>NC_081439.1:41118158-41459825 GCF_949786415.1 Peromyscus eremicus
TCAGAGCAGGAAAAAGAGTCTGAGACCTGCCCACTCTCACTGTTAGTCCCACAAGAACACCAAGCTACACAACCATAGCATATATGCAGAGGACATAGCACAGACCCACATAGGCTCCATGGTTGCTGCTTCAGTCTCTGTGCTAAGCCCTGCTTAGTTGATTCTGTGGTACCTTGTGGTACCCTTGACCCCTCTGGCTCCTACAATCCTTCCTCCTCCTTCTCCTGAATGATGCAAGCTCTGCCTAGCATCTGGATATGGGTCTATGCACCTGCTCCCATCAGTTTTAAGTCTCCCTACAATGAAAGATACAAATCTAGATAGCTTTACAAGTTAATTCTACCAAGCTTTCAAAGAATAATTCACCTCTATATTTTGCAAACTCTTCCAAAAGTAGAATAATACTTTCCAGTAAACAAATATATCATAATAAAAAGAATAAACTACTCTTTGAATAATATTCTTAGTTTTAATACAATGACATATTAAAAGGAATACCACTAAAACTAGGTGGTATTTTATCCCATGAATAGCAACATGATATACTTATTAGTAAAATAGAAATATATAAATATAATGTGGTAAAAAACACAGTGAAATAAATTCCATCATTTGTAACAGCAGGAATGACTTACCCTGAGTAAAATAACCAGGTATCGAAAGACAAACATCTTATTATATCACATGGATTTAGATTTGGAATCCAATCACTCCAAACTTATTACACAAGTGGAGATAAGAATATTAGTTACAAAAAGTTTACTGTATTATGGTGGAGATCATGTCTCAAGTTTTCAGTAAGAATGATTAAATCCTCAAAGTTTATTACACAATATGCTGATTTGGTTAATAATAAATTGTTTTATGTCTTCGAATGTTTTTAAAACCACATTTCAAATGCTCCAATACAAATAAAATGAACATTATGTGAGATGGCAGATTAAGTTATTTATCATAAAGTAGTAACAATACATGTACATACACATACATCACATTGTATCCTATAAATTATATAATTTTCATTTGTTAATTTAAAGTAAACATTTAAATAAAAATAATTAAAGTTTAATGATTTGAAAAAATAACCTATTCCATGATGAAATGTAAAACTAAACACAAGAACTAAAACTTTAAGGGCTGGAGAGATGGCTCAGGAGTTACAGTCACTTACTGTGCAATCATGTTTCCTAGAGTATGGATCCCAGCATCCTTGTAACAAGCTGGGTGTCCAATAATTGCCTGTCAACCTAGTTTAAAGGGATCATGGAAAGTATCACTGGGGCTTTCTGACTTCTAGCCTAGTCAAGAAAAGCAAGCCAGATTCAGGGAGAGACCCTATTTCAAATGTATAAATACAGTGTTAAAATAGGACACTGGTCACCATCTTCTGGACTGCATATTCATGTACAAAGTTATATACCCATATCCGCATGCTACACACATAAAAAAAAACAATAAAGCTTTAACATAGTTCAAGAAAGTATAGGGGTAGAAATATTGTTAGGCAATATCTTCGTAGATGCAGCACCAAAAATAAATGTAGTAAAAGAAAAGACACAAAATTATACTTGATCAAAACTAAAACTTTTGCCCTTCAAACAATGCCAATGACTTAAAAGACAATCCACAGGAAAGGAGAAAATATTTTAAATAATATCTGTGATGAATAATATATTCAAGAACATATATAAACTCTAATAACTCAATAACAAAAAATACAAATGACCCAGTTACAGAAATTACTTTATTGAAAAATTCTCCAAAATAGACACCCTTAAACAAATGATAATATGGTTATCACTATTGATGAGAAATTATATTTCATTGAAAAATGATGAAATAGTACTTCATATTCATTAGAATAGCTAAAATAAAGATGTTAGACTATGACAAGCACTAACAAGGATGTAGAATAATTGGAACCCTTATATATTTAATGAGAATTTCAAATGATCTGTTCAGATGTGGTAGTACACACCTGTAATCTCAGCAGTTGCAACAAAGAGGCAGAAGGATCTCTAAAATTTCAAGGCCATCTGGTCAACATAACAAGTTCCATGACAGCTATGTAATGAGACCCTGTCTCAAGAAAACAAACTCAAAATAAATAAAAACTGTGAAAAAATGGAAAAATATTCATCAGTTTACAACAATATAAATATTAGCATTCTTTTGCTAAATATATACTCAGAAGGAATAAAAATAGATAGGAAAATGTGTACAGAAGTTCATGGTAGTACCAACCATAATATTCAGAAAGCATAACAAGCCATCTGTCCATCAGCAAATGAATACATAAACAAAATGCAGTACATCCAAAAATGAAATATTATTAATGATAAAAATTCATTGTGATGCTAATACTATAGCATGGATAAACCTCAAAGTCATTATGCTAATTGATGTAACTCAGGTGAAAATAACATTGTCTTTGTCTGTTTATATGTAATACAAGAAATAACTGGGGATAAAGTAAATGGATAGTGGAAAGTTACTATTATTAGTATGAGGTTTTATTTTGTAGAGAAGAGACTGTTCCAAAATTGGATTGTAGGAATGGCCACACATCGATGTTACTCAGTCTAAAAACAACAAAGTATACCACTTCAATGGGTGTGTTTAATAGATGGATTATGTAATGGTAAATCTGCTTTTAAAATTATATCGACACATGACTACAGATATTTTTTCTAGATTTTTAAAGTATAGCTGTGTAATCTCAAGTCAAAAGAGACTTGGGAATGTAATCTCCCATAGCAGGCTCATGGGATTTGAAAAGTTACCTAGAAATCAGGGTGTGGTGGCACACGGTATGGTGACACATGAGAATTCTGGGGATTTCTGACGTTCTTTTGAGGGTAGTTTTTACTGGACCAATTTTATACCCTCTCAACCAGACTTATCTTAGAAGCCTGGGGTATCTGGATGACTTGTTAATTACAACACTGCTTAAGCCTTTTAATGAAGTCAGCAAATCAAAGCAAGAGCTCAAATAAAGAGAATGCTTTCCAAATGTCATAATGAAATTAAGGTAATGAAGCACTTGGAGGACTCTCCTCTCTTCCTTTTGTATAAAACTTATTCCAAAGAAGCTGGGAGAGAAATGGGGCCTGAAAGTAAAGAGGGGAAAAATAAATTGTGTGCCATTAGTTTAATTATAAAAATTCATTACATGAAGCCATGTAAGACAGAAAATAATGGAACTCTAATGGGTTGGCCGATAACACATTTACTAGCCTGCTCTCAGCTTGTAGTCATTGTTGAAAGGACAAAAAAAGTAGCAATACTGGTATGTAGCCCTCAAAGCTGTTGAAAAGATTAATCATTTCCAGTAAGCTGGAAAATGAGGGCCATTTTCTTAAATAGTATCCTGTATAGAATGTTACCTTGTGAAACAGAATTGTTTGGTAATGTCAAAGGTTTAATAGATGAGTCTTAGAGTTAATTGTGAGAGGCTTTACATTCGAAATAGCTTTCTTGCACATATTTTAACATTTCTATTATAAATCCATAAAGGATTTTATAGGTCATTTTAATTCACACAGGAAAGGAAGGAATTAATTTTATTTCCCCAATCAAGATTTATAGAACATTAATTCATATTCATAGCTAAATTGTTTAATTTTTAAAGAACCAAAACAAATACGTTCTTTTTCTACTTTCTATGAACATCTTACTGTAGTTTGCACAATAATTTTCCAATAATGCTGTGATCATTGAGAAAGCTGCTTTGTGTTCTTCAAAGTTCAATTGCAACAGATACAATTACTTTCCTTACATTTATTTATATGCAAATATGTGTCACCCATCTGGATTGAATCCTAAGAATCCTGATACCTGCACTATTGTGATGTCTTTCACTGACTTTACCATCTTGAAAAAGTGTCTTAACTTTAAGAATTTTGTATTGTTAATTAAACAATTGTAAAATTGCAATAAGAAAGAAAAGTTAACAAAAGCTGAAAATAGATACATAGATACTGAAAATATGTTTGCAGTCTGTCTTAGCAGATGGAAAGCTTGGATTTTATTCTTTATGTAAACTTAAACATTTTACAATTAGGAGCATCAAAGTTACCATTTCAATTGTGAAAAAAAATTATCTCAGGCAGTTATATGTAGATTAGAAGGCCAGTTTGAATATATAAAAAGTGAGTCAAATAAACTGTTATTGCAAACTGTGAGCGAAAGATGATGAGGACATAAATTAAGGAGAGAGCAATAAAAGTAGACATTTCAGGTATAAAGGAACTTTATGATGCATGTGTCTACTTTGGAGGTAGATGTAGCCCCTTTCTCTTCTGGTTGAGAATCCATTGAAAATCTTAAGGAGTAGACAATTGAATCAGATACAAATGTTATAAATAATAATACTTAAAAGAAAGGGGAAAATACCTTACATTCTATAAGAGAATAAAGAGAGCCAAGAAAGAAAATAAAAACTTCCAAAGAACTAAGAGTAGTCCACAGGACCTTCTGCTGCACATCAATTAAAAGACAGCTTCTGACTTCCCAAAGGTACGGACCATTGGTAATACAACCAGTTAGTTACTTCCCACCAAAGTTTTAGTAACAAACAAGCTTGAAATGCAAATATCCTACAAAATAAGTATGCATTGCCTGTTCTTGAGGTTACAACTTGAGAGGGGCTTCAGATTTATTTTGGTAGCTTTGCTCCACATGTCATTTGAATATCCTCTCCCTCAACTGGTTGAGGTTAAATCAGTCTTATAGTGATGGGGAAATATATGCACTGAAAACACACTTTAAGCCTGTGGTCCTTCTATTAATTTCTCATTAGAATTAGGCAAAGCAAGTTACAAGGTCAAGATCAGTGTTAAGGCAAGGAGCTAAACTCAGCCTTCTGTAAGAGAAACTTCAGAGTTAGATAGAAGGGGAGGAAGTTGTAGGCAGAGATAAATAAATAGGATAGATCCAGTAAGATGGCTCAGCAGATAAAAGGGCTTATCACCAAGTCTGATGAACTAAATTCAGCACACAGCACACAGACAGACAGACAGATAAATAGATGCAACTTCAAAAGATGAATTTAGGACAATAATCAATTTTCTTGCAGTGATGTCTGTCAGAACAATTTTGTTAGAATGGTGAAGGCAGAATGATGATGAGTTGTAAGAGAAGGCAATGAGTATTTAATTTCTGAAGAGTATAACTGCAAAGGAAAAGATGATAATCTATTTCAGAATCTGTTGTTTAAAGATGAGGTAGTCACTGTTGCTTGAGGGCTGCAGAGAATGACCCTGCAGAGCAGGAAGAACTTGGAACACAAAGAGAAAGGGAGTGCGTGGAGGAAGAGCCCAGAAATAGATATAAACCCAGATGCTGAAATTAATGTTCAGGATCAAAACGGTTGTCTTCTTCTTAGACTGAACAGACATAAATTCTTATATTTTGTGAAACTGATGCTTGGTGTATTAAATGACCTCTGTGGAACTATAGGTACGATCATTTGCTGTGAGATCCCTTTCTATTGATATTGTCAGGATTGAGTCTGGAAACCACAGACTATATTTCAAACAAAGGGAATATGATTCTGAGAACTGGGTCTATAGCTAGTGAAGAAGCTGAAAAATACAACAGGAGATAGATAACTCCAGATTTATTAACTTCAGGAAGATACTATCACTTAAAAACCTGAAGACTCAGAGTTCCAAAGGCCCAGAAACCAGACCCATCTGATGCTAACTCTAGGAATGGTACAGCTGCACAGTGCATGCCCGAAATTCTTAGACTAGAGCAACCCAAACTTTCTGTAATTCTGCTTTATCCCAGTGTTTCCTATTGGCCTGATCCAACAAGACACCAGCTCACAGGAGATACTGGGAAAAGCAGACTTCTTACCAGATTACTCCATCTAAATTACTGTGTAGAGTAAGGACAGATAATAGATCTAAGAGATAATGAGCTCTTGATTGTTAGCTCATAGAATCAAAGTTTTCCATTAATCCCTTAGCACAAGACACACACACACAGACATGCACACAGTATCCAAACAATGACAAATACTCAACACACAAAAACTTTTTATATATTTTATTATATACAACAAATAAATAATTCTTAATAAAATACATAAAAAATAAAAAAATAAATTTAATTAAATATATTTTGATCATATTCTTCCCCTTCCACAAGTCATGCCAGATCCTCTTCCATTCCCTACCCACCCAAAAATGTTTCTTCCTTTCAGAAGAATTTCTGAAATTTCAGAATTTCTATAATTGCTATTTCCTCTTTTCATATTTAGTTTTAAAAATGTATTCTGTTTTGCCATAAGAAAATCATGGTTGTCTTTTGTTTTGTTTTTTTGTTTGTTTGTTTATTTTCAAAATAGGGTTTCTCTGTGTAGTTTTGGTGCCTGTCCTGGAACTCACTCTGTAGACCAGGCTGGCCTCGAACTCACAGAGATCTTCCTGGCTCTGCCTCCCGAGTGCTGGCTGGGATTAAAGGCATGCACCACCACAGCCTGGCTCATGGTTGTCTTTGTTGTTTGTTTAGGTAATGGGGATTGAACCTGTGATCTGTACAAACACAACCACTGAGATACAGCCTCAGACCAATCATGTTCTCTTTACCAAGATTAGTGTGCACACTTATTGGTTATTTTTTAATATCCTCTCAGTAAATATTAAAATTACTCTTTTGATGAAATATTTAATCTTACAATACACTTATCTGTTTGAATATTTTATTAGGATAATGTATAATAAATGTTATTATGGAGTCACTTAGTATCTATTGCCCAATTATCATAATATTGTTTCCAAAACTAGAATGTAAGAATTTTACTAGTTTTCCCCGATATGAATTTTGATTTACTATTATCAAACTGCACCTTCTTGATTTAATGGTTATATTACTTGAAAGTTAAGTTTCTCTCTTTTATCAAATTATTTTATTCTGTCTGTTCATTTAGTTGCCTGTTCATATTTCTCTATTCATGCACAAATAACTTAGCTCTCCACATTGTAGTAAACATAAACATCTTAACACTTTAATGCTGTCTTAACGTATGGATTCGCCTACATGTGGCAGTGTTGGCTTGATATGCTTCCATATGTACATGACCTTGATTGACTTCTTTCCAGTGAAGAAATGACTAGATTGATTACACTCAGTTATCAAAAACAAACAAAGAAAAACACATAAGTTATTTGGTTTAGAAAGAACTTTATATCTTAACTTGTATTTGAATATTAAATGCAGTATCTTTAAAGTATTATAGTCCTTCAGAAATTGGGTGTTAACAGCATTCGTTTTGTTCAGCATTTTCTGTATGCAGAGTTTGTTAAATGCCAGTAGATGGCACTAATTACATAAACTATTCAACAAGTTAATGAAGAGAGGAAATGCATGTTTTTTTGTGGCCGATAAAATGTAGATGTGGCAAATGATTTGGCACTGAAACTTCCCCAGGACTATTCTGCAGATGATGCCAGAAAAGTACATCTGATTTTGTTATATGTCACATTCTAAGCAATTATAAATGAGTCTTTTATAGTTTATTCTCTCTTGTTATAAAGAAAATTAAGCTTATTTTATTCCCAATTTATTGGTACTAAATTGAAGTACCTGAAATGAATTAATGCTTAAGATCCTGCATTTGAAATTATGTTGTGAAAAGCATAATAATTTACATCATCATAGAAGACTGACATGTGATGCGTTCATAACAATTATGTAGACACGTTGTGACCTGAAGAGTCAGTAACTCTTTATGAAATATTTAAATATATCCCACCTGGAACCTTACTGGATAAAAAGTGACATTAATTTTATTTCCTGTACACACCTATAGCAGTTGGCCAAAGACCTCCACCAATGGCAGCTAAATGTAGATGTGGCGAATGATTTGGCACTGAAACTTCTTCGGGACTATTCTGCAGATGATACCAGAAAAGTACACATGATAATAGAGAATATCAATGCTTCTTGGGGAAACATTCATAAAAGGTAAGAGCTGCTTTATATGTCAAACTATATGTTAGCTGTAATGAAGGGGCAGTGACCCCAGATGGAGCACACTATTCTATTAAACTACAGCTTGGGATAATACGAGATGACAAATGCTAATGCAACTCAAAAGCTTGGCTTGCTGTCCTGTTTTAATGAGGAGAAGACTGGAATTTGGTGAAGTGAAATGATTTGCCCCCAATAACAAAGACAATGATGGAGCTAAGCAATTAGTCAAAAACAAAATTCTAGTGCCTAGGAAGCAGAGAGAGAACAGCAGTGGAAGGAGCCAGGGACGAAATACCGCATGAGGTCTTATGTTGAGTGAGCTACTTCCTCTACTTAGGCCCAGCTTTGAATGCTTCTACCTCCTTCATCTAATGCCAACAAATTTTGAACCAATGAGTGGTTGATCCATTGATGAAATCAGAGCCTCTGTAATCTTATCAGCTCTCAGTTGCTGGATTCACCAGCTACCAATCAAGACTTGATATTCAAAGCATAACAAAAAGTAACAACTCTTAGAGATACTACCTCTTCACATTAGGTCTGATCTTCTCATCAATTACTTTGTGCTTTTCTTACACTGATACATATTCAAATTATTAATAAAACATGAATCTTGTAATTAATTATTTTGTATTTGTCACACAAATTAGTCTAAAGACCATGAGAGCTAAAATTGTCTCTTTTCTTTGACACAACGGCTCATCCTAAAGCAGATTATATAAGGAGTTGGTAAATATTTGTAGAATCATGATTCTTTCTGCATGAAGTTTTACCTTAAGTGTGCTCTTATAGATTAATTATTGTTGGGCTCTTATTTTTAATTGTGCATGAAACCATAAGCAAAAAAAATAGCAGGATGACAGAGAAAGGTAAATCTCATGAATTACTAGAAAACTCTGTTAGGCATTTTTAATTTGGAGAAAAATGTTAGCATGGAGGGAGAAAGTAAAAAGATTTTAAACTATGAGGCGAAAGTCTTAGGAGTGATTAGCTATTTATATGCAAACCTGAACTAGAGATGGAAAGTGAAAATTCCTGGGGAGCTTGATTTAAGCTGGTGACCATAGAAATAGAGCACTGATTTCCAGAAAGGAGATTCAATCTAAAGTTGAGAAGTTATGCTAGAACCCTATCAAAAGGACCCCAGGGAAAAAAGAACAAGTTTTAATAGGGGGCCAATATTTGGGGGGAAACTTTGGTCTAGTTCCTATTTCCTCTCAGGACAAGGTCTAGAGTCAGTCTTTTGCAAGTGCTGATGTGTTAGCTGTTTTGTTAACCAGGACATAGTAGGTTTGGAAAGAAGTATCCAAATGAAACCAATTGGTATTAGAAAGTCAACCATTAGATCTCAGCACAAAAAACCAAGGCTTCTCAAACAGAAGCTTCTATGGGAAAGGGAGTTAAGAACAAGTGTTAATGTAGTGAGTTTATGGAATATAAACTAGTAATGGGCTAAGATGAAAGCTTGTTCATAATGGAAAAAAAAATAGAGCTTTGGGGGCTGGCCTATTCTATTTACACTGTGATTTTTCACAGACCCTTTGGGCCTGGCCTATTCTATTTACACTGTGATTTCTCACAGACCCTTTTTCCCATAATGTCATGATCCATAATGACGTAGCTGTCTCAGGTCTTTCCTCATGTTAGTTAAGTCTTTAGATTCTTTGGGGAAATGGCTTTTGGTTTATGTTTGTTAGCTTCAGTTGGCTTCAGATCTTAAGAACTACCACCTTTAGAAGGAATAAATTACTTACCTAATGTGTAAAACTGATTCAAATTTTTTATCTCAGTTTATAGTCTCAGCCCATGCACAATCTACAGTTCACCAAGCTGGTTTTAATGCATGCCTTAAGTATCAAACCTGCTTTTGTCTCTAGCTACTTATACTCTTTGTGAAGTGGATCCATGTGTGTTTTCAGTCTAATGATGACTAACTATCTACATTTTTAGCTGAAGAAATTCTTTTTGGATTTGACCTGTATGTCCTACTGTTTACTTTTTGTTTTAATTTCCCACAAGACCTTCAAATTGAATAGATCCAAATTGAACTCGTCTTTGCCCTCCGCCAAGCTTTTTCTCCAAACGGAACAATTTTTCCCCTATGATTCCTAACCAATGAACCCTGCACCATTCAGTTGTTCATTTCAGGAATCTAGAGTCATGCTTGATTCTTCCCTCCGTAAATATCATTGTTAAGCTCTAGGAAAGCTATTTGCTGTCTAAATAGCTTTCAACCCCAGTCTCCTTTTTCCATCTCTTCTCTTCTACTATTATGTCTTGTTTAAATTATGAAAATGACCATATCACTCACCTAAATTGATTCACTTCTAGTCCTCTTACTTTCTAACGCACTCTCTATGTAGACTCTGGGGTAGTTTTTTCAGACTCATTGAATTCTTACCTCCCTATTTTAAAGATATTTCTAATTTATTCATTGTCTTTTTCCATTCTGAGAATGGAATAAAAATTCTTCTGCATGCTAGGCTTGTACTCTTCCCATAAGCTATACCCCCTATATTTGTTGATTTTTAAGCACAGTCCATGCTATGTTGTAAGATTTGACCTGCCTTAAAATTCTAGTCTAATTGATTGCTCTACTTGGCTCCTTCTCCACATGCCCTCACACAATTGATGGTGACCTATTTTCATTTCCTTTTAGCTATGTTTTTTCTTCTCTGGTACCTGCTGACTGGTACACTTTCTTTGTTCTTTGTGTGCTTACATTCTGCTCATTATCCAGGTCTTAGTTTAAATGCTAATTGCTTCAGGAAGTCTTCTATCAGTCATAAAAATCCCATGCTCTTTTAGTCTTTATCTCATGACACTATGTTTAAGTATTTGCAGATCTTTGCTTTCTGAGAATGTTGACTCTTTATTGAATATACATTAGCTGCTGTCCACCATTATATTACCAAGCACTTAGCTCAGTATACAATAACTATTCCTAAAACCTGCTCTGATTACATAGGTAAGTGGAAAAAACACTGGTGAGCTCACCAGGTTCTAAATGAGAATGCCAAACCTAGGGTCACATAGGTGTGCCTCATTAAATTCACTGGATCTCAAAACAAAACCAAACAAAATAAAGATGGAAAAGGGACTGGTAGGGAGGAGAGATGGTTGATAGAGGCAAAAGTTAGATAAGAGATGTTGTGGAACCAGAGTAGTCAGAATACATCCTATACATGTGTGAAAATAGATACAAATTAAAGAAAAAATTCCATCTACTCCCTTATGAAAGTAACTCAACAATGAAATAAACCATATCTTCTAAGATTGCTTTTCAGCTCCAAATCGCAGTACATCTTTCAGAAGTATATCAAAAAGAGGTCTATTGGTCTTTTATAATGAGGCAGTCAGAAGTAGGCAAGTACTGAAAAGGATCCAGTGTCCCAGCAGTATCAACTCAGAAACTTATATATTCTTCCTGGCATTTCCTCAGAAATGCATATTCCAGCAGGAAGAAGAGAGCAGAAAGGATAATGCTTGCTTCAAGAAAGCAATGATTCTTCAGAAACTTGAGGACTAAAGCTGTGCTATGTAATAATTTCCCGTGGCTGAGAGGTTGACCAGTCAATAGAGAATATCTGCCACAACAAGAATGGAAAGATAAACTAGCGAGTTGCATTAGACAACATTAAGTTTCTTGAAGAATTACCACTCAAGTAATGGACTGGTGGTATGAGGTTATAGTAACAAGGGGCCAATTGGGCCTGATGATTGCTGTGGTCATTGTGACAGATTCTGTGATTCTCAGTTGACTCCTAATCCTTCATATTAGAAACCTACACTGTATGTTTGCGGTCCTTTGTCCAGACTAAACTGTAGAAGCTTTTTCTATAATTTCCCTTACTTTGTAATGTTATAGACTTTATTATGAGTAAATAGAAACAAGAACACTCTTCATGTGATCATTTGTATTTTGGCCTAGTTGTCTAGTAGCTTGCCCAGCTGAACACAAAAATGAAGTAAATTATCATCCATGTCTGGATTGTCTGATGAGATAGCTACCAGTCATAGATGTGTATTCACATTTAATTATTATTAAACATAACATGAGATTAAGTTGGTTCTACTGGCCATCTTCTAAATGCTTAAGAATCCCTCTATGTAATGGCTTCCCAACTGGGCAGTGTAAAGCACAACACTTCTATCACCACAGATATTATTATTTACAGTCATACTGCAAAACAGCTTTGCTTATATTACCTAAGCAGTTTTAGGTACTTTCCTAATAATTATGTACTTTCTTCCCTACAGAAGAGCAACTGCCACATTTGATCAGTAAACGATTACTTTACAATATGTTTTGTAACAACTGCATTTCTGTGTTTCTATTTCTTATTTCATGCATTTTACCCATTTTTCCTGTTGGGTTTGAAACTCTAAAAATCTATTACTGCTACAGGATGGAACTTCTGCTTTTGTTTATCATGTAACCTCATGCTAAACAAGCAAGATTGATGATATAGTATTTGGGTTGTGAAGAAAAATACGTTACATCTTTGAAGAACTTGCTATGGAAAGCATTGTGATTACATCATCTCTCACAATTCAGGTTTAAAACTATGAACGAACATTAATATATTGCCCACACTGAAATTGCCAATCACTTGGATAAATGTTATGCAAAATTATTATGGATTTGGAAGTCAATTTAAAGCAATAAAATCTTCAATTCAGTTTTAAATTCTTGAATGTTAAGTAAGATATATGTTACTTGGAAGAACATTATTTTAATATTATACCTTGGCAGATTTTAGTTTCAAGAAAGGAACAAACACAGGAATAAACTAGTGTTTTCTCTAGAGCCTCAAGTTAGAACGCAGATTGCCTACGTAGGGAAATATTTTGTTTTCCTGATCATATTGCATATACAATCCATGGTAACATATAAAGTCAGAGACTTGAGACCCTATAACTTCAATTCTTTCTCTCCAACATCTAGGAATAGATATGAATTTGTGAATAGCATGATATTAGATGTGATATTTACAAATAACTGTGAGAGGCCAGTAAGGATTAGATTTGAGTAGTGCCATCTGGCTGTTGATTTTATGATGATACTGTCATGAGATTTCATTCCCTAATTTCCTTATTTCTATTCCAGGATCACCCCTTAAACCATAAATCAGCATTAAACCTAAATGCTGTGCATATGTATGTATATAATATATATATATATATATGTTATCAACATCATACAGATTGATTTTTGATAACTGTTTTATATTAAATGTGTTATGTAGGCTCAGTACTTGCTACTAGGTAACAGTTGTGAAAATTCCTACCCTTATGAAGCTTACTTTCTTGGAAGGAGATAATAGGAGGTAGACATTAATAAGCTGTTTCTGTTTTGTTTTTGTTTTTGTTTTGTTTTTTTTGTGTGTGTGTGTGTGTGATGTGAAAATATAAACAGGAAAAAGAATTGAGCTTAAATATATGTGTGCATGTCAGAAAAATAATCATTACCCTTGAAATGTAGTTATCAAGTCAAGGGTAATAAAAATTATCGCATATCTCAGAACAGCTATAAGAGAGGAAAATAGAACAGAAAAGCCAGATTAATAAAGACATGCCACTACTCTGCTTAGAGTCCTTCAATAACTCTCTTCAGAATCCAAGTACAAGTTGAAGTCTTTAGCCTAAAAGGCCTTAATTGATTGTACCCTACATGCCTGTTCACTTGATCCTTTCCTGCCCCACTCATCCCCTTTGGCTGCCAAATACTATACATGCTTCAACCCCATAGGATTTCCTGCTAATATGACCTGTCTGGACTGCTTTACTTAAAATTGTACACATTTCACATCTTCAGAGCCTTTAAATTTTGCTACAGTATCATCCTTTCAGTAAGACTTTTTTGACCACCATAATTAATTTTTTCAAGTTTGTTTTATTTTTTATCACCATATTACAAATTTACATATTCATGAGGCAGAGTGTGATTTGGGATTTGGATTTACATTGGGTAATGATCAAATTAGGTTGATTTGCATATCTTTAACCTTTAAACTTTTATTGCTTCTTTGCAGTAAGTACATCTACCCATGTCATTCCATTATAATAGAGTAAAAATAAATACTGAAACCATTTGGAGACTAAGTGTGGTTTAAGTGAGAGTGGGAAACATGAATGTGGGAAGAGCAGCTAGATTCCATTATAGTTTTAGTACAGAGGCAGCAAGGTTTAATAGTGAACTATATTTGGGTAGAAGGTAGAACCAATAAATATTCCACACATTTTAGCCTCTCCAAATAGAAGATGAAGTGCTTTCTTACTGGGTTGGTAAGGAAGTATCCAAGAACAACATTTATTAAGAAGAAGAAGTAGACACATTTTATTGAAACATCTATGATCCATGCAGTCAGACAGAACTGTGCACTAGATAAGAGGATATATAAAATCTTGAGGTTAGTGGAATCTGAAGAATGGCTTATAACAGTTCTTAGGATGCAAAATTGAGACTTCTAACCATAGCAGTAGAGATTCTTTTTATTTTTTACTTTATAGTAGTACAAATGTTGGTTGTTGTTGTTGTCCCTGTTGGGTTTTATTGTTGTTGCTATTCTGGTGATCTCAGAGACTTGCACACTCTCCACAAGTGCTACACCACTGAGCTATACCTCAGCCCCTCTCTTTTTAATTCTCTTTCCTCATTACCTACACACTGTTAATTTCCTTCTTTATGGGTTTCAACAACCATTAAGACACCTCAGTATTTATAGCCATCATATCTTACTCCTTATGTCCAGAAATTTATTTTTAGTTACCTGCCATCATTTCCTCCCACATACCCTATAGATTTCTGAATGTCTAATGGAAAATGGATTTTCTAGACATAAAACACATTGTCCCCTGAATTTCCATTGTGTTCACTTGCCTAACTTTTCTCTGAAGCTAGAAATGTAAGAGGTATGTTCTACAGTTCTTACTCTTTTCTAATTTACTAAAATATATATAAAATTGGCTTCTAACTTTTATAAATTTTATTTTAAAAATTGCTGTAGGACTTAATTACTTTATTCATCCCCATTTTCACCTCATCTTGAAAGTCTCCTTAAAATTAATATGCTGGATCCCTTTTGCTGCTGGTGTTACTTTTTCATCCTTTTGAGACCTGATAAATGATACTTAGTAGGTGATACATTCTAAAACCACATGCACTTTTTCAAAAAGTAAACATTCAGTAATTATATATAATCTAGACTTGTTTTCAAGGAATAAAAGCATAGAGTTTTGTAAATTTTTAGCTGCATGTGTATTTAAAGAAGTATGGACATGGGAACTTTGGAGAAGAATCTTAAGTTCTTTATTCACAAATGCCATGATTTAAATTTTTTTGTAATTCACTTTCTGTAAATTCCTTGGGACTGTTTTTATGATTATCAGCAGACTGTTAGAATCATGTGTTTCCTAGTGATATATTCAATAACCGAATAGAATGAAATGTGCATGGATATTGGCCACTAAGTGGCTTTGGAGTATTTCCAAATTTCTAAAAAAGAAATGACACTTTTCTGCCCTTTGAAGCTATGTAAAAGAATGTGACATGATGTCTACAGGACATGAGTTTAAAATATAGTTACTTATTTCATTGGAGGCTGCCAATAATGCATTTGTAATATATTTTATTCACAAATGTTAAAACTTCAAATGACTCTAAAAATCACCAGTTCAACATTTTCAATTTAGTCTATTTTTAATATCTTTCATAAAAAGTACATTTTTTTTGCAAAATTAGTAATGCGACTTTATTCAAAGTGAAATGATAGAAAGAAAGTATTGAGCCATGTGAGTGAAAGATATTCAAGGGCCCTAATTATTGTTTGGGGTTTCTTTTATGGGTTTCAAGAAAAGGAGGAGTTTGGTTACTAAGGGGTGTAGTTTGCATGGTCCTCTATTTTGATTGGTAGACATAATTACACAGTCATTTTTCTAATGCACATGTCTCTTCCCACAATGCATCTGATTTTTGTCATATCCATGACATAGGCATAAAATGGTAAATAGGAGATTCTATCTTAAAGTTCACTTTGAAGACACAGTTTACTGTGCATGCATGCACCCAAAACCAGTTCAGGCCAGATCTACCTTTGTGATCTCATACCTGAATATAAGGAGAGTATTATTGAATAGATTTTGTCTTTTGTTTATTATCAGGAAAAGGAAGCCTGTTGTTCCGAGAGAGGTGTACATGTTAATCTTTGCAAATTGTGCAAACAGGTTGCTAGATATCAATTGGGTAATGTTTGGAGATGGGTATGAGAATAACCCAAACCAAGCAGAATCCCAAGTTACTATCCTAGACCCTGTTTACTTGCCTCCACTGTTTATCAGTTTTCCTGGATCTCTGCAATAGATCCCCAGTATAAAAAGCCCATTTTCTGAAATGGAAGCAGAGTGTACTACCAGATTACCACAATTGCTGTCCAGATGTATGACATTCAGTATCATAAATAATAAATATTTATCTTTCCC
The DNA here is from genome assembly GCF_949786415.1 of Peromyscus eremicus. Classification (NCBI taxonomy): domain Eukaryota; kingdom Metazoa; phylum Chordata; class Mammalia; order Rodentia; family Cricetidae; genus Peromyscus; species Peromyscus eremicus. The sequence continues at coordinate 41,134,623 of NC_081439.1, forward strand.
CAGAGATTTGACATAATGGCAAAGAGTCTATTTGCAATGAAAAAGCTACCATTGCACACCAGGTCTCTCATTCTGGCTAAAACTCAACTGTATTTGTCTGTTTATTCACTTGTTAAAGGAATAGGTCTCACAGAATAGTCCAACTCAGCTTGGTCTTGAGCTCAAAGCAGTCCTCCTGCCTCATGTGATACCACAGTTGACTTCAAATCAACTCTGCTTCATGAGAAATCACAGGGTACTGCCTCTCCCCATTCCTGCATCTAGCCTTAGTGCAGTGCTATCCTTGGTTCTCACCATATTTAATTCCTAACGATTAAAACTACAGATGACTCTGAAGTCACCCATTCAACAGTCTCAATTTAGAGTAGCCTAATTTTTACTCTCCTTCCTGCAAATTTCACTTTATTGTCTATCTTAATCAGGAAAAGGTTTGATGTGTTTAAAAATTCAGTCCATTGGTAACTGATATACTTTAGACACTAAGAGAAGAATTATTTGGCCTCTCAGGGGAGAGTTATAGGTATAGTTTACAAGAAACTTCCATTATTATACTTTTGAGTCCCAAACTTCCCAATTAATTATGAAGTATAAAAATTTTTACCATCATTTAGGAGGGCAACAGAGTAAGAAACCTCTGGTCTGGGGACTGTCATGATCTATGTGGATATAAATGTTTGTAGTAGTGGCTGCCTTCTTCATCCTGTTTCATTGTCTCCAGTAATTAGAGTGTTTCTAACTAGCAAGGATTGCATGCAAAGAAAGACCATTAGATCATCATGGCTGATTTACTGATGTGGAAAATTACATGGAAATGCGGCCAAGTAGCCTTTCTCATTCTAACCTAGTCATGTGGTTCTGAGTTGTGCTTTGTAAGCACATCAGAGAAATACCTCATATAAAACTTCATGTTCTAGTGTCTAATATTAAGCAAATGCTGTCTGTGGGCATGCATGCCTTTAATCCCAACACTCAGAAATCAGAGGCAGACAAATCTCTGTGAGTTTCAAGCTAGCCTGATTTGCATAGTGAGTTCTAGGCCAGCTGGAGCTACATAAAAAACAAAATAAACAACAAGAAAAGGGAGGATTCCCTTACTTGGTTTAACTAAATCATCAATGATAGTAACAACATCCATTATATTATTTTTAAGTTATGTATATATTTTTCATTTTCCTTGCATCTGTGTCATTCTCATACTTTACAACATCAGTAAGATGTTATAATTAGTTAGACTTAATTTTTAGACAGTTGAGTTATTTTGGTAAGTAAATATAATCATCATTTGTTTTAATTATAATCTGCATAATTATCAATTTCACATTTTAAGAATATTTTGGCTTTATTAATTTTAGCAAAGATTTTTTATGTAAAATAATTATATAGTTAACATTAAAAATATATAGAACACATAAAGATTAGTGAAATTTATAAAATTTATTCTTTCTACCTTAATGTAAAAACACATGTACATTCATACACAGACACACACATACAGGCCAGACAAGCAGTTCTGGATGATGCTCAATAATAGATTTTTGGTAGCCCCTTCTCAGCAGTATAGAAACTGATGCTCATATTATTTGTCATGTGTAGCACATTTTCAGGTTCTTGATCCCAGTAGAATCTCAAATCCTTACCACTGCTACCTATTTCTCAACACAAAGCACAAAAAGTTCATGTCTACATGCATACATACCACTTCCTCATTCTATGACACTTCAGATATACAATAATACTTAATATTCTATGCAGTTGTACCTTTTTTGGTTTTCTATTGTTTTAATCCCTCATAAGTCTCTCTGTGAATTTCCTCTAGATTGTGTCATAACTTCTGCATCTGGTATAGCGTGACACTTATAGTAAAAGTTTTCACTAAAAAAAAAATCACATTTCACATTTACAATAGACCTTTGTGAATAGATCATTACCTGTTTTTCCTTAAGTCTGTTTTATTAACAAGTCAAACAGTTAAGTTTTTCCATATTAAAAATCTCTAGCATATCTTATTAGGGATTAAATGTATAGATACTATCTTTTCAAAAAAGAAAATGGAGGATATGATTCCTTGAGATACATGCTGACTTGCTAATGAGCCAGAAAAGAACGAATAATACTCTGGTGCCTCAAGCCAGTGTTTCAGGCTCCAGCCCTCCTGTCATCAGTATTCACCCAAAGAAACAGAAACTATTTAAATTAACTGGGAAATCAATTCCACATTCAAAGCAGTAATTGTTGTGGCTTAAATATCCTCTAATATTCAAAATCACACTTATCACCAAATCCCCAATTATGCTACTTGCTGAATTGCTCTGTATCTAGTAATTTATAGAGAATTTAAAGCAACTAGGATGGATCATATGCAAGCATCTTTTGAGGTTATATCTTATGCTGCTTAGGTATAGGGGCACTAATATATTTCTTTATGAGTTGAAATTATCTTCCATATTGTAAATGCTTTAGCATTACCTAGTGAAATTGGGTTAGCTATTGAAATTAAATTTTATCGTGCCTTCTTCTTAAAGATTTTTCAATAAATTCTCCTAAAGATGACTAGATACAGCTTTTCCCACAAGGTGGAGTAGGTAATTAGTTATATGTTTATGATTATAATATTTTTACGTTGTTATAGTAAAGTATGATTTATTAATATATTAGCTATTTTCCTCATTTATGTGGCAAAATACCTAACAAGAAGCAAATTAATGAAAGAATGTCATATTTTGGCCTAAAGTTCATCATGGTGGCAAGAGAATGGTCATAGGCTGATGGCTGATCAACTTCCATCTGCAGGCATGAAGCAGAGATCAAATAGAAAGTAGGGCCAGAGTACAAATCCTCAAGACCTTTCCTTAGTAACCTATTTCCTCCAGCAAGCTTATAGCTCTTAAAGATTCCATAACCTTCCCAAATAGTGATCTGTCAACCTTCCTTTCTTACAAATTCCTAGAAGAGTTACTCATGAAGCTCTGTTTTTGGCATGCGAATGTTTTTCTAGCCCAAAGTTCCAAATTCTTCCACAAGTTATTTCCAAAGGCCTAAGGACCACATCGTTGGATTTATCATAGCAATGTCCCCCTTCTTAATACCAATTTTCTGTATTGGTTACCTTTCTCTTTCCTGCAACAAAATATCAGACCAGAAACAAATTAAGGAAAAATATTTGCTTTTGTTTATACTTTGAGAGGATACAACCAATCACTGGTAGCAGGAAAAGGAGGCTCTGGTCAATATTTTTCCACAGCCAGAAAACAAAGAGCAAACAGGAAGTAATATTGGATTAGACAAGGAAGCTTCAAGGCCTACTCCCAGTGATCCAGGTCCTCCAGGATGACCCCAACTCTTATGGGTTCTATAACCTTCCTAAACAACACTACCAACTAGGAACCAAGTGCTCAAGCATGGGACCTGTGACATCATTTCACATTCAAACCGTAATTAATATACAGCATGAAACTGGTGCCTAGGTTTTCTATTAAAATAGAAATTGATAAATGGCATTGTTCTTTTTGGCTGGTTATTGACTAGCACTGAGAGAGAACATATTTCCACCCAAATTTTAGGCTTCAAAGACTTTTCTCCTTTTTATTGCTCTTTAGTGGATAGGAACTTGATCTTAGCTTTGTCCTCTCCAATATTTTGTCATTGGCTTAGATGAAGATGTAGATAACTTTTTTCTCCAATTTGCAAATGACACAGGGCAGGAAGAAATAGAAAATACAATAAGAAAGAATATTAGGGACCAAAAAATTTTAATCAAGTTGAACTAACAATCAGAATACTTAAAGATAAGATGTAAATGTAAGACACTAAATTTGTATTCAGAAGGAAATAAACCCCAACTGTTCCAAAACTGCACTTCCTGGAAAAAGACTAGGAGAGGGAGAGTTCTGTTCAGAGGTTTGTTGGGAAGTTTTCCTCATGAGATGCCTATATAAGAATGTCAGAGAGGCAAGATTAAGCAGAGGGAGAACCAGTCTGTGGAGAACTGAGCTCTTAACAGATTGTCAAGGGAACTACTGACAAGGGCCTTTCAGAAACATTCTGAGCTGGGCCTTAGTACATTAGTAACAGTCAGTACTTACTGACTGGATCAACCTGGAAGAAAGAAAAAAATTGATACAATGAAAATAGTCACCTGTAACAAAGTGATAGTTCCATGATGGAGGCTGCTGTCACCTGTTTGCTGTCAATATTGTTATTGACAATGTTGTTATTGACAAAATTGTTATGCACTGAAAGACTGGAATAGCATTAGCAATTCCTCTACTCCAGTGTCACAGAAAGTGTGACCATTGAACAAGTAGAATTGGCATCACCTATGAAGTGCTAGAAATGTAAATTCATGGATCTTATCTCATCCCATTAAATCAGATCCCTGAGGATAGAACCTGAAGTGATCTGGTCTCCAAATTGCCTACCTGCCAGGATAAGTTTTTGTGTCACCAGGAGCAACCAATAGAAATGTCTCCAAGACATTTCTATTCAGATTAAAGTTTGAGAAGAACTATACTATGGCAAAAATAGTCAGAATGTGGAGACATCCTGAGTTTTCGTGGCAATAATATTTGTTCTATTTGTATGTCAATTTGCCCTCTCTCCCTTTACCCTATAAATATGAATGCAAGAACATGCACAAAGACACACAGATGTACACACACACACACACACACACACACACACACACACAATTACACACAGTGTAGTGTAGTATATACAGCTGTAGAAAAGAAAAGCCAAAGGATTATTTGGCTTAGAAAATTCAAGTGTACAAGATTGTACATGAAACTATATTTTGGATTAATAAAGAAATTGAAAGATTGTAGAAATATTCTATAATATATAGGATAGTAGTTTGAGAATCATATGATAAAATTGTTTTAAGTATCAGCTGTCCACAGACTTTATTTACTTCGTATGCTCTACATATACAATAGTTTTCTTATTTCATTGGGACTATGCCAGGATTAACTTCATGGAATCTTAATAAATAAGAACTAAAACAATAACTCTATGGTAGGAAAAAAGAATAAATCAATGTCAACAAATTATGTCTGGTAGAATTAATCAGACTATGTATTGTAGTGTCTGCATTATTGATCAAAAAATATCTATGTTTGTGAATGTGTCGAGAAAAAGAATAGAATGCATCTTTCTTCTAAAATTTGGCCATGAGAACCTTGTGTGATATTTTAGCCGATGGCTCAGTACTGTACATGGGGGATATATTGAGTGAGCATTGTAATATAGGTAGCAGAGCATCTAGACCAGAACCCTATATGAGAATCATGTTACTGAATGTTACCTAAATAACACTCAATGTCATGATCTCAACTCTTCACTTCAACAAAGCCCCATGTATTTGCCATATTAACCAAAAGAATAGGTTAGTTTTAATTTACTAATAGCTTTACTAAGATACCTTTTCTATTATTACTTCAGGACAATTATTGCCACTTTACAGTCTGTTAAAAGTTTATGAGCTTTTTTTGAAAAGAAACATAAGAGACAAAATACAGAAAGAGACCTACCAACTTTGGCAAGGCATATTTGAATGTCAGTGGGTCTTTCTTTTTTGAGACTTTATACAGGAGAATACAGAGGAAAACATTTAGAAAATGTGGATGAAACTGGAGATATTTTTACTAAAATATGCTCCACTTAGCCACAGTATTATTTTAGTGAAATGCAATAAATAATATAGCAACAGACAATAGAGTTTTATAATTGCTAGGATCTGCTAATAAGGTTTTTTCCCTGAAACAAACTCCATTAACCCTCCTTGATACTCCAGTCTCATCAACATTTTAATAGCATGAAACTAATTCATAGTTATGTTTTTTCACTGCATAAAACATGTAATTCGCACCCTGCTAATGATAACTTTTATCATAATTATTAGGTTGCTCCTGGTGACACAAAAACTTATCCTGGCAGGTAGGCAATTTTAGAAGCTCAGCCAAATAGTTGGTATGTGTGATTAAGCCTCAATATGCTTCTCATGTAGAGTGATCTTGGCCAACCAATTTCACTTGGCATTCATTCCTGACAGAGAGACTTGATCTACTTTGACGGAAGGCCAAGGATCTTCAATAAGGCAGTTGTAAGAACCAGCAGAATTTTTCAGTCTCCTTGACAAGCCACTGATAGGGTACTTATTTTCACTATGATCCACTTATTAGTGGGATAGATCAGGATTTTGCTCTGTAGGGTATACCTACTTGTCAAATGCCTTGCAGGTAGAAAGATATCTTTCCAATTTACTAGCTGGCATTTCAAAGAAACATAACATTTAAATGTCTTAATTAACACAAAATCTGTGTCACTGCTTTCAATATAAACATATTTGTAAATTAGAATAGAATCTTGAGCTAGTAAGCTTTTCAGTGCTTTGACAAATTGCTTGAGACAAGCAGCTTAAAAGGGTGAAAAAAAAAATGATCTTGACTCACTTGACCCATTTATTTTTGGACCAATGGTAGACACCAAATATTATGGCAAAGTAGAACATGTTAGGTCAAAGTTGTTCACCTTCTGGTATCCAGATGTGAATATATGGGACAACATTTATACTTCAAGGGAATATTCCTAGCTTTCTCCAAATGTCACCTATATCCTAATGTTGCCACCGCCAACCAATAGCCCATTATGGTTTGAATTCAGCAATAACAAAAGACATTTATGAAAGTCAAATCCTCAAAACCATATCCCAATAGACCCATCTCTGATCTCTGCTGCATCAAAAAACAAACCATCAACATATAAGCCTTTCAGAGAAAATTCAGATCTAAATCATAGCAGAATCTCAAGCAGAGAATGCATCTTTCCCAGGCTCCAAATGCCATTCCTATGCTTTAACAACTAAATTCTTGTGTTTCCTATTGATCTTCTGTTCCTCTTTGTTCTTTAAGTTTATCTGGCCACAAAATTTTATGATGTTGGTTTCTATAATTCTCTGAGAATTTTCTCAAGAAAGGTTATTTACTTTTTATTATTTCAAATAGTTCTACAGACTCATTTCTACCTTTACCAGTATATTAATATAACATAATTCAAAAGACATCTAGGCAACAGCCACTATTCCTGACAAAGAAGTTTCATTCCAACATCTTTGTCTCCATGCCAAATTTTGTCAGAGTTTGCTGTTGGAAATATGTTACATGGATGAGATTTATAATTCTCACTTTGAAAGTAAAAATCAGACTCAAACTGTGGCAGATCTATACATAGGTTCAGAGAAAGTCTGTGAAATGTTATATCCATTCAGAATGAGCTAGTGAAGTTACTACACAGTGAAATTATGTAACGTGAAAAGACTAATATTGTCATATACATGCAGCTTCTAATTCATTGGCTCCAATAAAATAAAATATATTTTTTTGCCAATTACTGAAATAGGCATTGGCAAATTGAAACACATTATTATTAAATTGGTGTTTGTTAATCCACATTCGTATCTACTTTTTTAAAGAAGAAATGTCATCCATTAGTATATTTTTTTTATTATTTTCAACATATATTTAAAGTAGTTTACTCATAGTTATAATTTAGTAGGAAAACTTACAGAATTTTGTAAAATAACCACTATGGTAGTGAGGCAAGCATTTTATGCATTCTTCATAAAATTCTGGTGTATGCCTGTTTCCTAGGACTTGGGAGAATGAAAGAGGAGGATAACATTTTCAAGGCCACAGTAAAACTACCTAGTAAGTTCCAGGCCAGCCCAGGGACTATAACAAAACTCTGTCTGAAAAAAAAGTTCACAGATATACACATTTATATATGTTTAAAACATGATCAAATAGGGAAATTTATGGTGTTCACATTTTCTAGTGAGAAACACTTGATTTTGATAATAATATGCAAACGAGTATTTATATAGTCTATATATCTAATTATATAGCATTTCTTCCTCCAAATAGTCAAACTGCTTACTGGTGAACTAGTGACTTAAGTTGTTTGGAAGGAATCTTGCCTATAATTGTATAAGTGCTGTAAAGAAAAACGTAAGATGACGAAAAAGGTATGTTAGCAGCAAATCCTTTGTTCTTACCAACTATATTAATTCAGGAAGGAAAATGACTGCAAAATTGAGAGGTGATGTGGAGTGATAAACTCTGACCATGCTTTCTGTTTGTGTAGCAGGAAGGGGAAGAGCTCAAATCTAGGAAGTTACTTTGGGGCACCAGTGATTGCCTAAGTAATCAGCTGTAACATTTTTGAAATTAAATTCGACATTTTGATTTATTCCAAGAAGTGAACAAATAGATCAAATGGAGAAGCACCGTCATTCTGAATGGCATTCATCTTTCTTAACTATGCTGTCTCATCTTCTGTCAATTAAGTGTTCAGGTGATCTTCAAGGATATTTCCAAGTCAAACGTATTATAGTTACCCTGCCAACTGGCCTCTTGTGGTGCTCTGCTTCCCTAGTCATAGAGGAAATCCTATACTGTGTATCTGCTCACAGAACTCACAGAGGTAAAGAGGGAAAACGGAGTGCTGGACTGAAAACAAAAGTAAAATGCCTTTATGTGGCAAGCAAATCTGGTTCAAATCAATGTTTTTACAATCATTGATAGAGATTGACCAAATTGTTTGTAATTTGTGTGGGTTTTTATAAGTGTTGTGCCATAATCAGTGTTGTCATTATATATGTCTAGAGACAAACTGAAACAAATAATGTGGTCAGTTAGTAAGAGTCTTAGTTAAATGACAACGTGTAAAGAACATTTTGTCACTATGACAAATTATACTCATGGGTGATGAACCAAAGGTTTTACAGTTTGATTTATATAATCTAAGGTAAATAATAGACATTCAAAATATTTCCAATTCACTTTTTTTTTATTTTTGAGCTATACCAGAATGTGAAAAACCATGTCCATAGTTTGAGAGAAGGTTGAATTTTTTAAGTTAATTTCTTATTATTTTTGTTCAACTTTCCTGAGTAGCTATTAACTTCTTTATAATTATAATGGTACATTACATAGTTTTAACTAACATGTGGATTAATATCTCTTTCTAGATAGTGGTTAAAAATTTAACTTTATTTTTCTAGAGGCTTAGAACAATTCTCAAAGATTTAATTGTTCTGACAACATAAAATAGAAACTTCACTTTCTAAAGGAAAACAACCTGCAGAAATGTTACTTACATTATTCAGATCATTGATTAATCCTAACTAAGGCATCAGTTAATTCACTGAAAAGCACAAGCATTACATTTCTTTAATAAGGCATATCACAAACAATTAGGAAGGAATTCATATGATAGATGAACAGTCAAGTGTCTTAATAAGCCTCTCAACTTTTTGAAAATGACAGTAACTTGCATAAAAAAAACAGTACCATAAAAAAATCTATTCTCATTCACAAAGGAATACAACTGTAGTGTAGAAAAGATAAATATTTCTTTTGCTTCCTTCAGAATATTTGTGAATTAAGTATATTTAAAAACATAGTGTCTTAGAGAAAACAGCTCATCCAAATAATTTGTCTTCTATATATCTGTGGAGAAATAAGTTATTCTTGTGCAGTAAGAAAAGCTTTTCTGAATTATACCTTCACTCTTGTTACTTCTGCCACTCCTTAGTGTTCCTGGCTCCAAATTTGCCTCCCCCATATTCATTTTCGTACCCACCTCATCCCTCTGGGGTTTGTCCATTATTGTTGGCAATGGCTTCCCCTGGGCTTTTGAGCTTGGTCAAGTCTTATATACACATGCCTGCCCGTATATGTTCCCCATGCTTAGGAGGTAACATATATCCTGTTCTCAATTCTTCCATGGATTTTCATGCATTTTCAAATGATTTGGTCCTCAGTATTTTCCTATATTTCTAGACTCTCCTGAATCTACATTGTTATTCACTGAAAAGATGGCATATAAGGACATGAGAGCAATGTTACTTAAGGAAACTTTGCCCATTCGCACACAAGGGACTTCAAATTGTTTTGATCTGTATGGAACTACAGCAGTTAGAGCACATCAAATAAACAAAATATCCTTGATTATTTAACTTTTTATATATAAGAATCAATTTATGAATGTTTCACATGGATACTTATTGTTATATATTGGAAATTCATTGCAATTTCTTGATAATATTTAGTTTTTATTTTAAAATTATGTATGTCTATATATAAATTATAAATTATTTTAATATGACTTTTGCCAAAAATAACTACTCATTTTGGAAATATTCATTTGGGAAATATTTACAATTTCCATTTATCTCTGCCTTTTAGTCCAAGTTCTACTTACCTTAAATATTGTGTCAGCAATAATTGGAAGCCAAAAGAAAGAAAATCCTTTTTTTTCTCAGTCCTGTCCAAACAGGTTTAGCCAATTTTGGTGAGCTTAAAATAGTTATTGTACAAGTTAGGAAGTTGATTTGCCCCCTCCATCACATCCCTTCCCTTTTCTCCACGCAAAATTGTAAATGTAAACTTCCCTAGAAGATGCGCCGGGGCTGCAATTTTCAGCTAATTGGGAAAAGCAGCCCTGAGTTGAGCACTGTCAGACTGATTTGAGTCTTAAGATATGATGATGATTATTGTGTCAAATGTAATCAAGACTGTGGGCTCTGAACTGACTAAAGGGCTGGCTGTTTTTAATTCAGGTTCGTATATGAAGTAGACCTCTCATTCACCGAAAGTCACAGCTGGCTGTAAAAGGGAGCAATTTTTAAAATGCTATTTCTTTCTCTATGGAGCTGTGAGGATCAGAGATTGGGTTCACAGAAGGCAAATGTCCTCGTTTCCTCTTTTTAAATTCTATTTGTTCTCTGTTTGATAGCCTTCATCTTATAGTTTTCCTGTGGTTGTCTGTCAGCGGCCTGCAAACTTCTCAACTCGTCATCCCTATGTTCCTTTTCAAATAAAACAAAAAACACTTTGGAGCACCTAGTTTGCTAGGGTGAACCTCAATCTTTGTGTGGGCACATGTGAAAAAAGGATTTTAAAGAGTGTATAATTTATAATAAAATAACATATTTTAGTATGCAGTTATTAAGACAGCATTACACCAAAACAGAAGATAATTTGTAGATACTACAAATGCAATATTCACAAATGCAGAGTGACAGTGCGTTGTTGCAGTGTCTCAAATATCATGAGTGACATTGCTTATCAGAAGTATAACTTTTGAAAATGGTGAACAACTCATGACAAAATTTTTTTAAAAGATTTATTTATTTATTTATTTATTTATTTATTTATTTATTTATTTATTTATTTATTTATTATGTATACAGTGCTCTGCCTGAATGTATCCCTGAAGGCCAGAAGAGGGCACCAGATCTTATTACAGATGGTTGTAAGCCACCATGTGATTGCTGGGAATTGAACTCAGGACCTCTGGAAGAGCAGCCAGTGCTCTTAACCTCTGAGCATCTCCCCAGCCTTCATGATAAATTTTGTAAAAGATTTATTTTCGGAGCCGGGCGGTGGTGGCTCACGCCTTTAATCCCAGCACTCGGGAGGCAGAGCCAGGCGGATCTCTGTGAGTTCAAGGCCAGCCTGGGCTACCAAGTGAGTTCCAGGAAAGGCGCAAAGCTACACAGAGAAACCCTGTCTTGAAAAACAAAACAAAACAAAAAAAAGAAAAGATTTATTTTCAATTCTGTGTAGGTATGAGTATGTGAATGCAGGTTCCCATGGATACCAAAAGAATTAATCTGACACCCCTGGAACTGGAGTGACAGGAAATTGTGACCTTTCCTATGTGGGTTCTGGAAACCACCAAACTCTTGTCCTCTACAAGAGTGGTATGTGCGCTTAACCACTGAAATACCTAGTCACACAAAATTCATTTCAAAATTCCACAATTTCAACACCACAAACTAAAATATCCTTTGAATTTTTAGAACAGTTGATCACATTCCTGAAAATTATACTGTGTGTTAGCACTATGAGAAAAAGAATGTTTTGTATTTGTGTGTAAAATTGAATTATGTCCCACATTTAGGTATTAAGATGATTATGACACATATGAAGTTCTACTGAGACATTTCAGTGGGCTCTGGGATTTTCAGTCACTCTTTCCTGTTGTTCAGGAAGTTTCTGCTGAAGTCCAAGAACTTTATTCAGTTACTGATATAGTCAAAATTCTTGCCTTATTTTCCAGAATACTTTTTCATTTTGTTATCTATGACATTTCTTTAATTTTCCAGATAAAAACTGACCTGTGAATTAACAAAGTTAAACTATCTTCTTAAAACATAATATATTTTTATTGATATGGTTGTTACTTTTCCAAAACTGGATGAAATGAACAAAGCTTTAAGATCTGTTGGTGTGTCTAGAAAATCTGTTAAAATTCTGTCATCAGTGCCATTCTGTCAGTTGACACAGCCTTTATTGAACAATATGGTCTGCAAAAATAATAATGTAATATCCCACCCATAGCTGTATAAGTTTATACCATGTTGGCAAATGCAGTGAGATTGCATATATAAAGCATAGTGAATATTATTATTGCCTGTTATCCCAAATTCTAAATAGGTGGAGGCTATAAGAAAAATTCAAACTAATTTCTTATAAACATTGGCCAAGTAATTTAGGAAAACAAAACCAGATACATATGTGTATAGAGATAAATGACAAGCTATTATCTATATCTTTCAGAGGAAAAAGAGTTTATGTTGAAATATTTTTAGACCAGTAGATCAGCAAAATGCATTCTGTTCACATTTCCTCCTCGCAGCCTTTACAAGGTTTTTCAATACATTCCCGTGAATATGTTAGAGAAGTACTAGCTGAATGCATTGCAAATTGGATGGGTTAGAAACTATTTCATGCTGATAGACAAACGATATCAGTGAATAGATCAGTGTCAAGTGGTGAAAGTGTATTTCTGGTGCTGTGCCACAAGGCTTTGTGTGCATCCTTGACACACTGGCTAATTTTGACAGGACATGAATAGAGTCACAGAGAAGATGCCCTTCCAGTTTATGGGTAGTACAAGACAGAGCAGGCAGAGATATGTTAGGTAAGAGAAAGAAAATGAATATCTGGCCAGGATGCTTTATAACTTGTTGTCTCTGAACCAGGATTCTACTTGTAAGAATTCTGAAAGTTTGCCAAAATAAGAAGCGAAGTCTGACAAGAGTTATTCTTTTTGTGTGTGCTCTCTTTTTCAATATTCAGGTAAGAACAACAGATATTCAGCCCTTAACAACTAAACACAATTTGTTGCCTAGTAATTCAGTCTACCATATCTCTTATTGCTAGGGAGAAAGAGCAAGCACTTAGACAAAGCAAAGCCTCTTCTCACGTGTAAACATGTCCATTATAACTATAAATCTCTTTTAGAGTGAGTTTTCTGTAATGTGGAGGCCCACAAAGGTTTCCTAGTGAGATCTGAGCTTGCTTTACCCAGCAGGGCTGCATTAGAGGATTGCGTGATCACGTGCGTGGTTACCAGGTGTTTGGAAGGGTTTGCACTTGGATGTGTGGTATGCTTTGATCTAGTAAGGGGAGGTCTTTTGCCCTGCCCGTTGGCATTCCTTTACAAAGCCCTGTAGAAGAGACAGAAGGGGCTGGGCTGGTGGATAGGGATCCAGACCCTCCTGAGCTCTCCTGTGTTCTGTCTCTCTCCCCTCTATCCTATCTAAATATTTATCACTTCTCCCTCCTCAAGAGTACCCTGGAGTAAAAATGGGAGCGGGTATCCCACACAGTAATGAAAACAATAGCTACAAATAAACTTTCTTTAATAAAAGAATAATTCTAAACAATTATGCCAATGCATCCACATCAGGAATTGAATTTAAGATTTTTAAAAACAAGAATCATTGGCCTCATTTTTAGAAATTGTGTCTAGTTCATAGTAGGTTTATTGATTTTTATCTAAATTTATTGCATGTCTAATAAAAGCCAGGAATGGTATACATCCTTGCCCTTATGGAATTTACAGTAAGTTAATGTTAAAGACTGTTAAACACTATGATAAACAGTGAATGTATCAGGGAATCCTTGAAGCCAAGTACAACACTTCCTTTGGTCTTTCAATTCTAATTGAAAAAAAAATCCTCAATTTATAACATGCTTTACAAATCTTAATTGATATTGTAAAGGCCATCAATGAATTTTTAAGTATCTTGATCTTTTTAGATGCTGTTTTCTCCCTAGTAATTAAAAGTAAGAAATGAAGAAACCTTTAATCTTTATTTTGATAAGTTTAATTAGCTCATGCTATTGTAATCTTACATCTCTCCTTATAAATAATTTCTGAGCCATCATAATAAGTTTGAAATTAGAAGGACTATTCTTTTAAAATCTACCAAGATTTAGTCACTTCATGAGGCTAATTCATTTCTCTACTGGCCATATAAAAACATATTTATTTTATTTTAAAATTTATAGGAGTAAAATGTAGAAAGTGTTTTGTTTCCATGTTAGATTTTTCTTATATGAAGTATTTTCTCAAATATGTATTTATTATAAAAAGGCCACAAATGTATTTCTAGAATTTTCTATTATTTAGTAATAAGTAAAGTATTTTATTACTGCCTATTTTTAATACCTATTTTTAATATAAAATTCTGAAGCCTATCTTGAGGTCAAAGTACAATGTTCATTTAACTGGTCTTTAGATGTTACTTGAAACTAAGGAAAAAAATAATTTCTTTTGTCTACACACATATACCATAATCCTAATTAATATAATAACCACAAAAACAAAGGGTCATTTAGTAATAATTTGCATTATTCATTATGTTTATCTTGTAGTGAGATTGGTAAGTCCCTTTAAGAGGTAGTGTCTTAGTATGTTATAGCCCGAATACGGTCTTTCAAGGTTTTGCCACTTAATTTGGAAACTCATTAAGCCTCCCTGAAGGCCTTTTTGTAATTCATAAAGTGTTCAGAATAATAAAACTTGCCATACTTGTTCCATCGAGTAATTTAAAGTATCAAAGTAAATGTATCTGTGAACAAGCTTTAGATCAAAAAATACCACTTTATTGCAAAACACTATACCCCAAAATGTTGAGTGTAAGTATAAAGGACTCTTTCCAAACTCCACTGTTAATTGCAAGAGTGTTAAGTATTGGGGGGATATTTGAAGTCAAATATTTACCCAACATAACTTAATCTTCTAGGAGACCTTATGAAATCATTGGTATTTTCATATTCTGCTGATTGTGTGCTGCTATACATTCATTCTTTTGGATGATGATAATTGTAGCAACTTACTTGATTCAAATATGATTTTGTCTTTTCATCTTAAAAAATTGAACCTCCATGGTTTACCATGTTCTGGTTATTATGAACTGATATCTAACAATCCAAATTTGTTTCTCCATAAGTTATCATAGATGAGGATATATATTTGCTCAAATGCACAGTCTTAGGAGACTTTAAAGAATTGATCCTAGTCATGACTTTTAATTTGGTCTTCCTCCCTGTATAATGCCCCTTTCCCACGTGTCTCCAGTCTCACTTCATAATCCGAGCTCTTTTAATAATGTACCATGGGCCGGGCTGTGGTGGCGCACGCCTTTAATCCCAGCACTCGGGAGGCAGAGGCAGGCAGATCTCTGTGAGTTCGAGGCCAGCCTGGTCTACAAAGCGAGTTCCAGGAAAGGCACCAAAGCTACACAGAGAAACCCTGTCTCGAAAAACCAAAAAAAAAAAAAAAAAAGAAGAAGAAGAAGAAGAAGAAGAAGAAGAAGAAGAAGAAGAAGAAGAAGAAGAAGATGAAGCCCAAAAACCATTGAGCCCAGGCTATGGTGGGATGTGTCATCCTTCTGCCTCTTCCACTTTTTATTTTCTCCATATCTTTTTAGGAGAAATAACAAGACTGTTTATTGTTGTCTGTCATATTTTAAAATTTAAAGGTATTAACACTACAAGTAACCAGAACCTTAAAGATACACACTATTCATATCATTTAGAATAGAAATTATTTCCAACAGTAAACTCAGCCCTAATCTAATTTTGTATGTATCTGCAAAGTAGTGCTATCTGAATTTATTTCTGAAGGCCTTTTTCAATTTTATGAATTCTAAGACAGTATTTTTAGTGTTTGTATACAAATCAAATGAATTTCATCAGAAATTATTTTACAAGTTTCCAAAATAGTGTCTTTTGATATTGTACCAGTACAAAAGTAAAAATGCAGATCACAAACCAAAGAATATTAATCTAGTAACCAATGTAATTTAGAGAAATATATGTGCATGTTATAGCTGCTCATAATATCATCTACATTTATTTAGTTAGCCAATTTTCTCAGTTATTAATGACAAAGAAACACAATTCAAATCAAATGTATAATATGAGGAGAACATATTTTACTGTTATCACCTAATTTTCATTTGCAGGAACATTCCAGTGGTTTCATGGAAAGTACATAAGTATAGATATTTTCCTAATAATATAATTTGCAAATTATAAATTTTAAATACTTTCATTGTGGGAAAAGTATGAAAGAGATACAATATCTATTTTTATATTCTTTGCATTATTGATCATATCTAAAATTCTCTTTCTATATAATGATAAAGTCTAGGTGATCTTTTTTTAAAACAAAGCATCTGTATTATTGAAGGAAGAGCACATCACTATGCTCAAAGCTGTGGTTTATCTCTGGAACACTAATCTATTTGTCGTGCAAGTATGTTGCTACTGCACATGTTACAAAATCATCTTGTGTGTCCGGGGTGATGAAAGGTTTGAATGAGTTTTCTGAGAACTAATCAGCAATACTTTGGGAACATTTAGGTCGTGGTTTCCAATTAACTCTGGAGAGTTTGAGTAATTTAGTACAAGACCTCAGGAGAGAAGGAATGAAAGCCTCGTTAACTCATATGGCGGTCCCTGAACAACAAACCAGCAAATTGCATTGAAAATGATCTTTTTTTCTTTTGAGGCAAAAAAACCAGCGAGATGTTTTCTGCTATAATGAGGATAATGTACAGTCTTTCTATGTGTCTTTTACAATGTGTTTTAATAATCCTGTAATAAATACTTTTGTTATTGTAAAGTAACAAAAGAGTAACATTCATGCCTGCAATGTGAGGTTCAGGAATCAGTGGCCTTTCTCGTTCTTTTACTCCAATAAGTACATCTGTCTTCATAGTTAGATAAACTTATTTTTCAAGGTGTAATAAGATATAACCCTAAATCTTTTTTGACAGAAAAATGAAACCAACTGTCATTTACACTGTTAACCCAAAGGTTTCTTATTTTTTATAAAAATCAGTTCATTTGGGCAAACATCTATGACTGCATTCTGGAACAAAACTAAGTGATTTTCACTTTTTTTGATAGAAAAAGGCAAGAATTTCGCGATACATTTATCACCTGTTGAGAAAATTGGGATAGGACTTCATGAATGCATTCAAATATGGTACATTTGAGCCATAGTATAAAATACAGATTGCCCATAAAATGTTTATAGCCCTAGAACATTGGACGTGTAATTACATCCTTACCTATTTGGCTCCTCTACCAGAATTGAGTATATAAAGTGGTAAAGTTTAAATCATAGTGAATTCTATGTCATCAATATTAAACATAGATCTTACCACATAATAGTCATGTAATAGATCATGTGTAAATGTGGCAATGAGATGTTAATTCACATGTGGAAATAAAAATGAGGTGTTCAGATTAAAAGATTATCCATTTATCAGCCAGAATAACTGAGAGGGAAAAAACTATCAATTAAAATTAAGCAAAGGAAAAGAGAGGCAAAAGCAGGCATGGTCGTTTACATTTGAAATCCCAAGCTTTGGGAGAAAAGACAGGAAAACTGGATTTCAAGGGTAGCCTCTGCTGCATGGTGGGTTTAAAGCCAGCCTGGGTGATGAGATCCTACCTCAATAAGAGAGAAATGGGGTTGGGGAGTGGAGCTAAACAAACAAAGCTCTTAAAGAAGTAGGAGCAGGGGGATTTCTTTTTTTATTTTATAATTTAATTTAATTTTACATATCAGCCACGGATTCCTCTGTCCTCCCTCCTCCTGCCCCCCCCCCATTCTTTGAGTTTAAGGCCAGTGTGTTTTTCCTGAAGAGTTCCAGGCCAGCTAGGAATACACAGTAAGACCCTGTCTCAAAAAAAGTTGTTTGTTTGTTTGTTTTTAATGAGAGCAAGAGAAAGAAGGGAAAAATCTTGCAAATTCATTAAAAACTGGGATTTAACATTGAAATATAACTTATTAATTAGCATAAAAATAGTAACTATGATATTTACAAAAAATTTTAACTTCAGCTTAATATGTGTATGGTGGCTCTCCTAACACTGAGGAGGCCGTGGCAGGAGGATTGCCATGAGTTTGAGCAACGCTGTTAATTCCAGGACATTAAGGACTACAGAGTGAAACTTTGTCTCATTCATCCACAAGAAGGAGAAAGAACTTTAAATTAACATATATGTGCATATATGCAAATATTTTTTGTGATTATACGCACCCCATTACCTTCTCTTCTCCCTACCTATGAAGTCCTTCCCAACTTCCATGTCTTCCTTTGACCTATTGAGTTTAATTACGGTTGTATGCATGAACATGTGGAGGGGTTTATTTACTAGAATATGGGCAACTTCTCAGTGGTCATATCATTGAAGAAAGCACCATTTCCTCCCTCAGTATCCATTAACTATCAGTAGCTCCCAGGAAGGGGCGTGGCTTCAGGAGCATCTCACCTATCTATGATAGAATCTTTGCATCCCCTCACCCTTTTCATTTATTTTGTTCAATTACACATACTTTTAATCTAGAAATATAATTGAGAAAGTTTTTCCATCCATATTTCTAATACATATTAAATTCTTCATCCTTACCTTAGAAAATAACAAGTCTCCCTCCCTTTTTTCCTTAGTTTTTATGTATTAAGATTATCCTACATCAAAGTTGTGATTTCAACTTCATAGAAAATGTGAAGGCTTAGAGATTTATACAGATATAGCAGTGTATGTGTATGCTTGCACATGCATGAGCACACACGGGTGTGTGTGTATGTATAAAATGACAGATGGGGAACTTATCGCCTCATTGACAATCAAATATATTTTTAATGGCTATGGGGGGCATGCTTTCTGTGATTTGTCACCTTTTTTCAGAGTTGTGACTGGATAAGCATCTTCTTGGGCTTATCTAATTTCGCACTATGTTTCATAGCTCCAGTATTTTGCCCCTTCAAACACTCTTTTTACTTGCTGGATATTTCAGAAGGCCATTATCTCTTTCGGAGATCACAATCTGTATAAAAAGGTGTTTAGTTCTTCACATAAATTAAGTTTTCCAGAAAGCATATTCTAAGAAAGCAGTTAATGTCCAGAATTTTACTGAGAAGTGTGCTCTGTAAGGAAGCCAGGCTGTGTGAGTATGACTGCAAACAATGGTCTGCACCCCACTGCACCCTAAGTGAGGAACCAGGGTGGCTATCCCTCAGGATTGCCCTGAGTTGATGCACTAGAGCCAGACATATCAGATATCAAATGTATGCCAGTACATAGTGTTAATCATAAGATTCGTGAGAGAAAACACATTCAACAATTTTGAGCCAAATTTGAAGCAAGCTATAATTAAATCCTGGCCAGGATGGTGGACTCTGGCCAAGTCTACTCCTGGATTCCCAGGAAATATCCATGAGTCTAGTTTTGTGGGTCTTAAAAAGGAAATGCCACAGGGCCACTATATTTCCAATCAGGTCCAATCAGGAGCAAGCATATCTCCTGGCAATACTTCCTGGCTGTGCACCTTCCACCTACATCCAATCAAGGACAAGTACACATCCTGACATATTTCCTGCCCACATACCCCTGCCCACGTGTGATCAAGCACATCTGATGCAGATGGGTCAACCAAACACGGGACAAACAGGAACTTATTCTTAACTGTCTTAACTGCAAACAGAACTCCTAACATGCAAGGTCTATTTTTCCTGTTTTGGTCTCCCATCCACTTGAATGGTGTATTGCTCTTGTTCCTGTTTTGTTCTCACAATGTCTTCTGCCTGCTGCAGGGATGAAGGGAGCAACTTTGGAGCAGGTGGTTCTTTTAACTGTGTCCTATTCTCAAATAATGCTGACATATGAGATCCCTCAGCCAGCAGTACTCCAAGAAACTTGGGCAAGAAGTCTACCAGTCTCAATCATGTATCTGAGCAGCATACCCCAGTATTTACTTACACAGTACTTCTCAAAGTTTTGTCCCTAGCAGAAACGCTTTTCAAACTTTAGCATGTGTTTGAAATGCCTGGAAGGCTTGCTGAAACACAGCTGGTTGGACTCCACCCACGGAGTTCCTCTTTCAGTAGATCTAGCCGGAGGCCTGAGAATTTGCATTTCTAATAAGTTCTCAGATGCTGCTTCTGGGACTGTTGGTCCATGAACCGTATCTTGACACCACCGTTCCATACCACCCTTATTTATGTACTAAGAGAGGAGGTCTTAGCGCTAGAAAGTAAACCTTTAGAAATCATGACTTCTTTATTCCATCAAATTCTTAGCTATTTCCATGCATTATAAACTTGGAATAGTGATAATTAAGCTTTGTTATATAGAAACACTTAATATAATAAATTACAGTTTAAAGGCCTTTTTACAATTTCTTATATATACTCATTATTACCTTTAAAATCCAGCAAAATTGTCTTCAGGGTCCATAGGATGGCATGTCCTAAATAGAGAAGTGTTAAAATAATCCATGTTTGTAGTCTTTTTTTCTTAGCCAATCTTTTATTTCCTTATGATTTGCATTATTTTTATATTTGTATTTATCATATAAGCCCTCAGAAGCCATATGGTTGAGGAAAATGAAAAACTAGGGGACACATTTAGACCTAATTTGAATGCATAAGTATGGAAATTAAGTACCCTTGACTTTTTTGGGGGGTAGACTTGACACGATTCAATCTTAGGAGTTCAATGTACATGCCTCGGACCCAGGAGTGAGCTTGTAGTCATTAAAACCCCCACAGAAGCGGGGAAACAACAGTTGCGATCCAACAGCTTGGAAAAATAGCTCATTTGAAGAGATTTTCTGCTGTTGCTTCCATTGAATTATTTTTAAAGTATTTCCCGAATAAGAAAATATTCTGCCTGATGTTGTCAATATTTCAGACCACAAGGGTATCCTTGAAGAAAATGGTGCCTTGCTGTCCTGAAAATGTGCCTCTGCTTCCCTAAGGGCCTAATTTACAAAGCAGAAAACTGCTGGTAGGATTTGGCTGAAAATCACATTGTCTGGATAGAGCCCTTTCATCTGACTTCCTGCATACTGCTTTGGAAGTTATTTACTAGTTACTTGCTATAGAAGCAGAAGGTGAGTGGTGTTTCTAGTTTAAGGGCAGAGAAGCTAAGATGGATGGAGTGCCCCCTCAGCATGGAGATGACACAGAGAATAAAACGCACACTATCTAATCTCTTAAGCTTCACTCTGCCATGGGATCCTTTCATATGGTCCTTTTATTGTATCTGAAATTGGACTATATTCAAAAATAAGTCAATGCCTTAGCCAGCCTTGTATTCTAGATTGGGACAGTTTATTTCTATGACGAGTTTTAGGCTGTAAACTGCAGGAAACTGCCTCTTTTGCAAATCATACCCAACTTACTCAAGAGCTTCCCTTTATATTATATGCCCAACTTTCATATTCAGATTCCCAGAGCTGTGACAATGGCATTGAATTTTGAAGTACTAAGAAACAGATCACAATTTGGGTATTTCTGTTTGGATTGACATTTTATCTAAAAACTAGGGAAGCTGCAGTCCAGGTTAGCCCTGTACCTGTTCCAAATTTAACTACTTTGCCCAACCAGAACCCCATGGTACCTTTTACTTGTATAATATTAACATTTATTTAGGAGTTGATAAATAGCTTAGGGTAATGCTCATGTTTTTCCAATAGTGGTATCCTCATAAACCTACTCTCTCCGCTACCAGTTAATGCAGACAGAAGATTTTTATCCAGTATGAGCGCTGAGACTACACTGTGAAAGACTGTGTGCTCAGCAAAAACCTCATCCATGATGAATAAACAGCTCTTCTGGGGGCTTTGCTGCCTCCAGCTCGGCAGGAGTTGTTTATTGCCTGCTTTGCACATCCCATGATAAAGTTGCTGCTAAAATAAATTGCAGTTTTGCATAATTATTGACAATCACATCTTAACAAGCAGTGTGTATCATATTCAAGTGTTCAATTTTTTGAAATCCATTTTTAGCTTATGTTTAATCCCAGAAAGTGTTTGTGTAGTTGTAGAAGGCAAATAAGGCATTTAAATAGAGTACTAATTTCCTCATTGCAGACAAAATTTACCTGAATCTTTTTAGATGGTACTGTTACTGCTTAAGGCAATTTTCCCTCCTGAGCTATTATTATACAGATCTTTGCTCAGGGCATTTGTATGTATGTCCACATTATATGTAATATATATATACATATATATATATGTATGTATAATTGGAAAGTATGATTTAAAAAATTCTCATAAGGAATTTTTGTTTCTTCCAGTTTAAAAAAAAAAACTTGGAAAATTAGAAAATGAGATGTAGGCAGAGAAACTAACATTTTTATTAACAGTAATAAGTAGTCATTATTATGTGAAGTTTGATGTTCATCATGGCAGTAGATAATGAAGAAGAGGAAATGAGAAATCAGAGAAGTTATTAACAAGCCATATCACACAACTGGTAAAGGATATCAGGAATTGAATCATTGTCTGATTTGTAAGTTTCTAATTTTTCAGCTTGATGCAACATTTTTCTTTTGGATAATATCCTCAGTCAAAGGCCACCAGGTAATGCAGTATGAACCTAGCAAAATACTTTTAATAAGCAAGTATTTGGCAAGATGATAGTTTGCACAATTGTTTCTGTCTAATGTGTTCTTTCTAGTCTTACTGTTTCTTCACCTACCAATCCAACCCTCCAATTTCTCCTTCAGTATTCACCTCCCAACCCTCCATTTGTATTTTCCTTCCTTGTTACTTTATCTATTTAATCCTTATTTCTTGCCTCAGTTTGATAGCAAAGATAGGCATGGCAGGGGAACTGAAAGTTTTGCATATGAAATTTAACTTCAAATTCTATGGTATCTCAAAATAAGCTTTCCCATTGCCCAGCACAAACTCAAGGTTGAAAGGAAGATAATTTGGAATGTTTGTGAACAAAATTTGTAAGTGTCTCTCTCTCTCTCTCTCTCTCTCTCTCTCTCTCTCTCTCTCTCTCTCTCCCCCCATATGTATGTATGTATGTATCTAGGGTGTGTGTCTGTGTGTCTGTGTGTGTGTCCATTTCTATAGAAATCTTTAATTATTGTTCATTTTTGAAGGAGTTCTCATGGATTAAACATAGGGCCTTGAATTTAGTAAGCGAACACTCTACCATTAATCCACAACCCCAGCCCATTGTCATTTATTTTTAATAGCTCTATTTGTATGCTTTCCTCCAAGAAGAAGCCTGTAGATGAAATAGAAATGAATATTAAACACAATGCACAGTATTCTGGTTGTTGGTTAAATGGAGAACTTTAGGAACACACCATCTTTGCTCATTTTACTGAGTTCATTGCATGTACCATCCTGATGATTGTGAATCCCATCTGCCTGTTTGTCCTTTACAGAGTGAACGAGCGAGAGACTGCTTTGGAAGAAACTCATAAGTTACTGCAACAGTTCCCTCTAGACCTGGAGAAGTTTCTTTCCTGGATTACAGAAGCTGAAACAACTGCAAATGTCCTCCAGGATGCTTCCCGGAAGGAGAAACTTCTAGAAGACTCCAAGGGAGTCAGAGAACTGATGAAACAGTGGCAAGTAAGTTGAGTGTTTTATTGTAGCACTCTAGTGAATCTAACTGAGGCATTTGTACTTGATATTGACAAACTAGGTGTAGTTGGAGTTTCTCTTCAGCCCCCGCCAAGTCCCCACAGTCCTGTAGCCCACTTATAAAATAAACACAGAGACGCTTATATTACTTAAACTGTTTGGCCTAATGGCTCAGGCTTCTAGTTAGCTGTTCTTATATCTTAAATTAACCCATTTCTATTAATCTATAAGTTGCCACGTGGCTTGTGGCTTACTGGTATCTTTACATGTTGCTTGTCATGGCGGCAGCAGTGGCTGGCAGTGTCTCCTGACTCAGCCTTCCTCTTCCCGGAATTCTCCTTGTCTGCTTATCCTACCTATACTTCCTGTCTGGCTACTGGCCAATAAGCAATTTATTTATACAGAGCGATATCCACAGCAACTGGGGGCAAAAATAAAGTTGTTTTATTCAGCCTGATACAGTTCATCATTTGGGCAAGAAGGAAAGACACAAGATGCAGTAAGAAAACTCATTTGCGATTCCATGTAATACCATCAGCTTCTAAAAGTACATGTATTTCTGACCAGAAAAATACTTGCCTAAAACACCAGGGGTCTTGTCAAGCAGAAACTTTACTCAGACAGAGAAGTAAGTTAAAAATTGGTTTATTAAATTAAAATGGTTGCCATTTTCACTGTTTACTTAATGTCTTACAGGGAAAGCATCTGTAGGAATTGTCTGTTTTATTTAGCGTTGCTAACTAAATCAGTTTCCCTTCGTTACTTTCAAATACATTCTGAAATGTTAATCTGACATTTTGCAGTTTTCTTCCTAACATGATCTGTGAAAATAAAAATGAGTTTGCTAAATTTGTTATAGTTAGTGGTTGTACAATTTTCAAACAATTGTTTTCCCTAGAAACAAAAATTATTAATTCTGTGTACATGAACAGCAATAACAGAAGGTTAGAGTAATATTGTTTAAATGGAATCTTGGCAAGAATCATGTTCTGTAGTTTAAGGAGTTTTCAAAGGTTTATTCTTAATAACTGATGGAATTTTCCTGAACTATTATGCAGCATTATCATATGTCCTTTCTTTTGTGACTGTTTTTTATCTGTACATATAAATGAACATCACTAGTATCTAGAATATAGTTTGACATGATAATTTGAAGAAATTTTTTTGGACTAAGAAATTCTTTTCATATTGTTCTTCTTCATCTATGTTTTGTTTGGATGTGACAGTTAGTTTGTTGTTCTGGTGCAGACAGTAGGTAACAACAGTGATTTATTACATCTTGAATTTGCCATTCTTTTTTATCTTCCTTCTCTGGTCCCACTTGCCTATCCACAGTGATGTTGTTTTGTTTGATCCTTTGGATGTAATTTGCTTAGAATAGTGGTGGAATTTATCTCTGCAGAGATCTCCCACAGTTTGTGTCAGAGTGTAAAAGCCATGCAAATTCAGATTTTATTTTGTCTGAATCTTAAAGGAATACTGAAACAGTGATTGCAGTGCCATAAAACATTTGGCCTATGCTATTTCACAAATAAAAATTTATTTCATCTTATAAGTGGTTATAAGCTATAATAGAATTTTAATTAGTACATGGGTTCACATTTTCCCTGCAACCATGATTGATAAATAGTACAACTTTGATTACATGGCTTTTTAAAAGCAAATTATGCTGAAAATAAAGACTAATCAACTTACCTAGATACTTTATTGTCAGATATTTAATAAGCTTCCTCTCAAAATAATGTAAGTCAGTTTGAAGTCAAATATGTCCATGATCTCCTACATCATTTATATTAATATTCAATATTCATATGTAGGCTATAATCTTGAGAAATTATAAAATTCTGAATAATTAAATTGAAAATTGGCTATATTTCTTTTTAAGTGAGAATAGGGAATAAGTAATTTTGTGTTTTGATTTTTTCATCTTCTTTCTTTTTTTGCTGTTGTTTTAAAGCTCTTTTTTTATTTTATTTTATTTTATTTTTCTTTATTAAGAAGTTTTCTACTCACTCCTCATGCTATCCACAGACACCCCCTCCTCCCTCCTCCTACCCCCCAGTCCTCTCTCCCAAGCTACCCCACATCCCCACATCCCCCAAATCGAGGTCTCCCATGGGGAGTCAGCAGAGCCCAGCTCACTGAGCCTAGGCAGGTCCAGGCCCCTTCCCACTGCACCAAGGCTGTGCAAGGTGTCACACCAGAGGCACCAGATTTCCAGAAACCTGTCCATCCCAATCCCCCCTGCCTGGGTGCCCCCCAAACAGTTCGAGCCAAACAACCATCTTCTGTGTCCAGAGGGCCTAGTCCAGTCCCATGGGGGCTCCACAGCCACCAGTCCACAGTTCATGGGTTTCCACTAGTGTGGTCCGTCTTCTCTGCACATCCTCCCATCATGATCTCCACGCAGGGACAGAGTGGGAGGGCAGGGAGGAAGAGACCATGATAGATGAGGACATCATGGGAACAGGAACAGGCAGGGTGATGGGGAGGCTCTCAGGAATCCACAAAGTTGACCCCACCTTGGTCTGCTGGCAGTGGTCCAGAGGGTGCCTGGACTGGTCTACCCTGGTGACCAGCCTAGCAAATAACCTAGCTGTCAACATAGAGCCTTTGTCCAGTGACATATGGAGGCAGATACAGAGATCCACGGCCAGGCACCAGGCTGAGTTCCGGGAATCCAATAGATGAGAGAGAGGAGAGATACTGTAGGCGAGGGACATCAAGATCATCTTCTTTCAAAAACAGCTGGAAATTACTCTGGAAAAAGTGTCTTAGCTTTCTTGTATTAAAATGCATGTATGTGTGTGCTTCTCAGATCTGTGTATATGCTTTTTTCTCACTCTCTTAACCAAACTGAAGTATGTTTCTCATATAAAGTCCAAGAATGAACCTTTCTGCATATTTAGGCTATGACACTAACTACATAAAATGTTTAAAATGCCAGAGTCCCTCAAACAGACCCAGCTACACAACTGTCTTCTGTAGGCAGAGGGCCTAGTCAGGTCCCATGTAGGCTCCACAGCTGTTGGTCTAGAGTTTATAAGTTCCAAAAAGTTTGGTTCAGTTGTCTCTGTAGATTTCCTCATCATGATCTTGACCCTGCCTTGCTCATATAATCCTCCTCCCTCTCTTCGACCCAGGTGCATGAGCTGGCTTTTTGGAATCCATACCTTATAGTAGGATGCCTTTCTCAGCCTTTATGCAGCACGGGTGGTGGTCCTGTCTCAACTGATGTCTAAGTTTTGTTGACCCTTTTTCAGGAGTGGATGTGGGGGTGGATCTGGGAGGAAGCAGGGAAGCGGGGCAGGAGGAAGGATGGCAGGGGGAACTGTGGTTGGTATCTAAAATGAAAAAATAAATAAATAAATAAATAAATAAATAAATAAATAAATAAATAAATAAAAATAATATAAAAATGCCAGAGTCAGAAAATGAACATTTTAAAATAAGGAGGTACTTCTTTATAGTCTTAGTGTAATGACTGTTTTGTTGTTGTTTTTGTTGTTAACTGCTGTTATTCCTAAATAGAGTCTTTACTTGGTATCCAGTTAATCATTTGGGGCAGGGGCAAGTACAGGTACATGTGTGGAGGTCAGAGGAGGACCTTGGGGGGTTGGCCCACGCCTATTCATCTTACTTGAGGAGGATCTCTTTGTGGCTGCTGGCCCTAGCTGCTCTGGAAGCACCTGAAGACTATCCTGTTTCTGCCCCCATGCCGTTTTCAGGAAGCATATTGGATGCACAGCAAGCTTTTACATGGGGTATGAGGCTCTGAACTCAGGTTGGGAAGTTTGCAAGCATGTGGTTTTACCCTATACTCTGGTTGGTATTCAATTAGTAATTCTCCAGCCTCAGAATCCCTGAATGTTAGAATTATAGGTGTATGTTGTCAGGCCTATATTGAACTGTATTGGATATTAAAAGAAGAAAAGGAGGAAGGAACCCAAGTACTCAATCAAACTAATAGCTTTCCCAACAGATCTTGAGCCCTCTGTCTACTCCAAATATGAGCATGATTTGTTTTCTACAAAGGCTACTGTGTGGAGAAAAAAGATGAAGCTTTTAAAGAATTCTTTTTTTCTGAAATTGCCAACTGTTCTATATAGAAAGACTATAGGTCTTATTATTTCTTGTTATATTGACTATTGCCTTTGGTTATTAGCTACTTCAATATTTAATTGTCTCAGCAGTAATTGTAAATTATGGGATCTATAAGCACTGCATACATTATAAATCATGTGCTTCCTTAATAAAACTAGTGAATAAATTTCACTCTGAAACACATTAAAATTTCCTAATGCATTAGTAAAAATTGTTATTTACATTCGTAACTGAAATCAAGTAATAATATTATGCTTGTCCATACGTTATGATGAGGACATTTTTCTTATAGTTACTTTGATAGTCTAGCTGGAACATTTAAGCCATCAAACTTTTATATAATATAATATATATCCTGAGCAGTGATAGTTTGATAATGTTTAAATTGTAAATTTATTTTTAAAATAAAGAACTGAATTCATAATTTAATCAGATTCTTTTTCTGTCCAAACATTTTTCCTTTGAGCCTAACAGAGTTGATAAAGATGTTTGTGGTTCAGGCTTCTAACAACAACAGCAACAACAAAACTACTGGCTAAATGAAAATTGAATGACTTTGTAGCTTTGCAAATATTCTACAAATCTTATAAACTCTATGAGACTCTTTAAGTAAACCTGCAATATCATTGTAGTACTAGCCTGTGAAGAAGCTGCCTTGCTATGTGTATGTAGTTGGGATAGTCTAAAAGTAAGTAAGCAATGTGTGTACTATTTGCAGACTCTGAGCTGAGTCTGTCCCTGCCCTCTCTCTCTTTCTATCTGCATGTGTATCAACATTAGTTATTTCATTTCATTTGCTTATATCGTCTTTCAACATCACCATGTTATGGAAATTTCTCTTACATTGAATAAAACCTTGCCAGAGAGACAACTTTGGTGAACTTTGAATTGTACATCTGTATATACCTATAAATTAAGATAGGTTTCATCTCTGACACATTGAAATTGAAAAATCTGACTTCAGAATTCTTTACATAAAATCTTGATCCATGGGTCAATTCCAAGGAAGAAGAAAAAATGAGATCAAAGTAGTATATTTAGCACCTTAAGTAAATTGAAACATCACATTTTTTTGAGATATTGTACAGTAGAAATAGTCTATGTACTTCTAATTCTAAGGAAATCTTCAGTGGACTATTCTCTATTGATTTGAATTCATTTGTCTGTACTCTTTTAATCTGCCTATATCTTCCTTTTATCTGGTGTTGACCTCTTCCTGTTCTACATGTGAAAAAATCTTATTAAAAATCACATTTACATGTAAATTATAGTTTTATATTTAAACTTTATATTTCTATTTCAACTTGCATTAACTTGGAAATTCTTTACTAAGCACCCAACAGGTGCTTTAGGTAAAGTGATGACAGCTTACTAAGGATAGAGGTAGAATTCAGTTCCAGTGCTGGGTGGTGGAGGTGCATGCCTTTAATTCCAGCACTATAATCCCACCAGGCAGAGCCAGGTGGATCTCTGTGAGTTCGAGGCCAGCCTGGGCTACAGAGTGAGTTCCAGGAAAGGTGCAAAGCTACAAAGAGAAACCCTGTCTCGAAAAACTAAAAAAAAAAAAAAAGAATTCAGTTCCAAGAAGTACACCTAGCACATAGTAGCCATGTCATAAATGATAATAGATAGCTAGATAGCTAGGGAAGTAGACCTAGACCTATCTGAAGTCCAGAAAAATATTTGAAAACATTTTTTAACCTTCCTTATACATTGGTTGAGACTTTCAAAATGCTGAATTTTAAGTTAGACCTTGAAAATTTTCAGGTTAGATTCATCACATCATATCCTGACCATGATTCTAATATCCAAACAAAGTATGAGAAATGCTGTTTAGAGAAAGTCATGTTCAAAAATATGGCAGAAGAAGGCTGCTGCTGGTGTATATACTTGGAACCCTAGCATTTGAGAGCTTGAGGAAGAAAGATGATAAGCTTGAGGTCAGCCTAGTTTACACAGAAAGATCTTGTCTCAATTTTGAAAAGGGTGTAGTAGTGGCTTTGTTTGAGACCATGAAGAACTTCCTGTGTGAGTACAAAAAGTTGCTGCTACAAGAAATGAGATTGGAAAGATCAGGTCAATTCTATGATAAAATAGTGAATTGGATTTGGAGGTAAAGATTGATACCCATTTTTAATTTTTTAATTATATATATATAATTTAATTATATATAATTATATTTTTATTATGTATTTTATGTATAATTTATTCTATAATATATAATTTAAATTATATATATATATGTATGATGTGATTTAGGCATGTTATCTCCATATCCCTCTTATTCTCTTCTCCTTTCTCCCATTCTCCTTAGAACACTTCTTGTTTCATTAACACTTACTATCTTATTTTATTGACCAACCACCAAGTCCCAGGGACACACATATTCAGGGACTATAATACTTAAGAGGATGTGGGCATGAGTAAGGATAAGATATGTGTCACTTTCCCCCAAAGGGGCAATGTACTATAATTAAAAAAAAAAAAAAACCTCACTGAATGTAAACCGACCTTTTCCTCCCCCATTGACACAATTTTTTTTAAAGTTTGAGTTAATCTGTAATCTTTGAGGAGTTATGTCTTAGTTTTAAACAGTTATTGCAACCAATAAATTAATTATATTTTTTAATAAAATAGTGAAGGCAGTGACATTGGGCATATGAACTACATAGAAAGGTTTTCTTGGAAGCGAAATGGATGTTTGGCTGCCCTCCATGAGAAACAGAGATGAGGAGACAATCTGAAGTACTATGACTAGTCAGTGTCTTCGTGGAGCCACAGAATTCATGAGGACGAATAGTCGTGAGAAGGGGTGCCACCTTTGCTTTGAGCTACCTGTGTGTAATAGAGGAGAATATCACCTCCCTTGATGCAGCTGTGAATTCCCACCTTAAGTGTGGAGAAAAATCTAATTAAAGGTATAAAACTTGAAGGACTTCGGCATGTAAACTATAGAAATCAATGATATTATGCACATGTTGATATCATTGTTACTGGACCCCCCCTCTGGTCTACCCAGAAATCCACTTAAATACTACTAAAACCTTCCTGTAGCCCAAAATTGTTGTTCACTGATACCTTTCTCTGTGGTATTTGAAGAAAGTCACTACAAAACATTTAAAATGACAAAACTGAAAAATGTTAAAAACAAAAAACCTTGATGTGAAGTTCCTATCATGAAAAAATAAAATATTTGAGGAATGTAGCCAACTGGAAAAACTCCTTCAATTGGAGCATTAGCTTCGTGGGTTATGTAAACCTCGGCATTTCTCTTTTTCCCTTTGGTCGCATGTTGTCATTTGAAAATGTCGTCTGCTCTGAACACAGTGTCCATGAGCAGATCCTGACAACACTAATCAAGAACAGAACCTAGAGACATAGGCTTATCCTCTTCCTTTCCTTTAGTGTGTTCTTTTAGATCCTGAATTTGTCAAAGAAAATGGCCATTGCACCACCCATTGTCCTTTCTCATACTTCTCCCAATCCGACTTACGCCTTTCTTCTTCCAACAAGTTCCTTTCCTACTGTTCTTGTTTTGTTTGGGGGCTTTGTTGTCATTGTTGTTGTTTGTTTTGTCATGTATTGTTTTCTTTTATATTGTGTGTGATCTACAGAGTTTAGTTAGGATTGTCTGCATGAGCATAGGGGTGAGATTAATTACTAGAGGAAGGACAATTTACCAGTAGCTACACCATTGAAGAAAATGACTTTCCCTCCCACCGCAACCATTAACTGTTCTCCTTTGGGAAAAGTGGGACCCCACTTTCTTCTGCCATCCAGGATGGAATGTTAATATGCCCAATTGTGTGCAAATTTTGTGCAGTAATCTGTAGATACGACACTTTCTTGAGGAGAGACTGAAGCTCCTGTAAAATCTCAGGGAGAATTCAAAAGGAAATACCAAAAAAAAATGTAAAGTATACAATGTAAAATGTAAAGTTAATGACGATGGATATTCAGGGCTGGTGGTTACCTGCTATAAAAAAGGAAAGCTAAATATAGAAAATAATTTTGTATGTACAATGATTTGTCAAACAGCTACCTCAATTTAATATGATTTGAGTTTCAAGACATCATTATAAAGGTTGAACTACTCTGGCTGTGTTACAACGGTTTTGTTCATATAGAAACATGTTAGTTGAAAGTATTGATATCTTCAGAATCACGTTGTATGAATATTGTGATTTCATTAGGAAATAACATGAAATGGTACACAGGAAGTACTACATTGAATAATTTTTAATTTCAACTATTACAGTCTATAATTTTATATCTACAGATAAAAAGAAAAGCCTCTATCAGCAAGAAGACACTGTATGTGCTGAAAAGTCAATTTTGATAGCCTCTAATATCCATTGTCTTTTATTCCTCACAGAGATTCTGTGATAAAATTAGAGGGTAATAAATATCAAAGCACTTTGAAAAAGCTTTCTTCAAGTGAAAGGTCCTTGTTAATATTATTAATTACCATTAGGAAAAAGTCAAACTGAAACTATAAATCTAATATTGGACTCTTTACAACCAATGAATCAAAGTTGCATTAACTAGTAATAACTACACTTTTCACTTTTTATAATCACCCAAGTAATTTTACTTTCATTTTCTAATTTGATTCTCTGAAAATGTGATGCTATACTATGATTATTTCCATTTTTAATTAAAGAGAATAAAATTTGAGCAAGCTGTGATTTATCTATGGTTATATCCTTAGAAATTAACTAATTTGTGTTTCACCATTCCAGGTTAGGAGGAAATTTATGTAAAAATCAAAGGCTAGCAGGACATATTTGTTTCTAGGATTTTTTTTTAAAAAAAAGTGTATTTTATCCAGCTATTAGAATAGGTAATGATAACTAACATCACTTGAATACTTACTATTCATGTCAGGCAATGCGCTATATGTTTTGGTTATATGAAACAATGTCATCATTCTCTTATTTCATGGAAAGTTGGGCAACTGCTAACTATATATGGAAAAATGAGTATTTTAAATTCTGTTTGACCTTCTGACTGGAAAATCCTGCTATCCTGCACATTATTCTGGGCTGGCTCGGCATTTTAAGCCAAAGCCCTAAATATCATAAAGCAAATTTTGAATCACTCACCTCATTGGAATGTGTCAGCTCACAGAAATATTTGGCTCCCTAGACATCCGTTTTGTTTTACATTTTTCATTCTAGTTTCTGTGTCTGTATCTCAGTTGAAGTGCTTCTTTACAAAAGCAGGTAATGCTCAGATGCAAATGTTCTTGTCAATGCCTTCTTGTGCTGGAATGCTGTGCTTATTTTGTTATACTTGACTACTGAAGAATTGCACTCCTTTGGGCTTCCTGGCCAGAGTAGTAAATGTCTCCATACCTGCCCAATTACACATTCTTCATGCATCTTTTTCCAGGTATTGCCTTCTATTTTTCTTCATCTCATTTATCTGCTCTCAGTAGTCAATCAATATTTCCTAAATATCAGTTGTCTGTTATGTGTCTTTCTGAATAGTCTGCCCATCTCCATTAAACCAATGATTAAAGTGTTGTTTTTTCTCTTTGCAAGATTCATCCTACATGCCTTATTGAATGTGGGACTTTCTTAACTCATATATCTCAAAAGTACAAACTACAAAGTACAAACTCGGTATAATGCAGCTAGGCCATATCTTTTATCTCTTATTCTGTTATTCTACACTGTACTATCTTTTCAGGGAGATTTGAGATTTACATCAATTTAACCTTACGTTTATGAACTCTGGATTTCGCCTCCATAATTATTCATGTAGTACCCTTTCCTCAATACTACTGTAATTGGTGTTACTACTTCCCTGTATTTACTTCCACTCATTTCTGTCAACTAATTTTTCCAATCCAACCTGCAATTCAAGCTTCCTAAAACATAAGTTAAATGGTAACTAGAATGTAGATTCCTTGCAAGTCAGTATTATACTGAATTAATTTACTTATATATCCCTATTGTCAAGACACTATATTATGTGCAATGGGTGCTTAATAACTATTTAGTAGTGAATTAAAGAAACATATGACTCTTCTTGGCAAACATCTTTTATGACATCTCAAAGCATTAAGAATGTCTTTCTTGTACATTCCTTCACCTTGCTGTCAAGGATTGGCCTCAAAGCTGAATTTTTAACCTATTCCTTATTTTTCTTTCCATATAGGCTTAATTCCTACAAAATCAACAGCAAGTAAGATTACAGTTATGTTTTTTTCAGAGTGAAAATTTTGTTTTGGCTGTTTTATACTTGTATGTAATGTTTTCTGATTATGGTCATCGCCAACCCTCTCTTTTCTCCCATCTCATGCCTATCACGGCCCACACACAATACACACATTTTCCTACACATCCCTTTCCCACATTCATGTGGGAAACTGAAAAGGGATATTTTCTTTGTTTGGTTGACATGCTGAGTTTAAAAAAGCAAGACAACCTATGTGACCATGAGCTTGGAATTAACCATTAGAAATTAGTGTGCTCACCATTGGGTACACAACTACAGATAATGACTCCCCCCAACCCTAGGAATCTGTCAGTAGCCAATAGTTTAGCAAGGAGGAGTGAGGGCCCCTGTGCTCCACCTCCACTACAATTGACTGCTGACAGAACCAGTTTTGTGCAGATCCAGTGCAGGTAACCATAGCTGCTCTGAGTTCATGGATTGCTACCAGTGTATTCTTCAAAGAGTCTCTTTCTTCAGTTCAGCTTATCAAATGTTAGCTACTTCTCAAGAAAAAGTTATATTGACATCAACACTTGTTCCCTCAGCTGAAAGTCATCTGTGTCCTTCTTAATTCCTTTAGACATTGTGAAAACTGTTTTGTTGTTTTTTACTTCCTTTTAGAAAATCTAGAGAAGACAGTGTTTAATACTATGATCTTTGAAGCTTGTCTGTGTGGATTTAAATCATGATTCTGTTTCCTGCTGATCATGGACTAATTTCTTAGTTGCTTTTGTATTACATCACTATAAATAAAAAGTAACCACATCTGTACATTAAGTAGCTTAAGAAACTGATATAAAGTCATATATGTGAAGTTCAAAAAACAGTATTTGATATATAGTAAGCACCCAATAAGCATAGTTATCATGTCATTATATTTATGATTATTTTAAATGTACAGGTAAAATTAAATTTTATGTGCATATTTATTGATAAATTTTCATACTGTTCATTGTAATATAGGCCCCTTGAGGGATATTTCTCCTTTGATTTATGTGAGAAAGTACATAAAACAGACAAATAAATACAACTGCTTAAAGTATTGGCTTCCAATTTAATAAGGAAAAAAATCGTTAATCTTTAGTAGATTTTAGTACTTAAATGTCATTATTGACTCAAAAAGCTCTTTAAACTCTCCAGATTTTAAAAAAAGACCTTAATACCCTATTCTTGAGAATGAGCATATCCTACTGAACGTGCAAAAACAGATACTTAGTTTTGCATAGTGACCTCCTTGGGGAAGTACACTGACTTGTCATCCTTTGCTTTTAACTAGACACCAGAGATTCCTTGAAACCTGCTTTGGTAGAAGTAGCTTATTTTTTTTTCACAGTCTGAGCAATAGAGAAAATCACATCAATGTCTCATGAAAATATTAATAAAAATCTTTGTTCTGTTTTGCCTTACTCTATTTTATTTTGACTTTTTAAATGTTTTGTTGTTGTTATTGTTTGAGACATAGAAAAGAAAATTGAAGTGTGTGGTGGGGTGAGGATCTGAGAGGAGGAGAGGGAGGGGACAGAATATTCTCAAAATAGATTGCATGGAAAAGAAAAATTTTAATTAAAAATTGAATAAAATAGAATTGTTTTCAATGAATGCTTCCAAGAGGAAGCACTGGAGAAAATTAATGGAGTCAAAACACTCACTTTCTCTGAACCTGGCCTAGAACCACACAGTTTTTCTCCAAACCAATATTAGAAAGATCAAGAAAAATTAGAGTGGAAAAATTCAGGTAATTTCCTGTCACAATATCATCTTTTCTTTTTTCCTGGAAACGTTTTTTAGTGTTAGCTGTCTTTGGGAGCAGATTTACCAGGAGTAAAATGATGTTCCATTCTACAGTGAATGTTAGAGCTTCCATTTCCTGTTGAATTGGAAAGGCTAATGAGTACTGGATTTAAGAACTATTTTTAAATTTCCATCTTAATATTTCTCTTCTACCTTTGTAAATTCTGGCAATAAAACATGGTAGCTATTAGTTAAATATTATTCGTATTCAAAATAACTTAGTTTGTCAGCATGTGATTTTCATTCCACGTGAAGTCCATTTACAGTTATGTGGTTTTCTCAATTACATTAAAATGAAATGTCAGAAAGTTGACATTTTCATGTTGATCTGTATAAAATTTTAAAGAAATTGATTGAACAAAGGTCTGTGCACAAAGCAGGCATCCCCCATAGAGGTAAAAGAAATCATTATTCCTGGCTGTGAAAGAGTGTGAAACACGTAAACCATTCCTTACTGGAGATCCTGTTAGTATAGGTGGAAGAAGCTACAAATTGCCTCCATTTGATTTTGCATCTGTGGTTGTCCTTGAGGGATCTCTTAGCATGTTGACTTTTCAATACTACAATTTCAACTTACAACATCCTGAATTTTAAAAACATCAACTTTGCAATTCTCTAAAGACTTCAGTTTTTCCTGTCTAACGCCTTTTCAACTCTAATCTCTTTTAAATATATATTATTCTCTATACCTTGCTGAAATAATTATTTTCTGAAGAACATAAAATTTTATTGGCTCCTATGTGCCAACCATTTTTCATCCCAATACTTTGCTCCCACTTCGACATTTCAATACTGAATTAAATTCAAGGTCATGACCCCAGATAAAATGAGACTTGGATATTTATGAAATACTTGATAAGACATTCTCTCAATTATTTATAATTCTTATTATTACTTTTACAATAGTTTCATAAATGGTAAGAAAACTCTTATACATTGTACTAGAAAACTGAAAATCAGTACATACAGCATTTCACCTACCGGAGTAAAGAATCAATGTTCTGTTTGGAGATAGGGAATGTGTTACTATTGGAATGCAACATTTGATTAGACAATGAATTTACATTCCATGACTCAAACAAAACGTGTGTATGTTTGCCATGTATATATTTAGTGGAAGAATATACTTATTGACTGGATTCCTTTCAGGTGAACTATTGTTGACAAGTGGGATTTCCTGCTGCAGAATAAAGAGAATCAATAGTTAGTAAATCAACATGTCCCTAAAGAGGAACTGATAGCAGTAGGAATTGGCAGAATAGGACATGTTACACCTAACTGGGAAAGAAGAGAATGTAATGGAAATACGTACAGTATCCTTTAGTTACCTAGAGAAAGAGATATATCCTATATCCCTTAGAGAAAGAGATACATCCTGTAAGCGTTATGACCACAACCATACAAGGTATTCTGGTTAGCTTTTGCTGTATATTCCAGCCTGAAACTTCAACGGTCTTCTACAGTTGCAGCCACTTGTTTGTTTGCCAATCTATAATTTGAGCAAGGCCTAGTGTGTCTTGCATGCATCTTCTTCTTGAAATAATTTGGAGCAGGTCAACTGTCACTGAAGGAACCACTTTCAAGAAGGCTCATTCACATGTCTTGCAATATACCTATTAATAACCTCATTTGGATACTTCTCCTGAACCTGAGCCCATTTAAGCTCTTAGTTTTTCTCTTTAATCTATCTCCTTCCTCTGTTTTTCTCCTCCTCTACATATATACTTTGATGTTTTCTATTTATTTTTCTTTTCAGTTGACTTTCAAATATATAGAAAATGAATTTCATATCTACCTGTCTCCAGGCTGTATCTATCTTGTTCACTCAAAATATTCTTCCTGAAGTTTCCCATCCATTTAGCAATAATCTATTGAAGTTGAACAAATGATAGAAATTAATTTCTTAAATGATCAGAATACTGTATTGAACAAGACTTGAAAAAGATTCAATAAACTGAACAAAGTGAGATAATCTGGAATATTTTAGGGCATTAGGCTTAGTGCAGCAAGTCAAACACAAAGCATGAACTTTGTGTGGTTTCATTTATGGCAGGCCTTAGAATAGTCCAATTCATGTTGGTAGAAAATGAAAGAATAATTTCCAGTACTATGTGAAGCAGAGAATGGGAATTTCTTATTTATTGGATACCTGAGTTTTAGTGTGGGATGATGGAAATTTCTAAAGATGGATAGTGATAATGTTTATAAACACTGGGAATGTACTTTATACAATCAAAATGTACATTTAAAAATTGCTGAAGTAACCGATGTCTTTGTGTATATTTTAACAGTACAAAAGAAAAAAATGAGGTAACAGACAACTCTTTGAAGGAATTTTATGAGAATAATTTTATCAGAAAATATAAAATATAAAATATGTTACATTGTTCATTAAAGCTTGTGTCCTTTGAGGAAGTCAAGAGTGTTGGAGAGGAGAGGTGGAAACAAAGGAGAGGAGAGGAGAGGAGAGGAGAGAAAAGGAGAGGAGAAGAACATGGCAGAGATAGACTACAGAAATAGGTCTCCAGTTCTCCATGTTCCTTACCCATCCTGGTTTTTGGAGAGGGTACTGAAAGTATATGTCAGCTCTCTACAGATGAGCCAGAAAATCTGTCCAGCCCTTAAATCTACGTGCTTAAATCTTAGAACAACTAAACTAGATGCTTGCTTGTGTCCTTTTACCTCTGAAGTTTGAGAAATTTAGATATAAGCACAAAACAGATTGTGCTTATATAAAGGAAATAAATGAAAATAATAGCTTTTCTGCTTATATTGAAGCATTTTTCATTTGCTCTCTCTATCTCCAAAGCGTATCCAATCAGGAATAGTATTGTTTATTCCTCCTACTGTTTGGGGAAAAACATGAAGAAAAGCTAAGCCAGATGGTATCTAGGAAGATTTACATTGCCATTTTCATTCCTTTTCCATTTGCATATTATATAAAACGGCCCATGCTTCCATCTGAGACACGATCATTAATTTAATGTTATGATCTAATGGCTCAAGACATTAAATTATAACATGAGTCTATCATGACCAAATGACAGTATCATAAAGGAAAACTTCATTTGTAGATTGATTTCTGCAACTTAAACAAATAATACTACTGACTAATTTTTCATGATTATGTTTTGGCCTTGATTTAGAGAGTTTCTCTTTCATAGCAATATATTTTGTTAAACAAGATCTAGCTTGTAATCAGTTTCTCAAAATTGTAGTTAAGAAAGGAGAAAGCGATTTATTTTGATTTGGGTTATATGAATGATGTGAGTGTTTATAATAATAATATCATTTTGGTTGGGAACAATGTAAAATTGAACTTGAAGGAAAATCGTAAGATAATTGCTATCCACATTTGATTGATGGTTAGTGGATTATCAAAGTTCTAACCATATTTGTGTCCTAGAGATTGCATCTATAACACACAGTGTTCACTATTCTTACATATATAGGGTCAGATAATACATTGGTCATCTTTAGGTAATTTAAAAAAAGATTTATTATAAAGCAGGTATGAATTTGTCATTTCACTTATTTGAACTTTATTGCAAAAAGTTGTTTTCTAACATAAAAATATTGTTTGTTCTTAATGTAATTAAGAGAGAAAATAATTAGTTGACTTTATGGAGAGACAAACAGGTGTGGGTAGGGTGGGAGCAGACAGAGAGAAAATGAAAGAAAAAATAAAATCACATACTGTCTTGCCCAATAGAACCAGATAAACCTAGGCAGAGAGGAGTAATTTGGCTTTCTAAAACAAAAGATAAAGAAATAAGATAGAAAATTCTGCTGCTTTCCCAAATGTGACATCCAGAGTCTGACCCAACTTATAGCAACATTTCAGCTCACAAAGATTTAGACACCTGACCTGTCCTATGAGAACTTCAAAGTGACCTTAGGTGATGGTATAGAAATGGAAATCCAATAGTACATGCACCAGTGATCACAATAATATTGCATCTGGAAGGGAAATGAGCCTTCTAGAAGAGAAGCCGGTTTAAAAATCATTCAGAAGACATCTTCAAGTGTATTCTCCTTTTCCTCTTCTTTTTACAAAAGTAGAAAACCACCAAAAAAATCAAGAGTTTAGAAAATTAACAAAAACTAATTATAAATTCTAAGAAGAGGGTTCTTGCAGAGATAGAGGAAGAGTAAAAAGGTTAGGAAGAAGAAGGTGGAATAGGGAGTTGTGAGCCTTCCACAGTGTATCTTATTGAAAAGTTCCTTTGCTATAGATTGCCTCATTGGAAGTGCTAAAGTCTTGTGATGTGATATTTTTGCTTATTATATAGCATTAAAGTAAAACAACTGGCCGGGCAGCAGTGGCACACACCTTTAATCCCAGCACTTGGGAGGCAGAGCCAGGCAGATCTCTGTGAGTTCGAAGCCAGCCTGGTCTACAGAGCAAGTTCCAGTACAGGCACCAAAACTACACAGAGAAACCTTGTCTCAAAAAACCCAAAATAAATAAATAAATAAATAAATTAATTAATTAATTAATTAAAACTCATTAAGTATAATGTATTCTAATTCCCATATAACATAGTAAATTATATTCTTTAAAATGTAATACTAACATCGGGTAACATAAATCTTTTGAATCAAGGGGGGTATTCTCCGGTCCTTCTACTTGAAAGTACTTAGTCCATCTGTAATGAAAGGATTTTCTCCAGTAAAATACATGCTTTAATTGCTTATACAGATGTGTAGGGTGGAGAAGGGAGTAGATCATTTCTTGAATTAAATAGCAGGTTTATCACCAATAACATTAGTAATGCAAAGCAATCACCAAATACGTGTTAAATACTTTGGCACAAATAAACAATTACAGACATGCCATTATCCTATTCTGTAGTGTGTTATCTGCTTTACAGTTGTGAAAGATTCAGTGAGTAACCCCATTTCTTCCCTCATTTCCACAATCCCAATTTTAACATTACTTCCTCATCAATAGAGGGAGTTTTCCAAACCCTGGTCTTGGGCCTTGATCATGTGTTCTGCTTTAATACATGACAAGTGAGTAAGCAGAAGTGACAGTTTGTTACTTTTAAGGTGAAAGATAACTTCCCGTTCTTGTTTGGGCTTTTAGTATGTGAATGAGAAGAATGTACCCACTGAGGCTGCTCTCAGGGAGAGCGTGAGAGATACGTAGAGCAAATCTGCAGTAGATGTGCATATTTGGGAGAAATGTCTGAAGTCATTCAGTCTCATTCCACATTATGTTGACAACAGTAAGTTGAAGCAGAAAATAAATTATCGACTATTGCCTTTGTCTTAAAAATCTGAAGCTCATATTTTATTTGTAGTGTTCACCATCATGTATACACTTTAATCAGATGTTCCTTCAGTGATATTACTTTCTGTTTGTACATTTAAATGCATGTTAATTTCTGTTAGATTATTTGCAGCACATTACTTACCAACAAACTTGAATTGACACACACATTTCTGGACTTAGCTATTTACTCCTTACATCACTGTAGTGCATGAGAATGTGCTGCATTTAATGCTTCATATATTGCCAGGAGCAACTGACTGGTACTTGGTTTTTGTGAAAGATATGGAAATAGTGAATACTGACACATTGCCTAACCTTAATGATGCTATGGAATCACAATAATTGACCTTGTAGTTTGTCTTCATAGTGACAAGTATATGAGAAATTCCTTTTCAATATTTATTATACTAGAAATGATATTCCAAATTGGTATGTATTGATTATAACTATTTTTGGAAAAAATCATTAAATGAATAGATCCAGCTAGTTAAATAGTTACAAAGTAATAGTGTTCAAAGCAAGAATATTGTGAACAGATTTTTAAGACAATACATTTTACATGCCTTTTGAATAATTAGATTATTCAGAATTTTCTCCTCTTTGGTTCCTGAATGTAAGTCACACTGTCTATGTAAAAATAGACCTTGCCTGAAGACAACCAAGCAGTAGATTTGCCTTGACAACAAAGTATTCTTTTATATATTTAGACTTGAACTAACACTAAATGTCTCCATTTTTGAAATAGAGATATCTTCTCTGAATTTATGAAAATGACATAAGAGAATAGCATTGATTTGCTCTGTCACTTTGGCCAAATCAAATTTGAGGCATCTAAAAGACATTACCTCATTATTTTAGAGACATTTAAAATGATTCTTGTGAATATAGACTGAAGGTTAATTAATAACATAAACTGTTACCAGGTAAATTAAGTCTGGTTATAATTTTTACTAATTGCAAAAGAAGATGAAAAGCATTTTAAAATGTCACAAGTATGATTGCACAAAATCTCAGATTGATAATCGGCACTCTTTATTGGTTTCAGTAAAAAGCTTTTCCCAATATCTGTAGCAACTATAACCCTGACATTTTCTTTTTCTAATTTAATTTGTTCTTCATTTTTTGAGAACTTCTTAAGTCAGTGTTGCATTTGCATCATTGTTACCCCTCTCTCTCTCTCTCTCTCTCTCTCTCTCTCTCTCTCTCTCTCTCTCTCTCTCTCACACACACACACACACACACACACACACACACACACAGAGAGAGAGAGAGAGAGAGAGAGAGAGAAGAGAGAGAGAGAGAGACAGACAGACAGACAGACAGACAGACAGAGAGACAGAGACGGGGAAGAGGGAGTCTGTTTAGTTTTGCTCATAGGTGTGTGTTTTTAGGGATCACCACCTGGAAGTGAATAAACTCTCGAAGGCTTGTCCTGGGAGAAAACTAATTTTCACTGATTTCCTTTAGATCCTCATCTAGTGATGAGGCCTTGTGAAATTTCTCCTATTCATTTTAGCACATTGACTGCTGTTGTTATTATGCATTATTGTTGTTTAGGTGGCCATACTGTTGAGATTTCATGGAGGCAGTTTTATGTATTGAATAATAACACTACCTAGTAGGAAGTGTCCTGGTCCTCAGGATTTTACAATCTTTCCATTGCCTCGTCCGTGGTGTTCCCTGAGCTTTAGGTGTAAGGGTTGTGTTGTAGATGTATCAGTTGGGCTGAGCACTCAGTCTGCTGTTCTCTGTATTTTCATTAGTTGTTGCTTTCTGGAATGGTCTCCATTTGCTGAGGAAATAAAGTTTTCTGAGGAGTGAGTGCTAAATGTTTTTCTTTTCTGTTTTTATTTTTGATATTATAATGTAATTACAACATTTCTTCCTCCCTTTACCTTCTTCCAAGCCCTCCAAAATATCTCTCCTTGCTCTCATTCAAATTCATGCCTCTTTTTTCATTAAGTGTTGTTGCATGCATATATGTATGTGTATATGCATATATATTCCTAATGTTATACAGATTGATTGGCACTTTTCTGTGGATATAAGTATTTAGAACACAGAAATTATAACTTAGAAAAATGGCAGTAGTAGGTTCTCCTCTAGGTTCCATGGTCTGACCAGTCACAGGAAGTTGGCTAGGTTTCTAGTCCAGGCATAAA
The DNA here is from genome assembly GCF_949786415.1 of Peromyscus eremicus. Taxonomy (NCBI): domain Eukaryota; kingdom Metazoa; phylum Chordata; class Mammalia; order Rodentia; family Cricetidae; genus Peromyscus; species Peromyscus eremicus. The sequence goes on from NC_081439.1 coordinate 41,177,952, forward strand.
TTTCCTCCAACTAAGTGGGCCTTAAGTCCTATTAGATGACTTGGTTACCCCCAAGATAATAATGACCATTACTGCAACCTTAGGGATATCTTGCCATGATGTTCTGTTCTGGTTTTATAGGCTTTACAGCTGAGTAAGACTACTGATTGTTTTTTTTTCTCCTTTGGTAGTTTGAATAGCACCTTCAGATACTATGAAAGCTAGCCTTCATGGAAGAGGCTTTCAAGTCATTTCCAGCTCATTTTTTCCAATTCTTCTATCTAAAGCATATGGTGTGTTCAGCAATAGGGTCTTACCAAGCACAATGGCAACAGCCTATATTGTTTGGGGAGTCTCTCAGATCCCTACTAGCCAACAACTGGAAGGGAAGTTTCCCACACCTCACTCTAGAGTTTGTGTTAGTCTATGGCTCTTGTGAGGAGCATCAGCACCTTGTGTGGCATAACTCCATTTATACTATTTTGTAACTAAGCTTATCAAGTAATGTCTTGGGGGAACTCTAACTGGAAATGTGGAGAGAATACAATACTGAGGGTTGGAGGAAAAGAAAGATAAATAACAATAAGGATGTTTGAAAAAGCTCTGAATATTTTTTGTACTGCTGTAGTCAAAGTTATTGATCTGTTTTCATATGGGTGTTCTTTTTTATCTACTATATGGTCTAAAGAATAAATGAACTTTAATCTCAGAGAAGACACTTGAAAGAACAAAGAGAAGGTCCATGTACATTTGAATATTGTACATTATCCATTTTAGTTCTCTGGATTAGTTGAGTAATGTCTTAAAAGAAAAGGGTCCTATGATAAGTCTTGAGTCTCCCTGCTCCATGTCATGAGTTTTATTCCCATATAGAGGAGTGGAGAGTGGGAAGAAAATGAAATCTGTCAATATTGTGAATATATATATAATAAATGTGACAATGGGATGGAATAATTCCAAATCATCTGTATAAAATAACTGGAGCCCTGAAAATGCTTATTCTGCACTGTGGATTGGGAGATGTATGTAATCTGATGATCTGAATTCATTTAGGAATGCTCTCTTCTAGAGATTGGTAGAATAGAGTTTTTAAAATATTTTTCTCCATGTGTAAAAGGAAAACTAAAAACTAGTGAGACTTTAATTTTAAAAGGAAACAAATTTTCTGCCTTAAGAAAAGAGCAGTCTCCATTACGTTATTCATCTTTTTATTTTGTGTGCCTGTCAGGGAGGTGCATGTGCCCTGGTGTGCATGAGGAAGGCAGAAGCCACCTAGCAGGAGATGGTTCTCTTGTACCATATGGGTATTGGCAGCCCTTGTGGCAAGCACCTTTACCTGCTAAGCCAACTCATTGATCCCAGGATGACTTTCAAACACATGACTGACACAAATGTGTCAATGGTGGTTTTGTTTCATAGAACAGTTCACATCAATATAACCCTATTATTTAGTGAGAAAATTTAAAAATATAAATTATCTAATCATTAACTATTTAGTAAAAATATGTGAAAGCTCTAGGTTTTAGTACAGTGATCATGTGAGAAAAAATATATTCATCATGGGTCAGATAAGATATACATCCCCTATTTTTCATACTTAAACAACTCATGGTATGATTTTATATCCATAAGAGAAGTACTTTTAGGTAACTATTTAATAAGCAATTATTGTACATTGCATATTTTTTTCAGAATCCCAAATGGCAAAGGTAGCTTATCAATATCTATCATTTATAAAATTATTCAGTTTCCATAAATATTGTAATTCTAGGTTATTTGACGTACATTAAGCTGCAGTCTTTGCTTTTTTCTTTTTTTAATTTTATTTAATTAACAATTTTTTCATTTATTTTGTATACTGACCACAATTTTCCCTCCCTCTTCTCCTCCTGTTCCCTCCCCCCACACTCCCATCTACCACCCTCCTCATCCACTTCGCCTCCTCTGTTTCCATTCAGAAAGGGGCAGGACTCCCATGGTATTAATTAAAGCACGGCACATCAAGTTGAGGTAGGACCAAGCTCCTCCCCTAGCATAAAGGCTGGGAGAGGTAATCCAGGATGGGAAACAGTTTCCCAAAACCAGCTAAGCACCAGGGACAGGTCCTGATCTCACTGCTAGGAGCTTTACAAACAGACTAAGCTGTACAACTGTCACATATATGCAGAGGGCCTAGGTCCGTACCATGCAGGCTCCCTAAGCGTTAGTCCAGAGTCCATGTGCTCCCAGGAGCTCAAGTCAGCTGTCTCTGCGGATTCCCCAGTCATGACCTTGACCCCCTTGGTTTGTAGAAACCCTCCTCCCTTTCTTCAGGAGTTCTCCTGAAGTTTGGCACAGTGCTTGGCTGTGGATCTCTGCATCTGCTTCCATTAGTTACTGAATAAAGGCTCTGATTTAAAAAAAAATTGTTTGCTGAAGTTTCTTGGTCATAAAATCACCCTCAACATCCGTACTTTACTTTCATATAACTTAGTAGAATGTTAATTCTCTTTTCAGTGATGATTTTTGCTTATAATTTTAGCAAAGAACATAAATATGTCAAACATTTTGTAAGTTAGTCCTAGGATACCTAAATAACCTGCACTTGTGTTACCAATACAATCACTTTATATGTTTAAATTGGATTCAATTAGCATAAAATATAGTTGATAAATTACATTTATAAAATGTTTAGCAAATTAATACATTTTAATCTCACAAAATTTCATCTACTCGTATCTCCAAATTCATAAAATTTGATCTTGCTAAAATCCTGAATTAATGAGAATGATATAGTGTACGACAACTTGGTGATTTACTGAGAATGTGGGACTATCAGACTATGCCTAGAGAAAAAAATATAGTCAGCCAACCCTTCTCCACACCTACAACCTGCTGTGCTGACTTAAAAAAGTCCATGCCTACACATTGACACCTGAGGTCCTGGGCCAAGAGAGACATCCCAACCATTTCTTTGTTTGGCTGCTGCCTACATTTGGATTTCTCATTTCTCAACAAAATTTCTTGAATATCCTACAAGCCTAGTATCATTGATCTTTGCCACTTAACTAACCTTAACTTCACTATATACCCAATTAACTAAGGCAATTATAAACAGCAGTCTTAATCTTCTCATATAAATTATTTCCTTAGGAACAACATGCCAGAAATCTGCTAAACTGCAACTTTTATTAATGACTATGTATTAGCAGCACCTGTAGGAATCATATTTCATGATGCCCAGGGAGCCTTGATCTTTCAACTCATTCTTTCACCCTGCTATGATCTTTTTAATTGCATTATTTACAACTACTAAAAGCTCTGAGTAGGGAATTATCAAGTTTTTAAATTTAGAAAGAAGAATGAAGCCATTGCCACCACATTCTAATCTCTAATACCTACAAGTCATACACTGACTATTTACATCAAGGGAAAAATTGCTTAGCAGAAGTTTTGTCATATATAAAACGTGCATCTTCCATTCTATTGAGATGACTTATGGAGTAAAAGGAGGGTCTTTTGTAAAAAAGAATTTGGATATGTTCTCTTGAAGCTTGGAACAGCAGGATTCATGGATTATAGATGCTAAAGGCTACAACAAGGTCTTGGAATCGTTGAATACAGTTATAAGATAAGAAAATTAAAGTCAGAGACATACACATTAAAATATGCCAATTTTATCAACCTCCAACATAAAATAAATAATTACTTATTTTCAATAAGGTTGATATTAATAAATCACTTCATTGCTTCCTCATTTGGTCTTCCATACTTTTTCCAAATTTTGAGCTTAGGAAAGCTTTCATTCCTGTTCAGACTACCTAAGACACAAAGGAAGCATTTTAGCTAAGCCATGAACTTGGAATTCTGCCAGCAAAATCTTATCTCCTAATTCATCAAAATAGCTCTATGTTGGTGGGAATTAAATAAAAATTTCAACCCTGTAGTAATAAGCATAAGAAGGACTCTAGACATGATGAGAAACAGGAGAGCACTCCCTTTTTCATTACCACCCTTTAGAATTAGGACAAAAATACTGAGAGCTTCCTTATTACTTTCTTCTTTCTATCTATACAGAGGACTCCTTCTGTTTCAGAGCAAGGTTTATTTGAGGATCTAAGTTTGTTTTAAACTTAAACATAGTATTTTGAAACTATTCCAAGAACCAATGATTTCAGTCATTAGCGTATCACAGCAGACTGTTTTCAAAGACTGTAGGTTTCAAGTTTGCTTGAAAATGTGAAACTATCACCTAATGAATTAAATTTGACTAATAGTTTTGTTTCTTGATTTCTAACCTTTGTCCCAAGTCAGTTATTGAGACCTGATCCTGATACCTAGCATAAATATGAGCTTATTATGAGAATCATAACATAACTTTCTAATCATTCATTCTTTCCCTCAATTTGCTTGGTATACATTCTGTAGAATTTTCTGTGCTGTATTGCCTCATAAACATTTGTTATTTTTATTTTAATATTAATTTAATTATTTTACATCCAGACTGCATTATCTCCTCCCTCCTCTTTCTCCTCTCCCCCACCCCATCAATTCTTTCTCCATTGCTATTCAGAAAAGGGCAGGTCTCCTATGGATATCAATAAAACATGGCATATCAAGTTGCAGTAAGACTAAGCACCTCCTCAAGTAGTAAGGCTGGGCCAGGTGACCCGGTATGGGGAGCAGGGTCCCTAAAACCAGTAAGATGATCAGAGACAGCTCCTGCTCCTACTGTTGAGAGTCCCAGAATAAGACTAAGGACACAACTGTCACACATATGTAGAGGGCTAAGGTCAGTCCCATTCAGGCTCCTTTGTCATCACGTCTGCCTCTGTGAGCCACTATAAGCCCAGGTTATTATTTAATCCTGTGGGATTTCTTGTGATGTCCTTGACACCTCTGGTTCCCATAATCCTTCCTCCCCCTCCTCAGCAGGATTCCCTGAGCTTGACCTAATGTCTGACTGTATCAGTTTCCACCCATTGTTGGATGAAACCTCTCTGATGACTATTGGGCTAGGCACTAATAGGTGAATATAGCAGAATATCATTAGGCATCATTTCATTGACATATTTTTTCTTCATTCATGTTTGGTTCTATCCTAGGTCTCTGGGCCATTCAGTCTCAGAAACACATTTAAGTTTATATTATTTATCAGTTGATTTATAGGCATAACAAACAATGAAAATTTAATTTTAGAGTTAATTTAGAAGTACACTTTTATGTTTTTGTGGGTGTGCCTCTTAGTAGTGTTTAGCCAGTCTTAGCTCAGTGTGCTCTGGCTGTACCTAATGTCTGCATGCAGATTCATCTTCAGTCTACATTACAGAGTTAGTAAGAACCATGCAAATAAAGATAGGAGCTCTTCAGAGTGTGGTCTTCTGTGGCAAACAAAGGAGCGCATTTAAGCCCTCTGCTTTTGTCGTATTTGATTATATAGTATAAACAATGCATGCCAAAACCAAATCCAAGGGCTGAAGAAATACTCTCTTCCTGTATCAAGACAAGGCAGGCATGTAAGTAGGTAGTATTTTCAGAAGGGTGAAATAATCAAGGGCAGAAATTTCATCTTCTTTCTACTCTATCAGTGCTAATTTCAGTGAATTATTTGAAATAGAATGCTAATAAGTAACTATTACTTAGCTATTGTAAGGATCTGTCTAATTATGATTGCATTGCCTTAGAACTTCTAGAAACAAAAGCGAAATCCATTTCTGCTTGTGATTGCACTGTCTACCCTAAACTCTTAAGTTAGACTGCAGCCTAGAAGCATCGTTAAAATAAAATGAATGATTTCCTCCTTAGAGATTTAGCAAGTGAAATATGCAGCATCTGACGATGTAGGTGATAAGACAATCCATTTTATTCAATTTAAGAATGCAAATGTTTATGTATTAATTTTCAATTAAGAGTTCTAAACTTATTATCTGCTTGGCAGCCCTTCCATGCAATACTCACTCCATCTAATTATGTTGGCTTTTGACCTAAATTTGCAAGAAACACATAAACCATAAGAGCCTTATAATAGTATTTTTACAGCCTATTTCTGTCATATGGTAAAGAAAATGCAAATACTCCAGTTGTTTTTTTGATGGGCACAAATGTGTAATAAAAATTATTTCAAGTGACATAAGTATAAAAACCTTCAAAAGAAAACTATAGAAAAAGAGCCAACAAAACACAAACAGTAAACAAAGCATTTTTTTTTCAGTATTTCACAGGAAGGGTGTTATCTAAAAATGACAGAGATTGTGGAAGCACATTACATTATGGGTCATGAGTGTGAAGGTCAAGGAGTGAAGTCTCCCTCAGTGAAGAACTATTAAGTGCTTGGCAGAGCATTGTTGTAAAAAGAATTCACCTGAAATGAGACAAGAAGCACTAACGTTAAAAAGTTTATGGGTAAACTGACCTAAGGCAAAATAAGATATTTCTATAAAGCTGAGTGGTGCACTTCCTTATATGTGAGCCTGGAGTATTAAATTAGGTCCTGTTGTGTGTCCATTGACATCTAATTTAAGAAAAATTTTAACATCAAGAAGTATCATACTATGTTGTTTATCACCTATCTCAATAGTAAATTAATATTGTGAATTAATTACTTCCTAAAATATATTTTTGTTCAGGTGTCACTTCTGAAACATTTAAGATTAAATTTTGACTTAATTTATTATAATACAACTTTTTGCTATGATGGCATTTGTTTATTTTGTACTCACTTTGTGTCTTGGTATTATTTTACATAAGACCATAAATTTCTATGGGGAACAGCCTGGAAGCTCCCTTAAGAGTGAAGAAACCAAAAACATTTACAGCAGTAGATCAATCCCAAGCAGAGTGAGTGTGGACAAGGCTATCTTTATTCCTGTAATCCAGAAAATTATTGTGCTTGTGCTTCCTGTCCCTTCACAGGACTAACCTCTTTTTAATTGATTCCAAATTAGGAACAATTATAGTGACGTTGAATAGATGCTTTCATGTTAGAATATTGAGGCATAAATGGTAATCTATACAAATATTGGCTAGTTGTAATAATCCAATATGATTTGTTTATGAACCATTGTACTATATTGTCAATAGATTGAAAATAATAGAACAATTAACACAGTTCACATACTATAGCCATGTCCACCCTATAGTTAGGATAAACCATGTCAACTGTTTGCTGTCAGGGCACCTGTACAAACACATTTTGAAATTTCCTTTCTATATACTGAACTTCTATTATCACGGTACTAGAGTAACTGACACCTGGTATTCTTACCCTAGTCCAAGAGCTTATTTACTACCCATATGTGATGATATTTCATCACAAGGAATAGATGTCACATTAAAATTAGGCTATTTTTATATGCCACAATGTCTTTTGTTACATATAGGCTTTTTAAATTATCACTTCAATATCTTTGTACATAGGCAAATATGGCATTTCATTTGCTGTATTGGAAGTTGTAAATACAAGCGTTGCCTAGATAAGAGAAAATTATCCCCAAAACATTCTTAACAAAAAACTCACGCCACTGATGCCCAAGAACCTAGAGGTGAATGTTCTAGACTGTCTTCCATCTATACCTTCATTAACCACCATTGAATAACCCTTCTCCAGGCCTATATCAGCAGTAAGTTTCTTGCCAACAGTTGCTAAATACACAGAGAAATTATCCCTGAGAAACCTGGCATGTGTATTTCTTAAGATCACTAAAATACTGTCTAAGGGAGAATATGTAAAGAAAGACCCTGGTTAATTTCAGACATAATTTTAACTGCTATTTCTTTCTATGCAAATGTTGTTCATGAATATCATGTTGCCAACATGGTGACCTAAGTTTGGAGAAGTGTCAGAAAAATGGAAGAGCTTTGAAAGTGGAGAGGAAAGCAGGAAATCAGTCAAGTCAGGAGCCTAAAACTAGACATTTGCAGTTGTCTTTCTATTTTGCCTATCATTAGGGAAGAAATAGGTTTCCCTAGGAATTGAAATACCTTCTAACCTAAATAATTCCTTTTATTACCTTCTTTAAAAATATTCATTCAGTCCTTCAAGATATTTATTAAGTATCTCATACATAACACAGAGCCAAGTGTTATGGTTCTAAGGAAAGAGAGTGAACTTGTAATTCTTCAGATCTCCAATTGAATAACTTGAAGTTAAACCAATTTGGGAAGAACATTATGCCTTTGAGACTATAGGTCTCTTGATTAGAAAGTATTAAACATTTTCAGTAACTAAACAGATGAAAGCAAATTCAAGGATGGCTCTTACCAGTAAATTTGGATTAGTCTGGCAAATTTAAGAGCTTAAATGGAACTTTTTAATAATTAAAAGAAGGAGAAAATGATAATTGCACCATTTCTAGAATCTATATTTACCACTAACCCCTCGTAATCATTTCCCAAGTATATTTAGTGTTCAGGGTTTTATAACGCAAGAAAACCTTTGCATACATCCGGTAAATTTCCTCTTTCAAGGAGTTCTTTAATTTTGTATTTTGTTAACACACTGAAAGCCTACATGAACTGCAGCAGTAAAAGTCAGATTTTTTTTTCTTGAATGACATCTGCTTTTACCATCCATTCATGTGAAACTTTACAAGTATTTATTATTTTAAAAAAACTTTATTGACAGTTAATTTCTATTTTTAAAACGATGTATTTGTTTCTTGGTGGTAAGAATTTTCTTAGATTTCACCCACTGGCAGATACTTCTTAGCTACATTTCTCACGATTGTAAACTGTTAGTGCTGATCATCTCCATAAGACTTCTTGGTTTCTATGAAGCAATTCTCTTGCTATCAATGAAGTGCACTGACCATGGCACAAAGGCATTTTCCTTACTCTGCTGTGTTTTTTTATTATGTTGTTGATAATTAAGACCATTAATCATCCTGCTACCATTGTTTCCTGTTCAACTAAGTGAGTGTATGATCTCTATTTAGCAAGGTATTGTGCTCTTCAAAGGAAATAATTGAAATCTACTGAGTTGTTTTTCCATGGTAGTTTAACCTAAAGGGGCATACATACAGATTTGAGTATCTTACTGTCCCTACCTTCATTTTAGTAATATATTTTGTATAACAACCACTTTTATATAGTTAATTACCTGTCAATATGTAATTACTAACCTGTTTCTTCTTAGGCAATTCCATTTCCTCATTTATTAGAGTCTCTCTTGGTCACAAGCAGGAACATTAAAAAAATGAACAACAGTTTTCCAACATAATAAAAAAGAAAGCAGAAACATAGTGTATCATATCTTGGACCAGACCCACATCCTTCTTATCTGTATTTGTAAATCAGCTGTCATGACATTATCACCTATAAGAAATAAAATGATCCTATGGGGATATTGTTAGTGTTATTTGTAAGGATGTTCTTAAAATATACTCCTTATTTATGTCATCTTCACCTTTACATATTCTGTTCCTTCAAGGTCAATCTCCACTTTCTTTTCCATAGAATATTCTGCATTGGTTTCAGCCAACATTGGTCTCTTCTCTCACTCTTCATTTTGTACAGCTGAATTAGAAAAACCAGAAGGCAGACACCCAGAAAAGTATATTAACTTAAGAATCTCAGTAGTATGGTGGTGCATCCCTTTAACCCCAGCACTCAGGAAATAGAGGCAGGTTGGGCTCTGTTTAGTTCAAGGCCAGCTTTGTTTACATAGTGAATTTCAAGACAGCTAAGGCCATGGGGATGAGGAGAGGGAGACTGAAGGATAGAGGAAGAGATAGAGGAAGAGAGAGAGAGAGAGAGAGAGAGAGAGAGAGAGAGAGAGAGAGAGAGAGAGAGAGAGAGAGAGAGAGAGAGAGACTCTGCTGTTGTTCACATCTAGAGTCTCCCACATGTAAAGCAAGTGCCCCAATGCTGGTCTATACATTTTCTTTATATTGCCTTTTGCATCTATTTTCTCCAAGGAACACTACTGTGGTTAAGAACAGCCATCCACGTTCTTCTCTCGGTGTTCTATGACACTGCTTATCACATAAGAACTCCCTGCAGGTCTTGTGGATGCTCTCACATCTAGAAAGGCTTATCCTAAGTATCAGAGGATGCTGTAATTGCCAGTCTGTTGAGCATAATTGATGACCAAGGCTGTAGGATGTTTTCCATAAGGAAATATGCTTGGTGGAAGAAAATGGCTTGTTTCTTGGCCAAATAGCAAATATTCAAAGTTGTAGTATTTTGAAACTATCATCTAGCATATGAAATACAAATATCTAATACTATTTATAGCACGATATATGGACAATACTATACCATAATGTAGCATTTTGCTGTTTGTAGCTTCTCAGTGACCACGGAATTCTCAGAGGTACTCCCAGAATTTTCTGTCTGGTAAACATGAGTGTCTCCTTGTTTTTCTTACGTTCTATCTATCATTATGAGAAAACTGAGGTTCAGACAGGTTCAGTCCCTTGACTAAGATTCCATGGCCTGGATATTCTCAATTGTCATTAAGCTTTCAGCATCTGGATGAAGTTTTCTTAATTTACACTGTAGTAGCCTCTCTTAAATGTGAATGTCCATAATATGCTAATATGCTAAGTAGACTATTTCATTCCAATAATAAAGTAAAAGTTAAATTACTCCATAGACTTCTTTGTGTAAGCCATAGAGTCGCTTACTAAAATATATCAATTTTTTGTTGTTTCTTGGGTATTTTAATTGTATTTTTTTTCAGTAATATATAATTTCCACTTCATCCCTATTATGTTATGTTAGTTGTAAGTAAAGAATAATTGAGAACAAACTGACAAATTGAACTAAGCCACAAAAAAAGAAGAAAGCAAATACTTTTGTCATTTTAGCTTTTTTTGGGTCCTTGAAACTTTGTGAGTATCTGTCTTTATTAACTTTGCTTTATGCTGATGGTTTCTCTCATTTTATTATAGCTTGTAGCACTGTAAATTAATTTAACATGAAAGAATAAAAATGTTGCTTTTCAAATGTTTCTCATTAAATTATGGAAAAATATTATAATAAATAAAAGAAAGGAATGCCTCCAGTACTAGCTTCTGTTTACTCAATTATTGTGGTACCAAGCGTGAATTATTATACAGTTAACTCAAAGGCAAGATTATTGCCATTATATTATAATATACATGAGTTGCTATCTTTAAAAGAAATATATGGCACAGGTCCTTTGAAAGTGAATTTTTTTCTTATGCATCATCTAAATATAAGCTGAACTCAAGTTTTAGGGTTGTCTTTTTATTTTAGCTTTTTCCTCTAATGATTGACCCAGAACTATATTAAGAATTGGAAAATAAATGCTGGCCAAATATTTTATTCAAAAGAATAATTAGATGGAAGTACCTCTGAAACTTTGGAAGGAATCTACTGCTAATTATCAAAAAACACTACTCAATATTATCTCCATGGCTATGCCCTCTCTTCTATATTTTTAATTGAATACATCCTCTACAGAGGAACTGAGAAATTTCTGTTTCATAGAACTTGGTAGAATGGAATGATAAGTGGAGAAGGCATTCATTTATTTCCCTCTCATTTTTTGCCCCACTCAGAAAGAGAGTGTTATGATGTATTTATTATGAACTGAAATACTTGCTCAAAATTGACGAAAGAGAAGCAGTTGGAAGCCCCTCAACTAGATAGACTTGCTTCTACATGAAATCAACACATTGGTGTTTACACATGTACAGAACAAGCTCATGTTCTAAGTGAGCTTTTAATAAGGCAAACATTTAAATATAATATCTCTACCAGTAAGTAAATTATTAAAGAACAGAGTCACCTGCAAGGCTTTACGGGATGAAGTAACTTGGTGGTAAGTCATTTGCCTAACATGAATGATGTCCTGGGTTCTATAGTCAGTGCCACAAACAAAAAAAAAAATAATAACTTAGAATATTATTTTAATTTGCCATTTTTGCATGATGAAATTTTAGTTATTTAGTATCTTTATTTATCATATTATAAGACACTGATAGCATCACTTATATTCAAACTTTATGACAGCTTATATTATGAGATGTATTATATATAGCATTCACTCAACATGCTTTATTATACCAGGCTTTTTCTTTTGGTTCAGCAACCAGCTACCAAATCATGGCATGGAGACTTATTATTAGTTATGAATGTTTGGCCCTAGCTTAGACTCATTTCTTGCTAGCTCTTATAACTTAACCTGTTTCCCTTCATCCACATTTTGCCTCAGGGCTTTTTACCTTTCTTTCCTTCTGTATGTCCTACTCTATCTAGCGGGCTGGCAGCTGCCTGTCTGACTGGTCCCAGGCATCTCTCTCTTTTTCTCCTTCATTCTCTCTTCTCCTTCTTCTCTTGAGTCTAGATTTCTTCTACTTATTCTTTCTGCTTGTCATCCCCACCTATCCCTCTCCTGCCTAGCTATTGGCTGATCAGCTTTTTATTAGACCAATCAGGTGCCTTAAGAAATGTATAAACTAACAATCAATATATTTTAAGTACATACATGGTTTAGGTAACAATATACATGAAAACAGATACTTTATAACTGTTTCCTTAAAAACAATTAGATTATTTCATTTTCTTTCTTTTTTGGCATCCATGAAAAGTAGGACCCTGTTTCTAAGCACCCATACCATAACAGTTAGGGCCCTGCTTCCAAGCACCCACACTGTGAAAGTTCTCTGTTTTTTTATCAAGTCCAAGAAAATTTGGTGAATAAATGGTTGGTTTGTAACATAAAAACTAAATTATCTGGAGAACCATTCATATCTCTTAAGTTTTGTGCAGCAGTTCAATCCAACAGAGATATAATTTTAGAAACATATGTAATTTAAATTTTTTAGTAACCACAAAAAGATAGCAGAAAGCAAAGTATGTGCTAATGTTTTATATGACCAAGCATACTCAAACATTAACATTTCAAATATTATTATTTTAACACGTAATTATTAGGAATGTTATTCATGACATATTTTTTCATATTAACTATTTAAAATACACTACAAATAAGCCTTATAAATCAATTCAGATTGGGCAAATCTCAAGGGCACTGTGGCAGCATAAGAACATACTGTTTTAGAAATCAAAGTTAATCTTAGAGAAAAAAACTTTTGTCTTCACTGAATCACTCGTTATTGCTCCTGGGATCATTTCCTAACATAGTCTGCAGCTGAAGTGTTGTCTCTTAGCATCTCTGAGGACTTCACTATTAATGCTATAGCATTCTTCTATTTTTTTATTATGAGCCTAGACTTTAACAGCTGAGCCATCTCTCCAGCCTATGCCATATCATTCCTAAGGAATATTAGATATTTGTTTTACAGAATACCATAAAAGATTTATTAGAAATTTATGACACATAATGCAAAATACAGGTCATTGTTCAAGCCTGTTTTAGAAGCACAAAAAATACAGTCATTTATTACTTCTGAGAATTTTGTGTTTGAGTACTTGTGTGACAAAAATCACCACTGTGTAAGAAACAACTGAAGATACCAAACTAAAATTGATAACTAGAATGTAAGGTTTATTTCTAACAGACATCTGATTTGTAAATTATATGTAGAACATTAGGAAGAAAAAAAAAATAAGAGACAGCAGAAACGGCTCAGTCAGTAATGTGCTTTCATCACTTCTTGACCTTTTGGCTAAGATCTAGTGTGGTAATGTGCTTTCTGCACAAGCATATGGGACATGAGTTCAGATGTGGAACACACACATAAAAGTCAGTAACTCTAATGTAAAGATAAACCGGGGGGGGAGGGGCGTGGATGAGGCATGTGAATTCCTGAAATTGGGTGTCTAGCCACTCTATCCAAATTTTTGAGGTCTTGATTCAATGAGAGACCCGCACATTGGTGTTGACATATGCATATATGTGTGTTTATGTGTGTATGCGTGTGTGTGTGTGTGTGTGTGTGTGTGTGTGTGTGTGTATGTGTGTGTATCGTTGTGTGTGTGCTCATAAAGGACAATCTGGAGTGTCATTCTTAAGGCACCACCCATCTTTCTTTTTTACTATTTAAAATTAATATTTTCTCATCTCAGCATAAGAATATATTACAACTTGACAGCAATTCAAACTCATCTCAAAGGAACCTCTCCAATCGAGAAAATACCTCCATAATATTGTGCTATAGGGCATTTTCTTCACTAGTTGTTAATGTGGGAGAACAGCTCACTGTGGAAAGTTCTACTCCTGGGCTGGTGGTCTTGAGTTCTATAAGAAAGCAGTCTGAGCAGGTCATGACAAGCAAGCTAGTAAGCAGCACTCCTCCATGGCCTCCGCATCCTGCCTCCAGAATCCTGCCCTGTTTGTATTCATGCCCTGACTTGCTTTAGTGATAACTATCATGTGGAACTGGAAGCTGAAATAAATAAATTCCTCAAGTTACATTTTACAAGTTACATGTCATGATATTTTATAACAGCAGTAGAAACCTTAACTAAGACAACCATGAAAATTGTACTTGTGTTTTATAACATATTCATTTATACAGCTGTCTCATTGTATTTACTATTTAGTAATCTAACAATTTCTTCTTCAAATAATAAGTTATATTTTGAAATAGTAATATGGGTGGTTAATACAGTAATGTAAGTGAGAAAAACAAACTTGTTCTTATTAAAGCAACATAAGTTGTTTTACTTTGTAATTTAGACCATTGAAGTAGCCATTAAAATAATACCAGCAAACATAAAACTTGTTTTATTAAAACTCATTGAGCCTAGTTAGATGTAGTCCATTAGGAAGAATTATTATAATTAAATGGTCAGAATGTACCAATTGAAAACAAAATCTTTGTGCCTTTGTTTTCTATTCTAGTAGAATGTCTTCTGAGGAATGTTGCCCTTGCCTTTACAACAGTTGAATTTGACCTATATTTTGTTTTTGGTTTTTTTAAAATAATTTTTCTTTCCTGTTACATACCAACCCCTGTTCCCTCTCCCTCCCCTTCTCCCAATCCTCCCTCACCTACCCCCATTCCACTCCCATCCCTTCCTCATAGTGGGTAATGTCTCCCTTGGGTAGTCAACACAGGCTGGCATACCAAGTTGGGGACAAACCTAGCCCCTCCCCTCTGCATCAAAGTTGAGTAAGGCATCTTACCACAGTGAATGGATCTAGAAAGCCAGTTCGTATACCCAGGATAAGTCTTGGTCCCATTGCCAGGGGACCCACAAACACATCAAGCCATACAACTTTCACCCACATTGAGAGGGCCTAGTTTTGGTCCCACACAGGCTCCCCAGCTGTCAGTACAGAGTCCATGAGCTCCCACTAGCTTGAATCAGCTATCTCTTTGTTTTTTCCCATCATGATTCTGACTCCCTGCCCCTTGCACTTATAATCCTTCCTCCCTCTCTTCAACTGAACTCCAGGATCTCGGCCAAGTGTTTGCCTGTGTGTCTCTGCATCTGCTTCCATCAGTTATAAGATGTAGGTTCCATGATGACAATTAAGGGTAGACACCAATCTGAGTACAAGGGAAGGCTAGTTCAAGCGCCCTCTCCACCATTGCTGAGTCTTAGCTGGGGACATTCTTGTGAGTTCTTGGGGTTTTCCCTAGCTGCAGATTTCTCCCCATCCCCTTAAGGGTACACTCTGTCAAGATATGTCTTCCATTGCTCTCCCTCCCCATTTCTCCTCCAACTAGGCCATCCTGAGCCCTCATGTTCCCACCTCCCATCCCTTCCCCTCTATTCCCCAATCCTAGTTTACCCAGGAGATGTTAACCCTTTCCCCTTCCTGAGGCTATCCATATGTGTCCCTCTTAGTGTCCTCCTCTTTACCTAGCTTCTCTAGGTTGTAGATTGTAACCTGGTTATCCTTTGCTTTGCGTCTAATATTCACTTATAAGTGAGTATATACCATGTTTGTCTTTCTGTTGACCTATATTTTGTTAATGCACTACATGCTAAGCTACAGTATGACATGTGCTAAGTAGATCTGAGAGTTTTAAAATTGGATTGTTTTTATTTTATATTAAATCTGTATAAAATTGTATTGGTTTATTTGAATTGGTTACCATTTTATAGCAAGTTTTAACACTGGCAAGCAAGAGTTAATATACAAATGAATCACCTTTGTAAGCACCAACCTTCCAAGTCGTTCAACAAGCCACATGCCATTTTAAACTAACAAGACCAGCTTTCCACAAAATCAAAGCACAGCGTGACTTTATGGACTGCAATAATATTGCTAACATAATGGATAAGGCAGCATTTTCTGCATAAAATCTTTCTTTCTTGGTGTTCATGCAGCTTTTAGTACACTGCAATGACCCCATTATTCAGTTCCAGAATTAGTAGCATACTATTGTAAAGGACTCAGGTCACATTATGATTATTCATTCAACAACATTCTTAAGGGTTTACAATGCAGAGTATTAAATTAAATAGTGTACGGCAGGGATTCTCAAACCCCCATGATCTTTGAAGAAAACTTAGTAGAGAAATGAGAAATCTTGAGCTAAAAGTAGGGTCTAGCAGAAAGAAATCGTGTTAGCTTATCAACTCCCTTTCTTAGGAAAGCTTGCCCTTTATTCCAAGATTGTGTCTTTCTGGTAGATTTTTGTTGTTAAACTGTCCCTTCATTTCCAATATGTTGGAATGACAGCTGATGGGTTTCCTTCTGTTTTAACTCTTTATCTAGAAAAAATATCATTTAGTATCAATATTGACTGTATTTTAAAAAGCCTCATACATTTTGTAAAATCATTCTATGTAACAGATCAACTCCAAATGCAATTTCTGGCCCATTCCAAACTGTAGTATTTTAAAAGAAGAATACTACAGCTTGCTGGATTGTGGATGATGATCTATATTGGGGAGTTCATCTGCTGTGGCTGTGTTTGCGTAGGTAAAGCACAGCTAAGGGCTCATGTGTCCAGATTACCTATGGTGACCCTGCTCTATTCCTCCTCCCTTACACATCCCTCCAGCACAACAGTCCACGCATGTACAGACATACATGAAAGACTCTACATGGAAACTTAAACAGCTTTTAAGCCTTTTCCCCATAAAGTCTACTAAAATCTTATGAGCTAACAAATTTTATTTCTCCCAGAAATAGGGGGAATGATGTCCTCCACAAAAATGCTAACTCCCAGAACCTGTAACTGTATGTTGCTTCATTATATTTGAGGATTAAGATCTCAGATAGAACCCATTGGATGACTCTGAGATGAAAAGATTACTTTGCATTACACAATTGGTCCCGTATGAACATCATATAAAGGTCCATGAAATTGAAAAATGGAAGTAGTGGAATAGGAGTCAGTGATAAAGAAAATGGAGGATGGAGAAAGTGGCCATTGACTGAATAGTGTGGTAGATTACAACAGCTGGGGAAGGCCATCAGAAAGTTGCCTAGCAACTTTGCCAGAAGTGACAGAATCCACCAACACTTTAATTTCAATACTGTATTATTTTTTTTCTTTAGCTCTTTAGGATCACTTTAATTTTCTTTTTTGTTTTATCAAGAAATTTTTTATTCACTTTACATATCAACCACAGATCCCCCTCTCATCCATCCTCCCGCTCCCCGAGTCAGCCCACCCCCCCAACCCCTCCTCTGAAAAAGTAAGGCCTTTCAGACTGAGTTCTTTTAAGCTAGTGAATTGTAGAAATGTGCTACAGATGGAATGGACAATGTGTAGAGTATGGGACAGACAAAGGTGCAAGAGAAAGTTGTACAGTCCGTTGTGTCTCCAATACCAACGTTGCATTTGTATCAAACAGCATGAAAGTTGCTCATCTTGGCTCGTCTGATTGTTGGATCGTCCTTTTTCCTGGCTGACATGTGCACCAGGATTCCCACTTGTCTTCTGGTTTAAATACATTTACCATTCTCCTTCTTGGAAATGTCTTCTGATCCCAACTCTTCAGTCAAGATATATACTTACTCCTTTCTTGGAAAAAAAGGCCAAACTTCTTGACAGTTCTTCTCAGTACCATGAGCAAATAAGATGTCTTATGACTAAGGTGTCAAAAGTGTCCTCAGTCATTGCTTATCTGTCTAGAAGTAAAAATCAAATCATCTAAAATATACATAACTTAATCAAAGCTTGTGCCTGGGAAAGCCTTGCTTCAGAGCATTGATCAATTATGAACTCTTGAAGGGAATATTTTTGTCTTAGTAATTGTTCTAGTCATAATTTATAGCATGATGAATGGTATCAATAATTATCAATTTAAATGAAGATAAGTAAATAGCAAGTAAATTGTTCAAGATCACATATTACACTGTTTTTCTCTCTTCCCATTACTATCATCCAGTGAAAATGATATGGGCTGATATTCCTGAAGACCAAGGTCATCTTGGTTTCTTACTTGTCATAGTAGTTTTGGTAATACGTCTCAAATCTGGCTTGTTATCTAATGGACTCGGCATTACATGTGTTACAAATAAGCAGGGAGTACCCAACTGTTTTGAAAACCACAACATTGTTGACTTCTTCTCTTCCTTAATGCTCTAGTAGGTTTTGATATGTGGATTCTGATGAACTCTTGGCAATTTCTCTTACATCTGTTCTCTAGTAGCTGTTACAAGTAAGTGGAGACAGGATGGCACTGGGAAGTAGTAGAAATAACATAAAACTAAGAGTTAGAGGCCCTGGGTTCCAATAAAAGCTCTGTAGTGGGATTTAGGGTAGTCCATTTAATGTCTCTCAGCATCAATCTCCTCGCCTGTGAAACAAGATTAATGATACCTGTCCTGCCAACACTTCAAGGTTGTTTTGAGGTTCACAGGCATTTTCCACGCCATATAGCCTATAAATCTCCAGTGCCTACAGACGACTTAGAGTGTCTACAGTAAATTTAATATTCCCAAGATTTTAAAACTCAATGACTAGTGCTAATCCAATCAAACATAATATATTAAATGTCAACCCATGTGAGAATCTCTCTGGTTACTGATGCTAATGAAAGTTAGCATAGATTACCTAAAATAGGGGAAAGCCCTGCTATTATTATATAATCAACTTTTGTTTTATCAATGTCATTCATTTCAATACAAATGTAATTTGGGTTCAAAATTAGGCAGATGTCTTTAATTTTCATTAATTTGCAAATAACAGTTTGGGGGAAAACTTTTAAATATAAGTTGGAATTTTCTTACATTAAACTTAAGCATAACATAAGATGGGAAAACCATGTAGTTGGGAAACTCAATGGCATCCTGGAATTAAAGCACATACTTTTCAATGTTAATTTCATGTTTGCTTTGTTTTACAAATCAAGGGGTGTTGTTTCTGGGTAGATATGAAACATAATTGATTCACCAAAAATGGGAATAAGGGCTTTTGTAAGTCCCTTCTTTAACCATTATTCTCTTCAAAGCCATGTAGGAACTCCTCTGTCTCTAGATTGATGTCCCTTCTTTACCTTTAAAATTTTTTAGACCTAATGAATTGTTCTGGCTCCTTAAAAGACCATGCAAAATCAGTATTGTCCAATGCTAACATGTTGAAATGTGATATTGTAATTACTTACCAAATGAACATTAATCACTACTAGATTAGAATGGAATTACCTGTTATATTCACATTAATAGTAAATGAGCTTTCCCTGATTGATGTTGTTGTAATGAATACAAAAGAAATTAATAATGAATGATCTGGCACTCACTGAAAGAGAAGTACTTATTAATGGCATGCCATCAAAAGGCAAGTAATACTTTATATTAAGCTAATATTAAAGAAACATCAGAATGAACTATTGAGTTACTTATATTCACAGTATAAACATATTATACTGCTGGAATTAAGGTAATTGCAGTACATTTTATAAAAATTAATAATTACTAACCACTTAAAATATTTAGGAATCAAGTGCTTGTTTGTTTACAAAATAGCTGTGGCAGCTACTTATCTTCTTAACACAGAAACAATGATGCCCAATAATAACCATTACATGTAGTATACAAATTCCTGTCATTTTCTTTGAAAATATGCATTTTGCTTTTGCTGCCTTTACTTATTTGCAATAGGATATTCTAGTGGACCTCTAGACTGTGGTTAGAACATTGGCTAATTTCTGCTTAAAAAAAAAGAAACTAATGTTTTTGACAGCTTGTCTGCCTGATGTTAAGGACAATCCTAGTCAGAAATGATAGTTGGAAGTGAACTAAAGGTTCTACACATTGTTTCTAAGCACTAACTGAGCACACGCATCAGTGGAGATAAAATGTCAGATTCTCTCATTCAGGATGCTTTGTGTCTTCAATAAACGTAATCTTTGAAATTTTATGAGGTAACATTTCTATGACATAAAGCAGAAAGCTTTGCATTACTTAAGTTACCTGAGTAACATTCTTGTAATTTTACTGTAAGGAACATTGTTTAGAATGTTTGAGAAGGTTGGATAAAGCACAGGGACAATAGCCAAACGAATGGAAACACATGAACTATGAACCAATAGCTGAGGAGCCCCCAACTGGATCAGGCCCTCTCGATAAGTGAGACAGTTGATTGGCTTGATCTGTTTGGGAGGCCCCCAGGCAGTGGGACCAGGTCCTGTACTCAGTGCATGAGCTGGCTGTTTGAAACCTGGGGCTTATACAGGGACACTTGGCTCAGCCTGGGAGGAGGGGACTGGACCTGCCTGGACTGAATCTACTAGGTTGAACTCAATCCTCAGGGAAGTCTTTGCCCTGGAGGAGATGGAAATGGGGGGGGGGAGGTGGGGGGGCGGGAGGGGGGAAAACAAGGGAATTCATGGCTGATATGTAAAATTAAATTAAATTATAAAATAAAAAAACACAAAAAAGAGAATCATATTAAAATAACTATAAAATGTGTCTATCGGAGTTAACATCTTAAAATATTATAATAAGTCTATCTTCAAAAGACTGCACATAAATTTTGGGGAAATACAAGTGAATTCTGCATTCAAATAGGATAGTATTCCACCAGTGTCATTCTCCTATCTTTGATAATATGTTATGCTTAAGATGTTCTCATTTGAAGAAACTAGGTGAAAGATGCAAAAAACCCTTCTGTGTTATACTATTTTCTGTTACTGTCAAAATACTCCAAAGTAAAAAGTTATTTAAGGAAAGAATCTGAATCTATATTTTAAGAAAGTGCTGTCTTTCTTCTATAACAAACAGCTACTTAGATGAATCTAAAAGACTTTGTTGAGGTAGTTATAATTCTTACATGTATTTCTAATACTGAGTTAATAAAAATTCTATAAATAGTCTAGTAAACAAGCATTTGTGCCAAAATATGCTATTGAATATACATATACATAAACTTAAAAGATAGCTGCTGATTATTTCTTGGTATATTACAATGGGTCTATAATTATAAAAGTGAACATGACACACAACCAAGAGAATTAACTGACATATAAAGATACATGCTTGAGATTTGAACATCCTAATACTGAGCTTTACATATGTTTTCATACAGGATAGATATGTTTTATCTTGATTTTGGTGTCCTATATTGTGTAGTACAATGTCAAAGGCAAACTAAGGTGTCTTCTCCAAATTCTAATGGGTCTTTCCTTTCATAAAGGGAGCACCACAGTGAGGAAAGACTTCAGAGCAGGGATCTAAGAATAAACTCAGTAGTTGTGCCAGAGTGATTTAATGCCTGCTGTGACAATTATTATTCTTAATTTATTAATTTTAAAATTAAATAGCTGAGTTGCAGTTGATGTATTTCAAATGTTACTTTTTTCCCAACTATTTTAGTAGTTCACAAATAATGTCAGTTGTATCCAATAACAGTAAAATAAATCAGCCAACATATTACTTCTCTAGGCCCAATTTTATGTCAGAAAAAAATTAAATCTGTCTCGGACACACTCCATAACTGCTATCGTTTTATAAGACATAAAGTAAAAACAGCAAAAATGAATGGAGCAGACTTTAAAATTAAGTGTGTCATTGGCTAACTCCACTTCATTATCACCAAGAAATTACTGGAACACCATTTACATGTAAAACATCAAACATTTTGATTTGTCATCAGATATCTTATGTTCTAATGTATAAACTCTTTAGATCAACTTATTAGCCTATGTCTTCATTTACTTATTTATTTTGTTGATGGTAATAGTGATTAAATCTTTTACCTCAGTTGCATTCACAAGCCCATATTTCATTTGTTGCGATGTTTAGTATATATTCTTCTATTATATTGCAGCCATGAAATATTCCACACCTCATTTTAACAGGACATTTGCACAGAGGAGATGATATTTGCAAAGAATTAGAAGAAATTCACTTTTTTAAATGAAATAATAGTTTCTGATTTTCTCTAACAAATGAGCTGAAGTTAACATTAATTACATTTGATATGACCAAAAAGGATGTAAAATTTACCAACAACTAAGAAAAGAAGAACAATTAACTAAGGGATCACAAGTGAACATGCTACTTTATAATTAAAGGGAGGAAAGTAGAATTGGTTTATTCTCAGAAAAGTGACTGCTCTTTAGTTTGCCCAACTGGGCATACCTTTCTACCTATGTTCCTCAACAACTGGATTCTCATGGATGAATGAAATGACTTTTACATAACATTGAAATGTGTGCAGATTAACTCTGGACTTCAGAAGCTGGTTTACACCTACATTTCTATATTTCTCTACACTATTGGAACCATACAGCAGTTCAAAAGGTAGATTCTGTGCACATTCAACACAATTGTCAAGTTATCTTATCTTCTATAGATTCTCATCCTCCCTAGGATACCATTCTAAACTGAGCTTAGGAGTAAGGGTTGATATTGTTCAGATGATACAAAAATACTATAAAGCACATAAAGAGCACTGAGCCTAGTATATAACTAAGCCTTTGCTGTTAGAAGCTTCATTTCTATTATCATTGTCATTACTAATAATAATGAATCCTGGCTGTTAAAGGAATTGATTCTGTATCTCTTATCTCAGAGCCAAAATGCATTAAAGTGTCTTTCATCCCTTATGTTTGATGTTGCATTAGAAATACTAATAGTAATGTGTCTCATTTGTGTGTGGCCCTTTATAATAACAATTTAAAAGATACCATTTATTGTGATATCTAACTAAATATGAAAAGGAGGTTTAGAAATCCAGAATTCAAATGAGTATAAATCAGAGAAGTAAATATTTTATCAATAGATACTTTTAAACCTTTTTTTTTTTTCTGGTACCTCAGAGAGAATCTAGGTTCTTGTACATGCTGGTTAAGTACTCTATGACTTAGCTGTCTCTAGCCTAGAAAATCTTTTTAAACTTACACTCAAGTCTTCTCATGCCTCATATATCTAACAATGTAGCTCTTGATAAACAGAATAATAAACCAGGTAGCAACTTGTATGTGCATATTCACTCATTTGGGAAAGATCTAGGAATGTAGAGTTTGGGATAACATAAATCTGGCTTTGAAAATCAGTATACACAGTACAATTGCCAGTAGGTATATACATAGATGGTTAAAACATGAATATAGAAGACATGATGTTATCGGTATTCAAATTTTTTGGATCTACAAAATTACTAGTGTTATTCCTATGTTTCATATAACTTAAAGTTAGAAATGACTCCAAAATATTTTAGTCTTAATAACATTGACAAAAATAAATGTTCATAGATTACACCTGGGAAATTAAAGAGCATATAAAATTCTAATGTGTACATATAAAGCCAGTCTTAATTGCAATTCTCCACTGGCTAAAGTTTTATGACCACAAATCTTCCCCTCTACCATTGTTACAAGTCAATTTGATTATTTGTTATTTTTTCCATACATTGATTTCTAGTTTATATAGTGAGTCTTGAAACATCACTAAAATGAAAATGGGAGATTTCTTTTAATTACCCACAAGGATAAAGTCTGTGAAAATAACAATCAGAGTTAAGAGGTGACAAATTTGGGAACTGTTCAGAAAATGAGTTAGCATAGCTTAGAAAACTGAAGACCAAGCATCAATAACCTAGGAAGTTTTTTTTTTCAATGAGTTACACCCAATATTGTAAAAAAAAAAAAAAAAAAAAAAAAAAAAAAAAAAAAAAAAAAAAAAAAAAAAAAGGTGGTGGTGGTGGCACACTCCTTTAATCCTAGCACTCAGAAGGCAGAGGCAAACTGATCTCTGAGTTCAAGCCAGCCTGATCAACAGAGTGAGTTCCAAGACATCCAGAGCTATACAGAAAGTCCCTGTCTCAAAAATAAATAAATAAAGATTATCTAAAGCACAAAATTAAGGGTGTTAGTTAAAATGCAGCTCAGAATA
Organism: Peromyscus eremicus; assembly: GCF_949786415.1. Classification (NCBI taxonomy): domain Eukaryota; kingdom Metazoa; phylum Chordata; class Mammalia; order Rodentia; family Cricetidae; genus Peromyscus; species Peromyscus eremicus. The sequence goes on from NC_081439.1 coordinate 41,202,091, forward strand.
TTTCCCAAGACTTCTTAAAACTTTTCCTTACTTAGTCAGAGGACCAGAAGTTCACTTTCTAGAGAACTTATACTAGAAAAGCTCAAGATCTGGCAAAATTAGGAAGAGAAGTTTAGATGAAATAATTCAGACCTTAAAAATGAGAATAAAGTGAAAGAACATACATGTACTATGATAGGTCCATTCCCCAAGGCTCAGGTCCTTCTTTCTTTTAGGAATAGTGACTGAAAATATGTGCTTCCAAATAGTGGAATACATCATTTTTCTCCAGAGAAAATGAGGACTAATAAAGTACAAACTATACTGGTACTTTTGTTTGGGAGTCTGCACTCTGCACACAGAATAATATTGACCTCTTATAAAGCCTTATAATTAGAAGTTATTATTACATTTTAGTGCCTGCGAAATCCTGCATATGAATAGGAAATAAAGTATCATCAGTTACTTGATGGAATAAAACTAAAATGAAAATATAGAGGAAGAAAAGAACATATGATAATAAGACCTCTATGATTAACATGTATAGGAATACATGAGAACATATTGAATTCATGAAACAAAAAGACCATTTTTATTAAAAAGTAAGAGTCAAAGAACAAGCATGTGTTCCTGGAAGATAAAACTGTCATTGCCAAGCTATAAAATTAAATTGAAATTGCAGACTAAATCTTCAAGAAATCTGATAAAACAAAGACAAAGAAATGGACAATAAGAAGGAAAGAAAATAAAATTAAGGGATCACTCCAGTAAGTTCAATATCTGCATAAAGTAGTTACAGAAAGATATAGGGAAGAATTACTAAAAATATAAGAACATTTGAAGGAAGGAAGATATGACTTTCATGACTGAAAGTTCCAATCAAGTTACCAGCATAATATAAAAGGCCTACATCAAGGCATATTCTGTGGCATTTTATAAGACCAATGAAATTCTAAAATCTTCCAAAGAGAGGGAGACAGTTAAATTAAGATGAATATATGTAGGTAGACAGGTATAGAGGGAGGAAGAGGGAGATAAATGGACAGATGTTGAAAGAGATGGATGAATAGATAGATAGATAGATAGATAGATAGATAGATAGATAGATAGATAGATAGATGATAGCTAACCTAGACCTGAACCATGGGGTAGCCATCCCCAATCGATACATATTCAGCACAACTCCAATACTTAAGGCTCAAGGTACATCACAGAAGAGGGGACAGAAATATTAAGAGCCAGAAGACTAAGACTTCTACTACAAGATAGTATCTTGTATATGTGTCATGAAGCTACATTTATGAAATTTCAATATAATGGTTGTTTAAACAAGTTCATTCTGACCACTGATACCAGTTGACACACCAAGGCAGATAGGTGAAATTTCACAAAGCCCTACCCCTAGATGAAGAACTATAGATAACTAATGACTTCTGAGATATATATATATATATATAATCATAATTAATGAAAAAGTAGTTATGACAATCTGAGTTTGCTCTCCAAAATCCACATGGTGAAAAAGACTTGATTCCCACAAACTGTCCTTTGACCTCCACCCACACTGAGGCACAGATATACACATACACAAATAAATAAATAAATAAATAAATAAATGTAAAAATGGAGCTTTCTTTTGTCTATAACACACACTAACTGAATTCTTGCAAAAAACGTACTACAAATTCATACTGTCTGTCAAGTGTTCGTTCTGAAAACCTAGTTTCAATACAGTATTCACAGAATACTGTGAAAGGGCAGGTAGTGAAAAATGGTTCTCAAGCCACATGCACACAGCATATATCAATCATTTTGCCTGGGACTGTTGCAGGACTGTTTTCAGTTCATTAAAAAAAAAAAACTGCAGAAAATGTTCTGTGCTTTAATAAATTATTTTATGTTATTCAGTGACTTCAAATCTCATGGTACTCAGGAACATTTCTAAAACAGGGCAAGTAGAACAGATATAGTTTCTGTTTTCTTAAAGGGGATGGAGATTGCTCTCTTATTAATAATCACTGATTTTCATACAGACTAAAATATGTGTAAACATGCCAAGCCAAGGTTATCTAAATAAAACCAAATAAAGTCAATTTGACCAGTGAATAATATAAAATAGCATAATTAGGGTCTTTTAATTAAACAATAATAAATTAACTCGTGTACATTTTGTAAATAGGAATAATAAAAAGAAAAAAAGGAGTTTGGTAGAGACATAGTCATACACAATAGAAACCATAGCACTTCTAAAATGTTGACAAACCTTAAAATCTTGTATTAATTGAAAGAAGATACAAAACAATACATATTCTATAATTGTAAAGTATTTAGAATAAACAAACCCATGGGAATAAATGCATTGTGGTGGTTGTCATGACAGAGTCAGGGTAAAATGTAGAATAGCTGCTTTAGAGGCATACAGTTTTCTTTTGTAATAAGAGAAATATTTTGGAAGTAGATACCGGTAGTGACTATGCATCATTATAAATACACAAAATGTTACTAAATTGTTCACTAGAAAATGGTTACTTTTGTTGGCAACATGGTATAATCCACTGCCCTTGAACATTGAAAGAACAGGCTGCAATGGAATAGCCATCAAACATGGCCTAACAAGATACAGTAAGACTGGGTACAAATCGTGATATCAAGGCTGGAGGAGGCAACCAAACTGGAGGAAACCGGTGCCAAGTGCAGGCAAAAGAGTTGGAGACACCCCTTAGTCCCCATGCTGGGAGTCTCGCAAGAACACCAAGCTACAAAAACACAAGGTATATGCAGAGGACCTAGATCAGACCCTTACAGGGCCCTTGATTGCTGCTTCAGTCTCTGTGAACCCCTATAAGCTCTGCTTAGTTGATTCTGTGGGCCATCTTCTTGTAATGTCCTTGACCCCTCTGGCTTCTATAATGCTCCCTAGCCCTCTTCTGCAGGATTCCCCAAGCTCTGCTTAATGTTTGATTGTGGGTCTCTGCATCCACTCCAATCCTTTGCTGGATGAAGCCTCTCTGAGGACTATTGGGCTAGGCACTATACACCTAAACAGAAGTTTTTAATCTAGGATGATCTCATACACAAAGGAAATTGTATATGTGTCAATATACTTTTAATTTTCATAGTGCAGGTGGAGGTGATATTGCTGGCATCAAATAAATAAAATCCAAGAACTCTGCTTAGCATTCTACAATGCATAGGACAGGCCATCTAACAATGAATGATTCTATCTCGTATGTCACTAGTGCCAAGGTGAGAAAATCTTGCTGTAAATAAGCCATGTGCTTTGAATTCTCTGTGATGGCAAAGATATTTTACATTATGCTATCGAGTGTTGAGGCATGCAGCTATTGAACACTTAAAATATGGCTAGTGTGAATATGGGCCAGGTGGGATCCTGAGTAAATAAGTATGAATAACATGCAGCCTTCAGAATCAGAGCACTTGAGTTTGTAGGGGAAAGAGATTCATAATAGTAACTTACTGAAGTGGAATGTGATAGCATTGGAGTAGAGGATTAAGTCTATGTTAAATTCTGGCACTAGGGCTCAGATAACTATCAGTTTTCTAAGGTAAATTTGCTGAAGAAGTCTATTAAAGTATCGATTTTTTTCTCATAAAGGATAGCACACATGGCATGACAGCCTCTTTAACATTTTAATCAAGCTTTAAAATTAGTTTTGCTCTGAGTAGGTAGTGGTCAATTCCTTTAACCTCAGCACTGGGGAGGCAGAGGCAGACAGATGTCTGTGAGTTCAAGGCCAGCCTGATCTACAGAGCTAGTTCCAGGACAGCTAGGAAGAGAAACCCTGTCTCAAAAAATGAAAAACCAAAAAGCAAACAAACAAAAAATTAGTTTTTCATTTCAAATAAATTTGCTGAGGTAAATTGTTGAGAAACTTGAGTTTGAAAAGAAAGGAAAAAAAATATAGCTTATTGTGTCTCCTAGAAATGACTGCTTAAACAATTACAATATAATAGGCATTCCAATGCAGAAAGGGGAAACATTCTCACAGGGGTCCAAACAAGACAAAGAACTGCAAGGCAACTGATAACTGCGGAGAGGGAGAATTAGCGTCTCCCAGGGTGAAACCCTTATTGGTTAGTCAATACAAAATGGCCAGTCCTGAAATCATATACATATAAACAACAAAAAGGACTCAGCAGTTGTGTGTGTGTGTGTGTGTGTGTGTGTTCTTTATAAAACAATAATAATCAAAGAAAAAGAGACCATCTATTTGAAAGCCGAAGAATTTTGCCTCATGGGAGGTTTGGGGGTGGAAAAGGAAGAGGGAAGTGATGTAATTATATTTTAATTAAAATATATTTTTAAAAGTTGATGAGCCTATCTAGGCTGTAAGAATATTAAAATCCAAATCTAAAATAGGTTAACCATTGTTACATATTTCTTTGAAGCTTAAGTAACTCAATATTCCCCATAGGATACTTAATGATTCAAAGTGACACATTCTCTGTCAGCTCACTTCCCTTCCCAGTATGTTGAAGTAATTTGTATCCAAAGAAATATGTGAAAAAACTTATTAATCTTGAGTGCCAGAACTCACTAAAGGAAATCTTCATTTCTAAATAAACAAATTAGTGATAATACCAGATAAACAATAATATTATTATGGCCACAAAAATAAAAGGAAAACATTTATCAATTTAGAAAGGGAAGAAATTGCATTAAATATCATATTCTGCAGCTATTCTTACATGTTTTCTCTGTTCTCTGAGAAACTATACTTGAGGGACAATTACTTATTATAGAATAAATTTAAATAACCTCCTTCTAGAGTATATAGTTTAATCCCCATCTCTCATGAAAATGAGCTGGGTTTGGTGACTTGCTTGCAAAGAATGGAATATACAAAGGTAAAATGAATGGCTTTACAATTCAGAAGAAACTTGGCAGGTGCTTCCTGAACTAGGTGATACCAGTGATAATGATTCTGTTATCAAGTCCTGTCTGCCATGATGTGATGAGCAAGACTTCACCTCACTGTTCTTCCCCTAAACCTATGACTTCCGTCTAGTAAGAACAGTATTCCATTCAAATCTTAAGAGGCATTCTACAAAATATTCAACTAGTCTTCTTTAAAAGTATCCAGGCCATACACAGGAAAAAAAAAACTGAGAGATTGTCACAGACTTGACTAGAAAATCAAAAATGTATGATGAAAAATGCAGTCATTATGAGGTCTGGAACTTAAATTTAAATCAGAAAATGGAGATTAGTGGGAAAACTGGTGAAATATAAACAAAATCTGTTAATAGTGTTGTATCAGCATTTATTTATATGTTCAAGTAAATGTGCCGTGAATATAAGATTTTGTCATTAGGAGAAACTGTGGCAGACACTCACAAATTGAACAAATGCTAATATTGATTTATTTCTTTCTTGCTTGCTTTGTTTCTGCTTCATGTATTTTGTATTAGCTCTGTAGTTATATGAATGCACATTTATAATTATCATTTCCTGGTAAATCTACACTCTTATTTGTATATAATGACTTTGGGACTGGTAATTTTTTAAGACATACCTTATCTTACATAAATGTCACTACTGCTGCTTTCTTTGGATTAATTTTTATGTTATGAATGTTTTTCAGTGTTTTTAATTTTAATCTACTTAGATTAAATTTGAAATATATTTATATTAGGTTGCATATTGTTAGATTTTTTCATTGTCAAATCTGTCTTCTGATTGGTATAGACCATTTACATTTATGGTAATCATAAATAAGCAAAAGCTTAAATCTCCTGTCTTATGTCCTCTTTTTCCTTTTACTTAAATCTCTTTAAATTGATTCATTGGTTTAATATAATTCCAACCAACCTTTTAGACACGTTTTCTTGACATAAGCAAGAGTTATCTAATAACATACATGAAAAAATACCAGCCATAAAATAAACAAAGCAGTCTTGAAAACTCATACTAAACTGGGAAAACTCAATGTACCTAATATTAAGCTTTACAACCTAGCCACAGAAATCAAGATAATATAGCGTTAGTGGTGGGATATAGAAGAGTGGAGAAGAGTATCAAGGAAAGAAACCTATACCTAACTGATCAGTTTTAGTAGGTGGTACAGGGATTTAACACAGGGTCTTGGTGTATGCTAACATTTAGCTTACCACTGACTGTGAAACTGATATTTGTCAGAACTTAGCATGTAGGCCAAAAAAAAAAAAAAAACTCAACTGTAAAATATATGCAGAGTACCTAGGTCAGTCAGTCCCCTGCAGAGTCCTGGTTGTCAGTTCAGTCTCTTGGAGCCCCTGTGAGCCAAGGTTACTTGATTCTTTGAGTTTTCTTGTGCTGTCCTTTACCCCTCTGGCTCCTTCAAATCCTTTCTCCTCCTCTTCTGCAGGATTCCCTGAGCTCTGCTCAATGTTTGACTGTGGTTGTGGGTCTGCGCCTGTTTCCATAAGTTGCTGTATAACGCCTCTCTGATGACAATCATGGGGTGGGAACAGAGTTGGGGGTTGGGAGGGAGGGACTGGGAAGAGAGGAAGGAGGAGAAACTGCAGTCTAGATGTAAAATAAATAAATTTATTAAAAGAAAAAATAGCATAAAAACAGTGAAAGTACCAAATACTAGAATGGATTTATAGGAGATAGATCAGTCTTATGTTGCTAGTGGGAATGTAGTGATGAAGAGTGTGACAAAGAATTTGCCACTTTCCATTTAAAGTAAACGTGGACCCACATATAACCCAACAGTTTCATATTTGAAGATTTATCTAAAATCTCCCAAGAAATATTCAGGTGACCTTTCTTCACTGTAATCCAAAGCTAGAAGCAGCCAGGTGGTGTTGAATAGTTATACAAAGGAAGATGCACGCATGTATTATATAGCCAAGAAATAAAAAGCAATGGATTATCAATACATGGAATCATTTGGATAAATAACCAGGGAAGAATTGAGGAGTAAATTCTGTGCTTACAAAGTTACATGCTGTGTGATTCCATTTATATAGCATTCTTGAAATGGCTAAATTAAAGACTGGGAAGTCTAAGAGTGATTCTTGTGAGGCTAGAAGAACGGGGGTATTATAGTTGGAATGTGATTGAACACTTGGTATCCAGCTAGTTGTCTTGTATGGAAATGTTGTAGAACCTTTGACAGGTGGATGGATCTTCAGTGGGTCACTAAGGATGGACCCTGAGCTTTCACAGCCCAGCCCCATGTTTTATGCATTCTCTGCTTCCAGCTTACAAACACAATGTGACCAGCCAGCCTCCTGCTCCTGCCACCAATGTTACATCTTGTCAGGTATTCTCTGACAGCAATATAAAACGTAACTGATACAAGAGGAATAGAAAGAGGAGGGTGTGACTCTAAAGGATAAGACAGGAAGTGTCACTATGTAGTTGGGAGTGTTCTCTGGCATGATTGTGTCAATGTCAGTATCCAAGTTATGCTGGTGAATTACAGTTTTTTGTTTGTTTGTTTGTTTGTTTGTTTGTTTTGTCTTTATTTACTTTACCCTTGGGAAAATACTGGCATCTCTGGATTATTTCTCATGAGCACTTGTGAATTTATATTTGTCTCAAAGTTTCTAGTGTGATACAAAACATATAAACTTAAATTAATTCTCTAATTTTCATCCTTCAGTTTTTATTTTATGTCATTTGATATATTTCTGCTGAGGATACTGAGGTACAAAAAACTGAAATGAGTTCTTATGGTCACTAAAGATTTTTCTTTCATCCCTTCATCCATTTATGATATTTTAGAAAAAATAAATAATACTTCATGTCATGTTGAGCACACACTAAAACTCTGTGAAGTCTACTGAGTAAACAGAATATATCTGTGCATGCAAATATTGTACTACCATGTTTCACTCTGGTATATACCTGCACATGAAAAGTAGAAAGCAAAATATTCAAATTATCTAACCTGATTAAATGTTTTTATAAATGTGGTAACTTCTAGGTTCTTATTTGATTGTTTTTAATTTCACTTGTTTCAGAACATATTATTGCTTTAAAACTAAAATGTTGCAAAAATATACTAAATGAATATTCATTCATCTACCTCTATGAACTATGCACTTAATTCTCCTTCCCACAGTAATTGTGGTAGTCTAAGTACCCAGCCACTAAATGACTGACAGGCAAAGAATTCACCCTTTAGACCACAACAGAAAGATTAGTTTATTGAGTACAAGAGGGATATGTGCTAGACAATAATTACAGCACTGCCTGTAGCTAGGCAATGGTGTGTATGTGTCTCCATGTTAGAGAAGTGTTTTTATAGTTAGGCTGAGTTTATTTATGTGCAGTTTCCTGACATGCAATCATATCATATGCAGGAGGGAAGTCTAGACTGGTCAGTGTATAATTCAGGAAGTTTCGAATGAGCTATAGTGCACATAATTTCCAGCAATGCAATCTCTGTTATGCAAGCAAGTGCAGTGTTGGTTGATAAAATTCAGTACTAGTCAAAGGGTCTGGTCACAAGATGCAAGGCTGAAGCTCTTTATTACTCAGTTACAACAGTGCAGAGCTAATGGTTTGAGATTCCTGGACTACACACAGAACAATTCCCTTGTGGAGACTGGCTCCATTTTATGGCAACTTAACAGCATTTTATTTATAGTAATCAATATTTCAATATTGCCACCTATTTGTGTATGACATTTAAGCAAAAATACAAGTTCTGTGTGTGTGTGTGTGTGTGTGTGTGTGTGTGTGTGTGTGTGTGTATGGTAACATTACTACACACACTTGTTTTCAATCATACTTTTATTTCTCAACCCTATATCTTGGACATTTGGACATTTTTATGTATATATACACATATATACATAATGGTGATGTTAGCTTTCTAGGGATGTCATAATGAAGTGCCACAAATTAGGTGGCTAGCCCAACAAAAATCTATATCATCTATTGTGGAAACTAGAAATAGAATGTACTTTTAATGACCCTCTTTCCAAATAGGACCACATTAAAAGGGAATGGGCATCAATGTGAGAGTTTGGAGATGCATGAGATACAGTTCAACTGGTAAGAAAGAGCTACACTATTTTAAATTGTTATGTAATGTTCCATGACACACACACACACACACACACACACACACATACACACACACACATATATATAACACACACACACACACACACACACACACATATATATATCACACACACACATATATATAACACACACACACACACACACACACACACACACACACACATATATATATATATATATATATGTGTGTGTGTGATATATATGTGTGTGTGTGTGTGTGTGTGTGTGTGTGTGTGTGTGTGTGTGTGTGTTTAATGAATGCCCTGAACAACATCAGGGTTTCACTTCAGTTCTTGGTCCTAATATCAATATAAGTGACATAAAATAGAATTATAGTAGCTGCAGCTTACCAGGATCCTAAATAAATATAGACTATTTTTATAAACTTCAAGTTCTTTGAAGGCAAAATACACTGAGGGAGGACAGGAAATTTAAAGTGTATAGGGAATATCAAGTACTTGAATAAAGCCCCCAGAGATACATGAAAAAAATCTATGTTAATGATCAAAAAAATTACTCATCCACAATATTAAAATTATCACAAAGCTACTACAGGCCAAATGGTTTAGTGTTAGTGTAAAAAGAGACAAACAGAATTCAGAGTGCAGAAGCAAATGACATTGGTTTTGGAAACATATGGCAAAAAGTTGTTATTTTAATTTAATAATAAAGGGTGTTTTATTCTATAACTATTGCTGGTACTCTTTCATTCTCTCTTGAAAATAATATATTCTCTCTTGATGCATGCACTATAGAAGTAAATTTTAAGGGCATTAAAGTTTTAAATGTAAAGTCAAAAGTCCTTGAGCTAAGGAACACCTTCCTTTCTAAACTGACAGGAAATCCTAAAGTCCCAAGAAAAATACAGAGTTGGTAAGTACATGAAAATAGCAAAGACAAACATAAAAATGAGCAAAAGCATGTGCTGGCAGTATGGCTGGCTCAGGAGGTCAAGACGCTTGCTGCCAAGCCTAACAACCTGAGCCTAATCCCCAGAACCCACATGGTTGGAGAGAAAAGCCTCCCAAAAGTTCTCTGACTTTCACAAGTACGCTGTGCTGAACATACACACACACACAAAAATATAATATATTTGAAACAAAATATGAAGTAAAAATTCAAATTAAGCAAATATTATATGTACTACAAAATTGTGAATACTTTTAATATACAAACATATTCCTAGAGTTAATTTTAATATAACACTGGAGTTAATTTTGAGGCTTTCATATGTGCATACAATGTGTTTTGATGACATTCATCCTCCACTCCTCCCTGTAACTCATCCCAGATCTACTTCCACTCCTACTCATCCTATGTCCTCCTTTTTGCCCCCACTGATTCCACTTTGTGCTACCTATATGCTAATGGGTGGGGACAATCCACTGGAGCGTGGTTGACCTACTAGGAGCCAAATCCTTAGAGGAAAATGCCTTTCCCACCCCTAGAAGATATCTAACATAATTAGATGAATAAATACAGAATTAGAATTGTGGAATTGGAATTTTGTAAAGATTTAGAGAAAAATGAAATTATAACATTTGGAAGTTAGCGACAGAACTGGAAAACGTTGCACAATTACTTAAATTTTAAAAAGGCTAACAACTCAGGCTGGGGAGATGGCTCAGGGAGTAACAGCACTACTTGCTATACAAACATAAGGACCTGAGTTTAGATACCCAGAACCCATGTTAGAAGTGTCATGGCTACACAAACCTCTAACACTAGTGCTATAGTGCTATGGGAGTGGTGGGAATAGATCCCTGGGCTTTGCTGACCACAAGTTTAGCTGAAAAGCAGTGTGCTTCAGGTTCACTGAGGATCCGTGTCTCAGGAGAATTATGTGGAAGGCAATAGAGGACATCCACATACATAAGTACATACATGCCAACAACATATCACACACATACACAGAGAGAGAAGGAGAGAGAGAGAGAGAGAGAGAGAGAGAGAGAGAGAGAGAGAGAGAATCAGACAACTCAATAGAAAACTGATAATATTTTAATTAAAATATGTAATTCAAAGAAGACACCCAGGTTGTTGGACAAGAAAATATGAAAAGATCCACAAAGAAACCAGACAACATTTTCATTCAACAGAAATTAAAAATGGTAACTTCTAGTAGAAAAGGCATCCTTTATTGTTGGAAAGTAAATCAATTACTGTGACAATTAAGGAAAGAAATGTATTAGCTATTCAAATTTAAAATATACAAGCCTTTTGCCCAGCTTCTATATCTCTAAAAGCCAAAATTCTACAGAAACAAAGTTACCAAGATGAAAGTCTAATGTCTGTATGTAAGGGTGCTTAGTGTAGTATTGTCCATGGTGGCAAAAGTACAAACAAATCAAACACCTTTGCTTTGAATTTTTTTCCTAAATTATGGGATTAGGTGACCTTTCCAGAATGCAATAATATTCAATCAATTTAATTCTTGTACTGCCTCTCCTAAATAGGTAACTATGATACTATTTTAACAAACAAAATTTATTTGAAAATTTTGCATAATTCAAAAAGACAAAATGAATCCTATGAAATTCTCTGAATTAGATTGAGAAAGCAATAGATATATACACATTACTTTGTATTTATAACTTTGGATCCTCAAAGGATCGGGGGGTGAAAATAAGATAGAAGAAATGAAGAATTAATGAAATGGTGTAAAGAGTGCAAAAGTATACAGCCCTGTTCAGCTTTATATAGTCAAATGAGTATCCAACAGATTTACACTATATTTTGAGGACAAAATCATAGCTGTTATGTGCTAATGATACACTTGAGTGTATGAGTACTCTGGTAGGAAGGCTGGTGTAGTAGTGATATGTTATATGAGACTGAGGACAGAATGGGTGCTTAAGCACAGTCAGAGTCACACTCAAGCCAGATTGTTCTAGAACAGGCTTCTTTCCTCTACCCTGGTTCTCTCCTGTCTCAGGCCAGCTATGCTTATTTAGTTTTCAGCCCACAGGGATAAAATTCATCAGGGCTGTATTCCATCTGTCACAGAAGTGAAGTCTGTGACACTGTGGCAGCTGTAATTTGAGTTTCCTAGAGATGGGATTCTTACCCTCGGTCCAGCATAAAGTTCCTAAGGTGACATCTGCCAAAGCTTGTTAAGGAGGAACTTTGACCACATCCTTAAAAGTTTTCTATAGTTAGCGTTCCAATTGTTAAGCAGTATAGCATGCAACTCAGCAAACCTGCTGCAAATTCACACTGGGTCTGTATTTCAGAAGTAGGCAAGGACATGCCTTAGGATAACACTATGCTTTTGAATCATCTTCCTGCAGTAGTTTCTCACTGACACTCTAAGCTTGCAGAACCATGGAAAACTAAGTAGTTTGTCCTTAATACACAGACATTATAGATGATACCAGAAAGTACTTGGTGAGGGGGTCTTTCTTGTTTTTGTTTTTGTTTTGTTTACTGGGTTAGGAGTAATAGACTATAAAAACCAACATCCATAATCTGCTTCTAGTTCTGCTATCAAGTAGCTGTAGTACGAATCTTAAATGGTCTTATTAATAAAAAAAAACTCAGGAGCCAAATATTAGGGTAAATTCTGAAAGATTAAAGAAGCAGAAGAAGCCACAGCTAACCTCACCTTGACAACTTCTCAGCCAATCCTGTTTCCTCAGACTGGGAGCCTCTGAGTCCTCATCTGAATTGATCTCAGCTGAACTGCTGCTAAAAAGCTAAAAGCTTAAAATCCTCTAGTGCCTGGTTCTCACACCTTATATACTTATATACTTTTCTGCTTTCTGCCATCACTTCCTGGAATTAAAGGCCTGTGTCTTTCCCAAGCAAGACATAAGATCTCAAATGCTAGGATTAAAGGTGTGTGCCACCATGCCTGGCTCTGTTTTCAGTGTGATCTTGAACTCAGAGATCCAAATGGATTTCTGCCTTCAGAATGCTGGATTAAAGGCGTGTGCTACCACTGCCTAGCCTCTATGTTTAATATAGTGGCTGTTCCATTCTCTGACCCCCCAGGTAAGTTTATTGGAGTGCATAATATATCAACCACATTTTCCCTTTTTTGTGTAAAATAATAAAAGGTAATAGTCAAGAATTACATTAACAATGTCTAGTCTATTAACATTTGACAGATTCAGACAAAAAACTCCATTATGTATATTAACAATGTCCAGTCCATTAACATTTATTTGATAAATTCAGACAAAAAATTTCATTACTTATCCTATTTTGTTGATTCCAAAATTTGTATGCAGTATACAAAAGTCCAATCTAGTGTAAAATATTTAAAACAAGTAGTTCCTTTTTAAAAGTAGATTCAATAATCTACTTTTTTATCTTATCAAGTAGATATGAAACTTTGAGGTAAAGCATGTCTGGTTCCTCATAGCCTTTGTTAGATGACTCCAAGGCCCCTGTGGCCCTAAGTATCACAATTCCATACTTATAGAAAAGAAATGTTGCCTTACATTTTAAAGATCAAGCATGCAAATATTTTGCAACCTATAAAGGGCTACTTATATCCTTTCCTTCAAAAGCCTACATCGACACTCCTGTTAGCAATATAAGTGAAAATGAGTCTGTAGACCTACCAGAATCTATACCCAGACTATTTGAAATCATTTAGCTTTATGAAGAGCCTATTTTGTGATCTTGTCAGTATGTCATTGAAGATTTGATGACTTAGCTATTCTTTTCTTTCCTGGTCTCTTTTTGTTTGAACACACATGGAATGCATTTGCTACTAGAATTATATGAATTATATATCACACTTGTGACTTTTGTTTCCTTAAAACATAATCACATTGCTGACTCAGCACAATGTGTGTGTGTGTGTGTGTGTGTGTGTGTGTGTGTGTGTGTGTGTCTGTGTGTCTGTGTGTGTGCATGAGGGTGTTCTCAGAAAGATACAGTCCCAGATCCTATTTCAGAATGATTGAAACTAAATATGCATTGTAAAAAGATTTCCTTGGGAATTGCATACACAATACTGCTTGAGATGTAGCAAAACACCACACGTACAAGCATATAGAATAATATTCAATACCAAAGAGAGAAGAAGATATGACCACATCTAAGAGCTCACATGGAGATTTACTTTACTTTCCTTATCTGCATAATATGACCCTTAAATAACAGATCATGATAATTTCATTCTGGGATATTTCTGGTAGCTTTAATAAAGAAGACAGACCACTTAAGGTTTTCTTGCCTAAGATTTGAAGAACCTACCACTTACATAAGAGGAATGCAATTTCCCAGGCAGAACATCTAACATAGACAAGTACTTGTGAAAAAGAAATTTTAAGGGTCCCTCTAAGAACTCAGTCAGTGGCCAAAAAATCCATGATAAGGAAGAAAAAGAATGACTAAGAAGCAAGATAGAGGCGTTGTTAGCAGTATGAAGGAATACCAGGCAGCTGAGTAAACTAGCCATGAATGCTGACCCCTCGAAGTCAGAGCAAATAGGTAAATGATAATGTGATAAGAGAATTTCCAACAGAACTTCAGTCATAATATTGTAGTGAGCTGGGAATTAATAAAGGGGAGGTAGGGGATGAAGATGAAGACATAGAAGAAATAGTAATAAATGAAAAAAAGATGTCATGAATTTAAAGGAAAGAGGGGGAGCAGAAAAATGGGAGGGTTTGAAGGACAGAAAGGGAAGGTAGAAATACTATAATTATATTGTAATCTCAATTGTTTTAAATGTATGTAAAAACAAGGTGGAAAGAGACAACATGTAACATGAATCTTAAAAGGTCTTATTAATAAAAAACTCAATGCCAGCTATTGGGGTAAATTCTGAAAAATCAGAGAAGCAGAATAAGCCACAGCTAACCTCACCTCAACAACTCCTCATCATATCTTGTTTCCACGAATCTTCAGACTGAAACTTCTGAGTCCTCACCCAAATGGACCTCAGCTGAACTGCTGCTAAAAGCCTCAAAGCTTAAAAGCCTAAAAGCATCTAGTACCTGGTCCTCGCGCCTTATATACCTTTCTGCTTCCTGCCATCACTACCTGGAATTAAAGGCATGTGTCTTTCACAAGCAAAGACATGAGATCTCAAGTGCTGGGATTAAAGGTGTGTGTCACCATATCTGGGTATTTCCAGTGTGGCCTTGAACTCACAGAGATCCAGACAGATCTCTGCCTCCCAAGTGATAGGATGAAAGGCATGTGTTCCACCATTTTCTGGCCTCTATATCTAATCTAGTGGCTGTTCTGTTCTCTGACCCCCAGATAAGTTTATTGGGGTACACAATATATCAACCACATTTCCCATTTTTGTTTAAAATAAAGGTTATAACTAATGTAAGAAAAAGTATATACAATAAGTATATATAATATATACAGTCAGAATTACATTAACAATGTCTAGTCCATTAACATTTGACAAATTCAGACAAAAAAATTCATTACTTATCCTATTTTGGTGAGTCCATTCCAAAATTGTATACAATATACAAAAATCCAATGTAAAATATTTAAAACAAGTAATTCCTTTTTAAAAGTAGATTCAATAATCTACCTTTTTGTCTTATCATATCCATACTTTTTTTCTTTTCATAGTAAATTCATTAATCTACCTTTTATCCTTTTTATATCTTCCCTTTTTTCTTTTTAGAGTAGATTCAATAATCTACCTTTTTATCCTATTATTTTTATATCTTTTTTCAGAGTAGATTCAATGATCTACTTCTTATCTATATCCTCTTTTTTCTTTTTTCTTTTACTTTTTCTTTTTTTAAACAAGAACCCTGAATCTAATCTCCTTTTTATCTTTTTTTCTGACCATTAACAATAACAACTTGTAACCAGCCATCCTAAACAATGACAATTATCCATAAGCCATTGAACTACCATAAACCACCTACCCTACCTCTTCAGAATGTGGGCTTCATCTTCTTAAAATTACTTCCTGCTTTCTGAGGGTGAAAACATCTTTAGGAGATCCTGAAAAGAAAATTTTTTGTTAATTGTCTCAAGTCCTTGCTCGAGTAATCTGTAAAACTGGATCATCTCAGCTAGCTATCTTTAAATTGTCCTGAGCAGTTTGTAGTCCATAGCCAATCTTTGGTGGTGTTTGTCAGCTTAATGGCGTTATCATTGTCCTAATCAAATCATGGTTGTGGGGTCCCATCCTCTTTTAGGAGATTTCAAAGTTGCTGTTAGGTGTGGTCATGGTTCCCTGCAGAATTTGTTTTTCTTTACTTTTTTTTTTTGTGTGTGTGTGTGTGTGCCTCCTCTGTGGTTTGAAGCACAGTCTGATAAATGTCTGTCTCTCAGAAATGTTCTACCCTAGAAGAGAATATCTTCACAGCAACTTTTCCCGCCATTTGCCTCCCCAAACTTCTCCAAACTGACCTTTGTCAATGCTTTCTTGTAACGTGATGGTCCTGGCAATTGTTCTCTAAACAAGCAGCAGTAAACACTTGGTCCCCAGTAGCAGCATCACAACCACCACCAACATGATGAGAAACAGCCGGCAAGGCAGAGCAGTAGCCACCTCCATGGTCCTGCCGATACCATTTGTGGCCTGGCTTGGCCCTGGCTGAAGCTTCTCCTCAGCAAGCCTCTCAGTCTGGCCTCAAACTCAGGATCTTCCTGCTTCTGCCTCCTTCAGCAAATCCTACCAGCATGTGCCACCACAACCTGCTGCATGCACCTGGGGCCACAACAATAGTTACCAAATACCTGTTCTTTGACCTCCACACCAAATAAACAAATGTTTTATAATTGATAAGAAATTACTAATACATTTTACTGTTTAGTAGCTGAGTGCCTGTTTTTGTTCCATTAGAAAGGAAAATCATCTTCCAGTAGTGAGACAGATGTTCTCCAGTATCATCTCGATACTTATACCTCTAATTTTCCTCAATTTGAATCAATTATTCTTATCATGAGAATGTATAGTCATTCTACCTATTCTATAACTTACTTTAAATGTTTACACAAACTCTTCTGGCAAGATTTCATGTTGAATATATTATATTTGAACTAAATAACAATGAACTCTACCTAGTTACCAACCAAACTTACATAGCCCATGATCATTCTATTATACTTTGCTTTTTAATAGAGATCTGTAGACATACCTGTAAAGGAATAAAGTAATTCAAGAATTAGCAAGTTTAAAGGAAAATTGGTTTATAGGATAAAATTCTTTCTGTGACAATAATAATAATATAAAATAATGATAATACATGTGTGTAGAGGAATGCTATCATCTAGCAACATACATTCTATTCAATTACATATTCACCTAAAGAAAAATGATACTCTCAGTTCATATATGTACATACACACATGCATACACATATTTCGTTCATAGATTGCTGTTTTTCAGAGGTTAATTCCAACTTAATATTACCTTTCTTAGATGATTCACAAGACTGTTATTCTCCAGTATTTCTTGGCATTGTTATAAACAAAAGTAATCAAGATGTAGCCAAGGGAATGAATCAAACTGTATGCTTCTCTGTTCCCAATTCTGCAATACATTTATTGGGAAGTGTTTAAGTCATCCTTGAAAAAATAGAAGTTATGTAAGGATACTCATAGACAAGAAAGTCAGAAAGTTGTGTAAACTTTACTCCTCTTATTCCACTTGATATTTATTTCTAATCTGTACTATACCTGACTAGTAGGCCTATGCTAATTTTACGTGTCCAAAATGAACCTCTGATGCATTTCTTAATGCTGAATGGAAAAATCTCTTCTCTCTTCATTAATCCTTTCACCCTTCTGTCCTTTAACAACAAAAGCACTAAGTTGTTAGTAAGATTGGAGCAAGCATTTCAGAATGGTATTGTTTGATCAGTTTGATCTTTCAGTAGGTATACTAACAGATAGATTTCAAGATGAAAGGTACAAAAAAATCCCTGACTTCAAATAATGTACAGTTATGGAGATAAATGAGCAAATCAGTCATAATATAGCATGTTCCATATTAATACAGAGTTCATGCCAAAGTCTACATGAGAACTAGATATAGCTGTGTCTTTGGTGCTTCTGAGAAAGTCTAGTGGTCAATTAAACCTGGTTTTTGGGTTAGAAGATGCTGGAGCCATCTGCTTCCACCTTATAATTGCCTACAAATTGGGGTGTTTCATAGGCCAGTACATCCCACAACCCACAGACCACACATGGCCAGTGATAACTATGAGCAGAGCCCAACTAAAAATTTTAATGTTACTTAAAGCACTGTGAGATCTTTTGTGATTATTTTTATTACTTGATTGCTCAGTTCTCAAATGTGAACTTTGTAAATGCCAGTGTTTTGTTGTATTGTCAAAACACTGGATGTACCCGGTATGTCAGCCACTGTTTGGCTTGTTCCGGAGGCCACATCTAATTTCTGTGTCAAGTGATTTTCTGGACCTTCCTGGCTTTCTTTCTGGCATCCGCCTTACTATATCCTAATTATACTCCTGGAAACATTGTCCTCCAAAGCTTGTCAACTATAAACTAACTCTTTCTTGTTTCCCAATCCACACCCCCTCCCAGTTTTGAAGCCTCTATAGCTCTTGATTTATGCATTATTTATTTTACATTGTGTTTAATAATGGAACATTCTCCATATTTATATTTGGACTGTAAACCTTTGAGAATATATTTTTCATATTTGTAGCACCCTGAAGAACCCAGCAGAATGGCTTGAAACAAATGAGCAGTAAATAAATCCCAGCGACTGTTAAGTTAAATAGCTCCAAATTGTGTATTTAATTCTACAGAGGCACTCAGTGACAATATAATGCTGAAATAAACACCAAAGTTTGATCCTGTTTCGGGACATTATTTATTTCGGCACTCACTTTCTAATCCAACTCGTTATATCTTTCAGTAATACATCAGACGTAAGTTTATTTTTGCATTTTTAATGTCATCAAATAATTCATCTAATTTTAAAAATATTCTTAAAGAAGCGAATGTAAGGAAAAATGTTATCTGAGTTTAGGTGAGGGCTCAATAGGGTCAGTAAAAGTGCTTGTTGTGCAAGCATAAGAACCTGAGGTCAGGTTCCCAACACCAATATAACAAGCTGAGCCAGGCACAGGTCTATAAGCCCAGCACTGATGAGACATAAACAAGAGGATTCCTAGGCTCACTAGCCAAATCAGTAAAAGTTATTGCTTCAAAAAATTAGATAGAAAGGGATAGAGGAAGATATCTGACTTTGACATCTGGCTTCCAAATGCATGTGAGCATACGTGTGTCTGCACGCACATACACATGCACAAGTCCACAAGCATAGAGCACATTTATACAGAGAAATAGAAGTGTCATCAGAATATGATGCTTATATTTTAATTCACAAATTCTCTAAGGATATGTCTTTTGTATGACAGGACTTTTTGTGTTTTAATTAAGATATATTCACATGATTTTTCCCATTCACTTTCTTTCATCCAAGCCCTTCCATGTACACCATCCCCTCCCTTGCTCTCTATCAAACATGGCCTCTTTTTCTTTAGTTGTTGTTATGTATGTATACATGTGCATGCTTAAATATATGAATACAACCTGATCAGTCCATCTAGTGTTACTTGTGTAAGTTCAGGGCTTACCACTTGTTATTGAACAACCAATTAGGAAACTCATCCCTGAGAAGTACTATTTCTCCCACTGTTAGCATTCCTTAATGGTCATAGTACTTTGTCTATGGGTGGGGCTCTGTGAGATTTCTGAACACTCTTCCATGCTAGCATGTCAATTGATGTTGTACTTCTTCAGGTCTTGTTTATGCATATGTGTATATATGGAGTCATGTATATTTAGTATATTATGAATATTTAGTACCCAAGTGCCTCATGAATATTTGGACCTTCTATCCCTCACTCTATGTGTTTAGTGCATGTATGCTTTACTTGCTAACTACTTATCTTTAACACATTCCCAGAGCCAATTATGTGTATCTCTTTCTTCTGAATTTCACATTTGGTGATATCAAGTTACTAGTTATATATCATCCATGGTGAGATCATTTTCACCACAAAAATCAGCAAATGATGCAATTAATGTCTCCCTAGGAATCAGAGCCAATTATTTGACATTTACTAGCATGCCTCTATTTTCATGTTCTTTCATGTTCTCCATATGACCTCTCAAGTCTTATCATTCTTTGCTGAACTTTATAAAGTATCTTTGTTTCTTGTTGCTTTCCCTCTAAACAAAGATTCTCTCTCATAAGAACAATCTGTGTTTTCCATGCCACCTTTACTTAACCAGTTCATAATTCCCTTTCAAATAATGGCTTGTACATATATTCCTGAACTTTCAAAACTTAGAATTTGCTTCTTCAATGGGTGACCTTAGCACATTCACTTTCTGCCACATAGTGTTTAATTATCCACAAATTTATATTCTTCATGAGATTTTTTTTTTTTACTTTTTGAGGATATTTTTGTACTTTATATAACTTCCACATAATAAGTATTTAATTCAAGCACTGAAGAATAAACAGATTATAGTAAATGAATATTCAATAAAAGGATTTTTTTAGTAGCACAGTCATAACATATTTTATATACAACCTTGAAATCAGAAAGAACACATGGTTTCTGCCTTCCTTGGGTCTCTGAAAATATCTGGCCAAGTGGAAATTTAAAATACCTATCAGTACTGATTCTCCTAACTAATGATAGCTACTAAAGATTATATATTAGATGTGGCAGTACACATCTATGAGGCCATTCCTAGGAGTTTGAAATGGAAAGATTATTGAATTTATTGTCAACCTAGGCTACGTAGTTTGAGTACAACCTTGGCTACACGGTGAGGCTCTGTTTGAAAATTAAGTCATGACTTAATTCATGTAATATCTTGATTGTGGGTGTCAACCTCACATAGAAGACAGAAAGAAAAAAAATCCTGGTGTGGTGGTGTACATCTGTAATCCCAGGATTTGGGAAGCTGAGGCAGGAGGATTATAAATCGGATACCAGAACTATATAATGAGTTCAGAGCCAGTCTGTACAATTTGGAAAGATCCTGCTTCCAAAAATGAAATAAAATAATAAAATACCTAAAGAAGGGGGCTGTAAAGATGGCTATTTCGTTAAGAGCTCTGCTCTGCCAGAGGACCAGGTTCAATTCCCAGCACTCACATAACAGCTCAGTACTGTCTGTAACTACAGTTCCAGGGGATCTGAAATCCTCACACACATATATGTTGGCAAAACACTAATGCACATAAAATAAAAATAAATAAGTTAAAATTAAAAAAGAAATACCTGAAAAATAATAGTTACAGTCATATTTATATTTAATTTAAGTACATTGAATGATTAGATTAGTGTAACATGTAAGGAAATGACTGTAGCTACCATTAAAATTTAAATAATTCATAAGCATAGTATGTTGGTTTCTGGGAAAACTCAGATGTCAGGATTTTTAAATCTCAGGGATTCCATGACAGCTAAGTTTGAGATAAATTTCTCTGACTCTCACATAAGAGAAGGGCTCTGCTAGGCAACTTTTTCACATTTTTCTTAGACACATGCATTGTTTCATGAGTAATCTCTGGATAGTATACATGCCAGCAAAGCTTCACTGAAGCAAATCTGCTCCCACACATTCTGAGCCCATTTTGACACCACATAACTGTTGGCGACGGCAATTTCAACAATGAAGAAGTGGGAGAAATGACTACATTTTATGTAAATATGCATTCACTTAAAAGCAAAAGGACATACATAATGATATTACTCAAATTTTTAAATAAAAGTCAAATATTTAAAATAAGATTCCTTTTCAAGATCATCTTTCTTGGTAGTAGAAAACATTATCTTTTCTTTACAACAATCTATGCCTGAGAAAACATTATTCTACAAGCTCTAATATTTGTACTCTGGCAAAGGGTAGTGCGTGTGCTCTAAGGAAAATTTAAGAGAAATTCTTAAGAAATTAAGAATTAAAAAGAATGACTGAGGGATATTAATTATATAATATATCAATGGGTTTGATTCTACAAATATTGTTAGCACGCTTAAATATCTGTATACACATATGTGTGCCTGTATGTATGTATGTATGTATGTATGTATGTATGTATGTATGTATATAAAACAAGGAAGGACTCCAGTGGTCTGTGAAATTCAATCTTTTAAATATTGTTACTAGATCTATCTTTTGCATTTTTTTTTTTTTTTACTTTTTGTTACAGAGTATTGCTATGTAGCTGTAGCACATGCTGACTCTAGTTCCCTACGTACCTCAGGCAAAGTTTGAAATCATGATCCTCCTTACAGGTGTGTACTCTCATGTACCACTTTCTATCTCTGACTTTGAAAGGCTCAGACGGTGGCCTGAGCTGTGGAGAAATGAAACGTGTAAACAAACATCTTAGCAATGGGATGATGTGCGTTAGGAACTTAACTCAGCCTTTACTCTTCATGGTATCTAGCTATAACAGAACTTCTCAATGACAAAACCTGAATCAGAATCTTCTGGTGGGCTTGATAAAACACAAGTGGCTTGGGCTCCAGAGTTTCTAAAACAGTTCATTTCTCGGAGGCCTGAGCATCTGCATCTCAGGAGATGTTGCTGCTTCTTTAATCTGTGTAGAAAGATAGAAGTTTCTCTGCCTGCTACACCTCCTCAAAGATGATTTCTAGTTTCCCAGAAGATCTCTTATGGTACAACTTCATTCTTTGCCTCCGTAATTATGATCACAATAATAACTGATAACATTTCTTGGGTACTAAGTACCACACATTGCACATCATGAAAAACCTTTGAGGAAGTATATTAATTCCATTTTTTTTCCTAAAATGAAATAGATTTATAATTTTCCAAAGTTCATACAGCCGAGATGATATTCAAACCCCTATCAACTTGGGTCCAAATTCCTAAATATTAATGTGTTTCAGGAAAGCTCACTTTGTGACTTAATTTTCACCATCCAAGAATACTGGATTTCAGACTGAGAGCAGCAGTGAGACTGAACCATAACATTTGAGCAAGTGCTATTGGTGGAGCCTGAACACCCAATTCAGGGAAGGAAAAAGAGATTATACTCTTCTTCAGGGCCATGTAGGCCACTAGCCACATGTTTATGTATCACAAAATCAACTCCTCTGAGGGGATCTAGAATTTTTGCATTCAGGATAGCACTCTGGCAGTTGTTCCTGGGGAAGAATATGAGATGATCATAGTGCACATTAAGATTATATTTACAGCTTATAATAATAGCATAAATATCACATCAAAAGTATCTTCATATTGTAAAACCCAAAAGAACTTAAGGCTTTAAATAATGCAACAAAATTTAAAAGACAATATTTGTTCACTTGTTTGTTTGGTCAATTTCTTGTTGTCATTGTTGTGAAATGACAGATATTTATATTAATATTTCCTTAGAAAAGAATAACCTCTCACTTTGAACTCAGACACTGTAGTTCCTCATTTACAGTTTTGCCTAAAAATCTAAATAAATGTAGATCATCCTGTTAAGATAATACTCTTAGATTTTAGAGCTACTGTTTTGGCTGGCTGGAAGAGCTTTGACTTAGCCCTTGAAACTGAAATGGCTTTTTATGCATGTGGCTAGAATTCAATAGAAAACAGGTCTTTTCAAATCCTAAGGAGCTTCTGTGCTACAATTTTCCAGCAGTTGATAGTTTTTTTTTTAACTGTGAAATCTGAAAGTTGAATCTAATTGATATACTATGAAAAAGAGGAGCTTTGGCAAACCTAGTAAAATCCTGTGTGCCCAATATCTTTCCATTTCCTGCCACTATGCTTCCTTGATTTTTGCAAACAGTTTGTAGTTGTAAACTGGTTTAACATTGAATACCAGATATCTTGACATAACTCTCAACTTTGAGCTGGTAATTAGACATGTTGGCCAGTCTTCACGTGTCAGGTGTGAATAGGCTCAAGTCTCAACCAATAAAAAACAGTAGATGGGGAAATTATTTGCTTTTCCTCTCACTGCAGTAATTTTTGAGACATACCCCACATTCTCTTCAGGCTCCCATGGGACCTGAATCCCCATTGCCTACATCAGTAATGCACTCAACTAAGCAGTCTTGATTGTTCTTTCTCCCTTTCAGTTTCCTGATCCCACTGTGTTTCCTACTGACACAACTTAAATGAACTACTTCTACTCAAAACCTCCACTTTAGCTACAACCCTAACTGAGACACCATGGTAACATGGCCATTGTGGATCTTTGAGCTACAGTAAGAACAGTTACACATAAGAGATATTATACAATGTATACATATGAAGCCTGTGTTAGACTAGGCTGCATTTGAATGATTTACTGGCCAAGACTCACATTCCAAAATGAAAATAGTTAAATTTGGATGTCGTTAGGATAAATATAAAATACTTAAAATCGTGCAAAATGCCTGCCAAAATTCTTTAATATCTGATTGCATAATTAAGCAAGTAAAAGGGAAAGGGAATTATTAGCAGTTCTATCTTTAAATGTAACTGATGGCCAAGGAAATCATGAAGAAAACTCTTTGTGTTGATGAACTGAAAGCCTATTCTGAAAAACTTCTGTGTTTATTGTTCTCTTTCTGACCATTTGATTCTCAACAAACGGACTTACTTGACATTATACTCCACCCATCTCCAGCACAGGGCTCTCATTCTTTGAAAAAGTAACTAATTCAAAAAAACCATATGAAAAGAGAGGGTATATCTAAAAAGCCTGAAATACAAAGTTCCCTAAGTGAAGTTCATTCCCATTGTGGCTTCTATGGCTGTCACTGACACTGGAGAGTCAACGGCAAAGCATGATGCCCAATATGAAATGTCAATTGGCTGTGCCTCTAGGGGATACCTGATGCTCAGATGTCACCCTGGAGAGTGCCAAATGTTCTTTCTCACCTTCCTTGGGTTATAGCTTGAATGATTTAAGACCACGGACTGATGAGCTATGAGTGGGCTGTATTACTTATTTTCACCTACTGAACAGTGCAGAAATTTCCAAAATAAGCTCAAGCTTAACCCATGGTGTAGTATATGTGTTAAGCTAAATACTGTATCTTTTTCTTGAGGGCATTGTGTTGCCCTAATGTGTTTCTTTTTCAAAGGTAATAATGTCAATGACTCATAAATTTCAAAACCCATGAATTTCAAAACTAGACAGGGGAACTTAGGCTGCAATTAGTCTTAATTTCATAACATAAATTTACAAGTGTGTTTTCTGTTTGCAGCTTTAATTTAGATTGTTGTTTTTAAAAGAATCATGTGTTTTAGTTTAAATTAGAAGAAATATATTTTTCTGCCAGCATATAAGATATTCAGAGAAATATAAAGCACAGGTATTCCACTTCATGAAAGAGAGCACAGTCAGAGTATGTCAGGCACAAGAACTTTTAATCTTATTTAATTTGTGTGTGTGAGTGTGTGTGTGGCATTGTTATACAAGATTGGTCTGGGAGTAGAGAATTTCATTTGGGAAACATAGCACATATATACTCCTGTCAGTAGCAGAGTTAAAATACTGACTTCGAAGGTTCATTTGAAAAGGCCTACAGAATTTGTGCATCTCGGGAATAGCTTTAACTTGGAGTTTCTTGTCAAAGGAAAAAATAACTTTACATAGACCTTGGCTGTTCTTTTACAACCTAAAATAATCCATTCCTTCTGGGTAGTGGCTCTCCATTCTGCTTTTGCATACTTTACATCATTTTTAGTTTGCTATAAAGATTTTTGAAAGACATGGGAAAATATTAACTTAAACTGTAAATGAATGAAGTGTCAGTTTTTAAGAGAAACAGACAATGAGTGGTCAAAGAGGCTTCATAATTAAATGCTCTCTCTTTGGTGTCGTACAAATGTTATTTCCACACAGGTTTCTCATTTCATACAATGTCATTTTCATGGGCTTTCACAATGCAGAAATTATATTTAATTAGCACCTTTCTTAGTGCAAATCTTTAGAACATTTGTATGTGAATTTTACAATTCAATTGGTGTACTTGTGTAAAATAATACACATTTTAATATTTTTTTATAAAAATTTTTTCCTTTCCTTTTACATACCAACCCCTGTTCCCCCTCCCTCCCCTTCTCCTGCTCCCCTCACCTACCTTCATCCCATCACATCCCCTCCTCATAGAAGGTAAGGCCTTCCTTGGGTAATCAACACAGACTGTCATACCATGCTGGGAAGGGACTTAGCCCCTCCCCCCTACATCAAGGCTGAGTAAGGCATTGCACCATAGGGAATGGGGTCTAAAAAGCCAATTTGTGTATCCTTGATAAGTCCTAGTCTCATTGCCAGGGGACCCACAAACACATCAAGTTATGCAACTTTCACTCACATTCAGAGGGCCTAGCTCAGTCCCATGCAGGCTCCCCAGCTGTCAGTCCAGAGTCCATGAGCTCCCATTAGCTTGGGTCAGCTATCTCTGTGTTTTTTTTCCCCATCATGATCCTGATCCCCACCACTTGTGCTTACAACTCTTTCTCCCTCTCTTCAACTGAACTCCAGGATCTTGGCCAAGTGCTTGGCTGTGGGTCTCTGCATTGCTTCTATCAGTTACGGGATGTCGGTTCTATGATGACAATTAGGGTAGATACCAATCTGAGTGCAGGGGAAGGCTAGTTTAAGCACCCTCTCCACCACTGCTAAGAGTCTTAGCTGGGGACAATCTTATGAGTTCCTGGGGTTTTCCCTAGCTGCAGATTTCTCCCCATCCCCTTAATGGTACACTCTGTCAAGATATCTTTTTCATTACTCTCCCTCCCCACCTCTTGCCCATGTTCCCACCTCCCCTCCCCTCCCCTCTATTCCCCCCTCTCAGTTTACCCAGGAGATCTTAACCCTTTCCCCTTCCCAGGGCAATCCATGTGTCCCTCTTAGTGCCCTCCTCTTTACCTAGCTTCTCTGGGTTGTGGATTGTAGCCTGGTTATCCTTTGTTTTATGTCTAACATTCACTTATAAGTGAGTACATACCATGTTTGTCTTTCTGGATCTGGGTTACCTCACTCAGGATGATTTTCTCTAGCTCCGTCCATTTTCCTGCAAATTTCATATTAGATATGTTTTACTCTTTTGTGTAAATGTACCATATTTTCTTTATCCATTCTTCTGTTGAAGGGCATCTAGGTTGTTTCCAGGATCTAGCTATTACAAATAATGATGATATGAACATGGTTAAGCATCTTTTGGGTGTATGCCCAGGAGTGGTATTGCTGGGTCTTGAGGTAGGTTGATTCCCAATTTTCTGAGATAACGCCACACTGATTTCCAAAGTGGCTGTATAAGTTTTCACTCCCACCAGCAGTGGAGGAGTGTTTCCCTTTCTCCACATCCTCTTCAACATAAGCTGTCATCTGTGTTTTTGATCTTAGCCATTCTGAGAGGCATAAGATGGTATCTCAGAGTCGTTTTGATTTACATTTCCTTGACAGCTAAGGATGTTGAACATTTCCTTAAATGTCTTTTGGCCATTTGAGATTCTTCTGTTGAGAACTCTCTATTTAGCTCTGTAGCCCATTTTTAATTGGATTATTTGATAGTTTGCTGTCTAGTTTCTTGAGTTCTTTATATATTTTAGAGATTAGCCCTCTATCAGATGCAGGGTTGGCAAAGATCTTTTCCTATTCTATAGGTTGTCTTTTTGTCTTACTGACAGTGTCCTTTGCCTTACAGAATCTTCTCAATATCAAGAGGTCCCATTTATTAATCATTGCTCTCAGTGAATAATAGACACATTTTTAAAAAAAACACACTTTACTTGCATGTCATTTTATGTATATATGTTTTCTGTATGTCAAAGAACTACATATCCTATTCCTTCTAT
The DNA here is from genome assembly GCF_949786415.1 of Peromyscus eremicus. Classification (NCBI taxonomy): domain Eukaryota; kingdom Metazoa; phylum Chordata; class Mammalia; order Rodentia; family Cricetidae; genus Peromyscus; species Peromyscus eremicus. The sequence continues at coordinate 41,229,872 of NC_081439.1, forward strand.
TTAAACACATGAACACATGTATATGATTTCTTTGCTTAGCTGTTAAAAGACTGAAATAACATGAATAAAAAGTATAGAGTATATAAATGATTCTCATAATTCACCATGAGACACAGGCATCAACTCCTAAATGACTTAAATGAGGCTGAGACGTACATCTCTGGGATCGGTCTACCATTGTTTCTTCCATTGACTTCTTTCTCATGGTTTTTTTTTTTAATGGTGACAATTGTACTTTAAATAATGTAGCCATTCACTACATCAGGGCTTGCGAGCTGAACAGTGATAAGAGACTGAGAAGATGGAAAAAATGTTCAAGGGTGACAGTGTTTAAGAATCACCTGAAGAACATGTTACAGTTACATACTCAGTAATATACTTACATAGCCCTCTGCCCCACCCTGGATATTCTGCAGCAGGGCTGGAGAGTCTGGCCTTCTACTAGTTTCCAGGTGATCTAATGCTGTTAACCTATGGGACACTAAATAGGAATATTCCAGGTAAGAGGGCAGTGAGCAAGTGAGACTTTCTCTGCAAAGTCATGTCTGATTCATTGAAAATTCAGACTTTCTTAGATGGATATTAATTACCTTCTGTTGTAGAAATTTTAAGAACATAATTCTTAATTATATCTGCAACCATTGTGTGATGTGACCATTTTGGAACTGAAAAAAATCATCTTATGGAGTTCCAGTTAGAAAGAATGACTGCAGCTCTTACCATATGGCTCATTTGTCTATTTAATATAACACTCTAATCTTTTCATGGTGATACCATTTCATTGTAATCATCTTTCATTTTTAGTAATAGTGTGTATATATCAAATTGTATATTGTCTTTGTTTTCTCAGAATTAGATAATGTTAACCACATTGTAATGGTCTTTTTATTCTGTTCTTTAAACCCCCTTCATGGCATATTGGACCAGTACATTTCTTGTAACTAGGATAAATTAATTTTACTGTGAAAATATAAACTGATCTGTAAATTTTGCTGTCATCTCACCAATTACCACAGGAATGTTTTACTCTGGCCAGAAATCTGAGTTATATCCTTGATTTTTAAACAGTGGGAAGGGAAAAATGAAGATTGTTACTTTTCAATATTCGTTCATTCATCCAACATGTATTATAATGTGTTATATAGTGTTAATGTGTTATAAACACAGGAAATGGCATAACGAAAATTATTTGAGGGAAGAAATGTGATTTAAATGGAAACAAGTGTCAGGAGGAGTTCACAGAAGACAGAAGGAATTTGAGTAACCATGAAGAATGTAGAATTCACACCACTTTTGAGAATGGCAGAATCTACATCCTTTTAAATGTCCTCTATGATGTCACAAAGTGAGCACCTGGTGAACTGCCTGGGCTCCACAGTAGAGGCTTTAGGCTAAAAACTTCCTAGCCTGAGACTGATACAATCAAGGACCTCAGGGTCTAGCTATTTCTTTTGGATTAGATTTCATTGTATGAAAACACCATATTTATTACTTTTCTTTATTCCATTCCATTTAGCAGGCAATTACTCTAGCTTACTGTAGCTTGTAGGTTTCACACCTGTGTGAGATTGACACTTGCTTCTCTCCTCCTAGCGTGGGTAGCACTATGAAAGCTAGTCAGTAGGAATAATGCTTCCAATTTAGTACCTTCTTGATTTCTCCATGTTCTCTGCCTCAAATAGGCAGTGCCAGCTGGATGAGCTGACTCATGTGTGTAGTGCTCCCAATGCCTGATACACGGAGTCAAAAGGATTGGGAGTTTAAGGTCATCAGCTACAAAGGTCAATAGCTACACAGTGAGTTCAAAGCCGATTTGGGCTACGTCTGATCCTGTCTCAAAAAGAGTTATTACTATTATATACTTTCTTTAATCCAATATATTATTAGTTCAAAATAAATGCATTTTAAAGTATTAATAAAATAGCTATATTTTCCACTGTACTTCTTAAAAATCTGGGTTATAGTTTATAGTTATACTCCACACCCATTCCTACAGTCTTTTTCATTGGAAATATTTGATCTGCGTTTCTATTTCATTAAATTCTTAGGTGAAAATTAAATATTTATGTATTGAAGTTCTTCCAAATATATCATATTTTTTTCAAAATTAAAGCCTTGTTTTGGTTTTTAATTTATGCCTACTTAAAATTAAAACTGGCAACTTTAGTCTCTCAGTCTCTCCAGTGTGATTTGAAATGCTCAGAGACCACCTACAATCAGTGGCTACTATATTGTACTCAGTATCTTTTGAATATAATAATGTCAATAACATTATAGAAATTTTTCAGTAATTATTACAAAATTGATTATCCCATAAACATCACATGCCTTACCCCCAAGGAGAACCATTTTTGCATTTGAATAATTCTTTTCTTTATTTCTGGACAGAAACACGATTGAAAATTAAAATAATTTTTCAACAGTCCAGATTCTGCATTTTAGTCATGTTGCAATTTACACTAACTTATTTTTCTATTTTTTAATATTAGGTTTATTTGAATGTGATGCATAGTTTTATGTCAACTTGAAACAAGCTGAAGTCATCTGAGAGGAGTGAACTACAATTAAGATAATGCCTCCATAAGATTGGGCTGTAGGCAAACCTATAGTGCATTTTCTTAATTAGTGATCAATGGGAGAGGGCCCAGCCCATGATAGGTGGTGCCATTCTTGGGCTGGTGGTCCTGGGATCTATGAGAAAGCAGGCTGGGCAAACAATGGAGAGCAAGTCAGTGGGCAGTACCCGTCCATGGCTTCTGCACCAGTTCCTGCCTCCAGCTTCCTACCCTGCTTGAGTTACTGCTCTGACATCTTCAGTGATGAACAGTGACATAAAAGCCTAAGCCAAATAAACCCTTTTCTCCCCAACTTCCTTTGGCCATGGTGTTTCATCACAGCAGCAGTAACTCTAACCAAGACACTAACCAAAGATTTCCCAGCTGTGCTTTTTTTCCTACCAGGACTTGGGTCTATTTTATTTTTATTTTTATTCATTCTTTTCCCATAAAATACATCAGGACCACAGCCTCTCCTCCTTCCACTCCCCCCATTCCATCCCACAACCTCCTCTCTCTCCCAGATCTATTTTCCTCCATTTCCCTTCAGAAAACAGCAGGCCTCCCAGAGATAACAACTGAACACATCATAATAATATATAGTAAGACTAGGCACAAACACTCTTATCATGATGGGTAAGGCAACCTAGTAGGAGGAAAAGAGTCCCAAGAGCAGGCAAAAGGATCAGAGACACCCCAACTCCCACTGTTAGGAGTCCCACAAAACCCCAAGCTAAACAACTAAAACACGTATGCAGAGGACCTAGCACAGACCAATGCAGGCTCTATGATTGCTGCTTCAGTCTCTGTGAGCCCCTATGAGCCCTGCTTAGTTGATTCTGTGGGGCAGGACTCATAATATCATTTTCTGAAACTCAATTTTTAGTCTCTCCAGCAGGCTGATAAATCATACTGTGATCAGAAGCTCCATTCATGAATGTGACTCAAAACCTGGTAGTAGTTTATTTTTCTTGATACTTAAAATATAAACTTTGGCAAATGTCATTTTGTAGTGCAATGGAATACTGTACAAAAAAGTCCTTGGTTTTATGATATTGACAAAAGTACTCAGTTTTCTTCTGGTTTTAAGAATGGAAAGTTCTACATTCAGGTTATTTCTCAATTCCTTAAACCCCCAGTAAAATAGAGGTTCATTTGTGAACAGCGGTGTTTCATGGCTAATCAAGAGTGTCTCCTTTTGCAATGCTTGATGTTAGAGAAAGTCAGCTGGCTTTAAAGATTAGGTTAGGTGAGAAACTCAAAGGTATACCTTTTGGCAAGTCATACATCACTCTGTTTGTTAATAAAAGCACATGCTAGGGCACCCATAAACCATTCAAATAAATGGTATCCTATGTTTCATTTAAAATCTCTATGGGAAAAAATGCGTCTGACTTTCCTAGTGAAGAAGAAGAATGAGTCCTGGTTAATAGGTATGTGTAAACTGATTAGCAAGTAAGGGAAAACACCCCCAGTGAGCATATTTTTGGCACAGAAGAATGATTTCAGGTTTGTTTTTTTTTTATAACTAGTATACATTGGAATATAAGTGGTTATTACTCAATGGGAATTTGTTCTTTCTCTTTGTAAGCTTATTTTTAGATGTCAATTTGTAGATGTGCATTGCATAAGTTTTCCATCTCAACTCAGTGTTTGCTTTGTATATGCAATTTAGATATAGAAGGATTATCTGACTCTTTTTTTTACAAACTGGTCTCTTTGTCCTGCTTCTAAGTGATAAATGAACTAGTAGAGATTGTCAAGTTCCCTTGTTGAGTTTCTTCTTTTGAAACATGCACCATCTTTCCTCAGTGTCTGGCTTCTTTACTAAAATTCAATATCCACAAAGAGAGGAACCAGGTCTGTCCCATTAACAGATGTATTTTTAGTGCCTACAACAAATACTATCATACTAATAAATGTTTAATCAGTTCCAACCAAGTAGTGGCTTATATACTGCCACTTGTAGTAAAGCCAATTATGTATCTTAATGATTTTCATAAATTGAGATATGCTGTCCCGCACACATATCCTCTTTTCCAGTTCACAGAAATAAACTAACAAAAAACAACTCTCACTACAAAAGGAACAAGAAATTTATTCTAAACCACATATAGTGACTATGGCCTAAAAACAGATTCAGGTTGCCTCAAATAACATGCTTCAAGATAGAAGTCATTACATGAACTTTTATATTCACAGAACAGAAGAAAATTATAAATTAAGACACTTTTCAAATACCTTCCTGGAGACATCAAGTAGACAGGTAATGGCAAAGCAGGGGAAACTCTACAGGTTTTAGTTGATACCTGATGACATATTTGGCTTTTGAGTCTACTGCAAACATGTTACAATAGTCACAGAACATTACATCAGACATAGAAGTCACCACTGGATGATTATTAATGAGACTAAAGATAACTCAGATAATTTAGCTTTGGATCTATACTATTCCAACTCTCCCAAACTGCAAAATGCTAGAAGACCTTATCAGTCAGACTTGTATCTTTTAGTATCTCTAATAGGTATGGATTCTTTTCTGGAAACTTCTGTTCAAACCTGTATTGCTAAGCCTCACTGTGGTCCCAATGACTTTTAAGATTGGCCTTTTAGGGAATGAACTTGTCACTGTATTTATGTGATAATCCAATGATATTGAAGACTACTTCCTGTGATCATGCTATATTACCACATGGCATGCTTAGATTTGTTTATGCTTTTGATCCAAGACACGTAATTAACCTTGAGACCAGGTTAATATTTGAACAGTCATAAATCATATCTCTGTAAAGATTCTGGAGACTGGGTGCAAAGTGGAGGTGTAAAATAGCATAGGATGCAGGACAGAAAATTGGGATCTACGCTAGTGAAAATCTTAATTTTCTCTTCTGAATGGTGAAAGGAAGAACTAGATCAAGGATGGAAACTGCATGGCTAACTTTCAGTTATTTCTCTCAGTTGCCAAAGGGATCAAAGGCCTGTCCATAAATACAGCATATGAATGCTTCTCATGACAGTGTTCCACATAGCCACCACCTGAGAGCAACAAGACTTAACACACAGGCAAAGCCTCTTTCATATGACCAAGCTACATGACATTCAAGATATTCTGAAGTGTTAAATTCAAATAACTCTACTAAATTCATTGATAAGAAATAAAATAATCATCCCTCACTATCAAGAGATAACCAGATGGGCAAATTAAAGAGTAGCATTCTTTTCCACTCCTCAGGCTTTATGAGTAGGTATTCAGACTGCGGCACATACATTACACTGTGTGGACAGTGTTTCTTTTGTTTTGTCAATGTACCACTTTCACAGACACCTCTACATACCTCTACCGTCTCTTCAACTTATAAGTTGTTTAATTTAATATATGATTTCTAGAAGATTTAATATATGTAAAGAAACCTCTACAATGGAAATACTTCATATTCCATGATTTTATTAAAATAACAATTGCCTAAAACCAATTTTCATTATTTAAATGCAAAATATGTGCTGACATCCTACAAACACTAGTTTTCCTGTTTGAAAGTGTGTAATAAAAATTTTAATTCCTAAAGATTAGAAAATAGTATGATAGGATAACCTTCCGATACAAGAATGCATTTATTTGTCTATTTCACAAAAGTTTATGTTCCAAGTACTATTTTTTGATGCTATTGAAATAGCAGAAAACAAGCAAGATATGTTTGAATATCCATCTTCTTTGATCTTCAATTTTTGGAAGAGAAAGGGGATTAAGCAAGCTACTGAGTCATGGTGAGAATTGTAATTTGGGAGTGCTGTGGGAGTCCACTTGTAGAGTCTGACCATGGTGAGATAATGAAGACTTCCTCAAGCAGGTCTTAACCCTACTGAGCCAAATGAAATTGGGACTTTGGAGAAGGAAAGATTCCAGCAAAGGGAATATGTGTAAAGGCTTGTGAGAAATTTTGTGGCAATTCAAGGAACTGAAGGAAGCTGGCCACACTAGTAACAAGCAGGTAGCTTCATGATACTACAGTTAGTCCTCTATTTCCATAGGTCCTGCACATATACCCAACTACAGATCAAAAATACATTTTAGAAATGAATTATGTAATAAACACATTCAGATGCTTTTTGTCATTATGCTTTAAGTGCTGAGGTATAACAACTATTTGTTTTAGGTATTATAATATATCTAGAGATGTTTTCAGGCATGTTCGGGGGTTAGTTGTAAATATTCTTCCATTTTATGTAAGGAACGTGAACATTTAAGAGTCTTGATATCCACAAAAGGTTCCACACCTAATCCCATTGTCAATGCAACATTGACATTGCTGCATGAGTGATGATAATGGAGACAGTTGTAATGATAAAAGCAGATGGAAGGACAGAGTGTTGTTAGTGACCTAACAGATGGTCCTATCGACTGTATTAGGACTGGTTGTAGTAAGTGACTTGGAGGGACGATTTAAATTGTGCACATGATCAAACCATTTACGTAAAACTTTTATAAATGCAATCTGTTTGAGAGAATATGGAGGTGGGAGGAGTAGTATTGAGTATAATCTTGCTTGTGTTTAGCTAGAATTAACTATGAAACACAAATATTTTTTATTAATTTGATAACTGATGAAATTATCACATAGCCAGGAAGCTGGGTATGTGAGTTGTTCTGGTTAGAGATACTTAATTGGATTTTATAAATACATAGAAAATTCAAACTTTGCTTGCATTTGAAATGCTTCAGATTAAAATTTTTAAATCAAGAATATCCTGCTTGAATGAGTCCAGAAAAGCAGTAATATTTCAGGGAAAAGAAAAGAAAAATAAGCACATAGTATGAACTGGAAAATTAGTAGTGTGGCAGGTAGGAGACAAATGAGGTTCATGTGATGTCACAGACTCTAAAAAGGAAAGGTCTTCAAAAGGCATGCCATTCTTAGCAGGAAAATGCTTTAGAGATAAGAAATATTCCAAGAGTTTAGCAACAAGAAAAACATTGATAAATTTAATGTGAGTCATTTTGGTGTGAATTTGGAGAACCCAAAAATCACTGGTGATGAGTGGGAATCAATATGCCATTAGACTGAGATATATATGGAAGTTCAGAGCATGGAGAAACAAGTACTCAGCAATTCTTTCAAGACTTAAGACTATGATGGGAAAAGAAAAAGACCATACTAAGAGAAAATGGGTGAAGGGTCAAAAGAGTACAAGCTGATGAAGAAAGTTACATGCATAGTAAAAGGAAGAAAGTGTGAAAGTGAAGGAAGTGGGATGGATAAGAGAAGGAAGGGAAGGAGGGAGGTCAGAAGGAGTGAGGGAGAGAGAAAGAGACCGAGAATGCAGGACAACTGAAAGATATTCAATAACACAGATACTTGAGAAAGCCTAAAAAGAAACTGTAGGAATTGACCTCGACTGGAACCAAGGTGCATCTGTTACAGTAACAGGGGTGAGGGGTTCAGCTGCTGGGAGTTTCATTAGGTTAGTGAAAGGTTCAGATATGATTCTTCTACTGGATTTGATTTCTTTTTCATGGAAGTAGAAACTACAGGTACATTCGGAGGGATAGGAAATGTGTTGAGAGTTTTAAGGAGAGTGACAAGTGAAAATATCTTCTCTGGGGTATTAGAGAAAATGTTGAGTACAGAATCAGTGCATGGCGGGTTGTGGTGGTACACACTGGTAAGAAACACTGAAGAGGCGGAGGCAGAAGGATCATGAATTTGAAGCCAGTCTGAGCTACAGAGCTTGTGGATAGTTTTCAGTCTGTCCCATTTTATTTACAGTTTTAAGAGCATTTCATTTTTTCTCGGTTTGGGACAAGCATCTCAGCAAGTTTTCCTTTACTTACTACCTCTGTCTCTTTTGATAAACATCCTTTATTTTTTTCAGAACTATTTGGAATTCTATTTTTTGAGAACATGTTATATGACTACATTGTGTTTATATCATTTCTACTCCTCTCTCTACTACTCTCAACTCCACACATGTCCACCAATCCCATCTCAAATTCGCTACCTCTTTTTTTTTCTATAATATTATTTCTTGTGGGATTCCGGATTGGGTTTGTTTTTTATTTGCTGTTTTTTAAAAGAAAAAAATGTGAAGTATGGTGGTTAGGGAGCAGGAAGGATCTTGAAGAAGTTGGGGGAGGGAAAAGTATATGATCAAAATTCATTGTATGAAATTCTCCAAGAATAAATAAAAACATTTAAAAAGTGCCAAGGAATTGATAACTTTGATATATAAGTAAGAAACTGATTATTGATTTCTCATGACAGCCATTCATATATTTATATTTGAGTCTAATTTGTGTTGCCCACATATGCATGTGTTTAGAGCCGACCAATTAGAATTGGATAATCAATAAGGAGTTTTCTCCCTGGAGAAAACTGATTCTCCTTCCCTCTGTAGCCATTGGCTGGCTGTAGCCCTTCATTTAGGGGTGAGGCCTTGTGAAGTTTTCCCCAGCCACATTGGCATATTGACTAGTGTGGTCACTATGCAGGTTTTATCAGGCCACCAGATTGTTAATATTTAATGGAAGCAGGATCCCTCACATTGAGAAGACCTTATTTCAATAGCATGTACACCAAATGCCAAGAAAACTCCATATAAAATAGACCTCAAAGGAAATATTGCTGTTAGTTTGTTGGCTTGCTTGCTATTATTTGTCCCAGGCCACAAAGTTACCTTGACTAAAATAAATGGACTGTAGCAGAAAAGCGTAACTTTCAATTATTTTATCAATTTAAGGCCAAGTGGCTAGTCTAAGTAAATATTATAGGACAAAAAAGTCCACCTTAAGATTTCTAACTCCCAGGATAGATTTTGTACCTAATCAAAGGAAGCTGATAATTACTCAGTCTCTGCTTCAATTGTTTAATTTTCTGTGGAAACACTTTTACCCTTTAGCTGGTTCCCCACTCTTAAATTAAGAAAGAATCTCTCTGAAGATAACGTTCATCATACGGCAAAATCTGTAATGTGTTAGAGTTGCTAAACTTCCAAAGAGATTAGTGAGCAGTGTCAAACATAATATGTAATTGCCTTTTTTTTTTTTTAAAGAAAATGTAATCATTTCCAAGACTGGGCCTGTGGCCTCTGTCATCCATGTTCATTACTGTGTAGCTCTGCATCAGGAATAGTGCTGGCAATCTACTGCATAGTCAGAATCTTTCATCCACAGTGAATGAATGAAAGGACAATGGCAAATGATAGGAATAATGAGGAGACTGGCTGTAACTGGGAAATGTGGGAGAAGAAAATGTGTTTAAAAGAGGCCCAGAGTGTGGCCTATCAAGTTGAGGCAGGATCAAGCCCCTCTCCCCTGCATCAAATCTGGTTTGTATGTAAAATATAAAATAAAATAAAATAAAATGGAAAAAACATGCTCCCATGAATATATAGATGTGTGTGTATGCATGCGCACACACATGTGCACAGGTACACACATACACACACACACACACACACACACATACACACACACACACACACACACACACACACACACACACACACACACACAAGAGCCCTAGAGTGAAGTGGGCTGCCATGAGAAATCAGTACTCTTTTATCTAGTTGTATACCAAGGTCACCAATTGCTTGGTTCTCCTCTTAATTACCTTTGGTATTCTTCAGTTACTTGAATTCTTTTCTAAGTAGTCAATACATTTGTGTACCTAATCATTCCTTTGATGATTCTCTACCACAAACAAAGGCAGCTGCATGACTGCCACCAAACTGGAAGCTGGAGGTACAGGAGAAAAGAAATCAGGCAGAGTTCTTGCCCTTGGGAGCTTCTAGACTGGCAGCCAATTTCCATTCAAGTGCCTTTCTTTTTTTCAAAGGGAAAAAGCTCTCATATGTATAATCTGCCACTGAAGCTCTCTGATTAAGGATTTTAGATTTAATGCAACACTCAATAAATGACAGAAACCTAAACCCCAGAATATTCTCCCTCTCTCTCTCTCTCTCTCTCTCTCTCTCTCTCTCTCTCTCTCTCTCTCTCTCTCCATCCCACATATTCTCCGTAGGTAAAAGTAGAAATTTCTTGGACATTTTTTTCTGTTATGCAAAAACCCAGAAAAACATTTTTGACACCTTTGCATTGAATGGTCAGGAGAGTGTAACTCAATGTTGAAGTGTTAGCCTAGCATAGGCAAAGCCACCCTGTGTTCCATCTCCAGTATCACACAGAATGAAATAACTGCATTAAATGTCCAGTGTGAACAACATGTAGAATGAATTCTTTCTCCCTTAAGAAAATGTAAAGCAAATTAGGAGAAACTGAAAGCTTCCTGTTTTGTACTGCTGACCAATGCAGCAACTGTGATTTTCATTAGTTAAGGGTAAAGTGATAGATTGGATACAATAGATGTTGTAACAACTTTCACTTACATTCTCTTTTAAAAGACTTCTTTATTTCAAAGAGCTATTGTAAGATCGCCCTCTTGACAGTGTCCTAGTTCTTATCTCTTATCTCTGCTCACATGGTGTTTCCTTTGAAGGGCATTTTGTTATTGGCCCTCCTTTTCTTTTCCTCCTATAGCAAAAAGAACCCAGGGTGTTTACTCCCCATGGTGCAAGGGCACCTGGGTACACAAACAGTGGCGTGATCCTCTGGCTTTTCTCTGCTTGTCATTCCCTGAATGCAAGAAACAGATGCAGTGATCAATTAACCGTGTGCAGTGAACCCCAGGCAGGAAGGGAATGCTGTGTTTTGCAGTCCTTTTGTTACTCAGAAAGAATGAGTGGGAAGAAAGGCTGCCTCAGCTGCTACTGAGACAACATAAAGATTCAGTCAGGATTTTTTCCCACTATGTGGGTAGTTGCAGGTTCATCCATCCTGATTTGCCTAGGACCCTCCTCATGCATGCCTATTGTTCTCTTATGATTATTCATGATATTGTGGATGTTCTCAAAACTACTCAGGTTTGGACAATATATTAGGAGATTTCCCTATCTGCATGGTCTAAGAGTGGAGACCCTTACTGTCACAGATCATTAGTACTCAACATATTTTTGGTGAGAACCGGGTATTCAGGAGAAATGAAATTATACATGACATAAATGCAGCAGGGCAATTTGTTATTGTGTGTGTAGTTAAAACTCCACATTGTCTCCCAGTGCTGACAGCAAGAGCTAAGTTCTGTTTTGCTCTGCAGCAGTCCCTCGCATGGACAAAGCAGGTTGGAAAAACATTACCTTGCCTTCCTATTCTTCCAGTCTTCCCTATGACTGATAAATGAGGCAACTTGTGATTGTCCACCTCCAGTCTTTGTTTGAGTTCATTACTGGCACTGCATCATGTTTTAGTTAATAGAGCATTGCAGCAGGAAACTGTTGAACCCAATTTTTCCCTAGGCATTAAATGTGTTGAGCAGTGAAATCTTGATATCTAGATAGGAGAGACAGAAGAGATGAGGAAATGAATATAGTAAAAATATTTTAATTAATTATTTTTATTGTTTTAGTATTTGATACATGCATTCCACATGTTTTGTTCAAATCCACATCCATTCTTTCCCTCCAGCTTCTCTTCTATCTTCCATTACCTTTTCCTCCAAACTTCATTTGGTGAATGCACTGAATGTTTATTATATAGTATTTTAATGAATTATTTGATAATCTCACTCATATATAGAATGCATTTTATCATAACCACCCACACTCCTCCCCATAACTTGTCCCATATCCACCCCATCCTTCACCAACTTCCTGTCTTCTTTTTTTTAACATACTAAATCTAAATAGTGCTGTCCATGTGCCCATGGATGTAGCTCATAGGAGTATGGTCAACCTACAAGGAACTACAGGCTTAAAAGAAATTAACATGCTCTTCCCTAACTGCCATCAACTGACAATAGATCATCAGCTGGGTGTGGGAGCTCATGAGTCCCTCCCCATACCATACTGGGAATGTTGACTGGCTTGATCTTGTACAGATAAACACAACTGCTTAAGTACAATGATCCTATTGTGTCCTGAAGGCACTGTTTTGCTCCAGTCCTCCCAGAGAGTGATATAATATTTGGGTATTTTAACGTGTTTGGGAATTAAAAGTTATCTCTTCAAGTGCACTCATTAAAGATATCTGGCCATAAGAACCAGTTCATTGGTGTTATTCACTTCCTACCCAGCTTTCTTGAAAAATCTTATTTCTGTGATGAAGAGCCTTGTTGACAACCCTATACAATCATTTTTTATTATTATTATTTGTATACTCCTAAACTTATAAAAAAGAATGTTTTGTAAGTAGTAGAAATCAATATGGGAACTGACCTGGATGGTAGATACAGCAGTCAATGGTCAGTGTAGAAAAGTAAAAGTACTCTAGGGCCCATTAATCAGAGAAAAATTTAGCAGACGGAATTATTGGATAAATACAAATCCACTGGAAAGGCTGAAGGGGCAAGCAAGCTTTTGGACCTAGCTTTCCAGATAAATTTCTAAGACCACATAGAACAGACCTACTAGGAAACTACTATCTCTGGTGGACCACCGATGCATTGTGTTCAAGGTTACACTGTGTCATTTTTCATTAGTAATCAAAACTTAAATATATAAGCTACCACCGTTAGAGCACTTATTAGGTACTACCTTCTTCCAACCAGGGAGTTCGAGAATGGACTTTAGAATGCTGACGTGAAAATTTCGTGTTTCTGTGTTTGGTGAACCAACAGGAAGCCCCAAATGAGACAGAAAGATGGCTGGTTCCTTATTTCCAACTTCTAGTTCTCTAATATGTGTATCTATTTGGTTCAAGATTGCCACATTTAGGAAATGAAAATAATAAGGCAACAATATCATACACAAAAAGTAATAATAGTTATCTGAAAATTGGAATAAATTGGGCATGCTATATTTGATCTGACAACCCTAAATTATTGGGACCTATTCATAATTGGAACCCTAGCTGCATGGGACTCTACCAAATTATTTACAATTTCTGACCTATACATCTACAAGGAGGATAAGCAGGTTTAAGTGAGCTAATCCATAGTATAAACCAAAGTAATATTCCCAAGAATGCTGAAGCCTTTCTGCCCATATATTTTTTGCCACCAGAATATTTTCATTTTACCTTGTTAAACCCTCTGAAATCCTGCCAATCTGTGATTCACTTGATTTAAATCACTTTCTACTTTTTAAAACATAAAAATCTTCTCCAATGTAAAAGGGGTCAGTCTATATTCTAGAAATAGGGTTTTCAGCAGGGAGAATAGAGATGATTAGAACATGAGAATTTTAGGCATAGGAAAGTCTGTCACCAGGAAGAGAAAGGAGCTGGGCACTAATCCATTCCAACTTCCACTGGCTTACTGATTTGCACTAGACAAATACAGAACCCAAATGGAGAAACATCTCCTTTTCTTCCTTCTTCTCCTGTCTGTGTTACAAAAGATGTGTGCATTCTAAATTACTTAACCCAAGCAACACTATGAGATAACATAGGTCATTTGCACTTAAGTCAAGGAGCTAATAAATATGTGATAGCCTGAAACATGTATATGAACATTACTTGGATCAAAGGTCAAATTTGAGTTCTAAACAGTTGTCATACAAACAACTTTTGACTAGACAACTCTTTAAGTTGAGAACCATGTGTATTTATTTAATGAGTGGGGATGTCAAAAAGATGAATACTGGGACTGTGCCATGCTAACTATTTGATCAGAAGAAATAATAACCTCAGTAGGAAAAGAAACACTTTCTTTTCAAGGAGTCACAGGTAATGAAAAATCACCATGAATGCTTATGTAAAGCCTCTGTTCAGGAGTAAAGGACTACTTTTTTGATTCCTGTTTTTCTTTTGACAGTTCTCTTTTGCATTTAAAGCGTAGGCCACTGAAGTTTCTAAACTACTGATTGCAACAGGAATCAGTAGCAATTAGAAGCGGTGAGCAATTGAAAGAGGGAACCAAGGAAGCTGCTCCCAGAGTGATCCTGGAAGACTTTCAACGCAGCCATGGCATCAAGCTATAGAAGCTTGGCTGTCTCCATGAGTGCAAGCGAACAGTCTACTGAGATCAGTGGTGCTGTCTTCTCAGCCCCTGTTCTCTCTAGTAGTGAGTGGGAAGCAGAGGTTGCTTTGGCAGAAAAATCTCATCAAAGAATCAAGAAAGGACATTTGGCTAAAAGAGGATTGTTCCAGTGAAATCAACTTTCCCTGAACTGTTTGCTCTAAGAGCAAATTGAAGCTGGTGCTGCACCTTTGACAAGTGAAGTGAAGTTTACCGATCAACCTGTAGGTTTCTTTTTGAAATACAGCAGATTTCTAAATTACTTTCATTTCAGAGGTACGACAGGTTCATTTTCTCTGTAAGAGTATACGTTATTTTTTTTTTTTTGTATCCTTACATCTGCCTCGCAAAAAAAGCAATTCATACTCGAAAGGCACAATAGCTCCTTACTAAGAAGTTTTCAGCATCAGTAAGTTAAGGATCTTCAAATGCTTTTATTAATTACAATTTTATTTCAAGCATTCAATGATATTTTAAAAGATGGGAGTTACTTTGTACTTCTCAACATCACAAGGAACAAATTTGATTCCAAACACTAAGTGTTCTACAAAGTGAAGGATTCATTTGGGAAGAAAAAGGAAGAACCTCATCATTGCTTTAGATAATTCATAAAAATGTAGCATGATGTTTCTATGTAAATACTGTTATGTCATTGAAAGGAAACAGGAATGGACATGCCATTTAACAGTTCCAAGGCTTCTTGTAAACACTTCTGTCATTAAACTGTGATCTAAATTCTGATCTTCTATAGGGTTTGATTTCCTTTGTGTGTTGAGATATGTAGTTACTTTTTCACATTGTGCAATTAACTATCAACATTAAAAGTGACCATCAAATGAAAAGATTAATTTCACATGGTGAATACAATGATGGAGGGTCCAGGTAGGCAAAAATTTTGGGGGGTTAGCTAAATTCCATAGCTAAAATCTTATATTGATTTTGTAGTGAAGCATAGACTGGTTACTTTTGAGCTTTCAAAAGCTGACTGCCCAAGGAATATTTTCTGGCTTTCTCAGGTACCATGCAGTCTTCCATAAGCAAGCATTCATCCACTCGGAGAGCTTTAACCTGCACTTTCTACTTTCTTAGCAATCACACTTAAAACCCTGTGAATAGGCCCTAGGATTTACAGAGCTCAGCTTCTTGGGACAAGCGTAGCCTTTCAGCTTTTGGCTGACAGTGTGTGAGCATTCACTTCCGTGCTCAAGGAGTTTCTTGTAGTTTCAGAAGTCTAAGAGAAACAAAGGAAGGGAAGAAGGATGTCTTAGTCTAATGCAGACTCATGAACTTGCCTCTAATAGAGAGGCTAGTTCATCTTCTTTTATTTTTTCCTAATCAAGCTGTTAGGATGAAACAGGGACATGTAATCTTACCAGAATGAAATTGGGGTCATGCTATAGGCTAGCTGAGTGAGGGCTCTTTGGCATGTGATGTATGGCCAACACAACTCTTTTACCACATCAAATCTGCCATTTAATTACATTTTAAATCTCATTTGATGCTTTTTTATCATTATGGAAATTGCTCTGTAAATGTGCCCAGAATGAGATCTCATACAAGCTTGCTGAGAGAATTGAAGACAGAGAAGATGAAACACTATCATCAGACAATTGTTGTGGCTTTAGACAATGCAGCCTATGCAATAAGAACAAAAATATTTTCATTGATTCAGAGATGTACTCCTACTAGATCGGTGGTTCTCAACCTTCTTAATGTTGAAACCCTTTAATATAGTTCCTCATGTTGTGGGGACCCTCAGCCATAAAATTATTTTCATTGATAATTCTGTAAAAGTAACTGCAATTTTGCCACAGTTATGAATCATGATGTAAATATCTGATATGAAGAGTATCTGATATGCAACCCCTGTGAAAGGGTCGTTCAAGCACCCAAGGGGTTGTGACCCACATGTTGAGAACTAGATTGTCCTTGGGCTCTTTTGCCTGTGGCTATATCCCTTCTTTGATAGCGGAAGAAAGCTTCTGCTTTCCAACTCAGGACACCTTTTCCTTCCTAGCCTCGGTATCATCACTTTAATTTATATTTGCCAGAATTAATAATATAATACTGGACTCATATTTCCAACTCTTTGCATGCATGTAGAGCAGGGCTGAGGTCTTTTAAATGAAAGATTGGTTTGCTATGAAATGAAGAACACCTCTGTCTTTTTTCAAGGTCATTTAAAAATATCTCAACTGCAAAATGTTCCTTCCTCTGCCATGGTGATTGACGCACTTCTTTGTGGAGCACAGCTGGTTTCAAGTTTTCCTTTAAGCACATTCTTAATTATCTCGTACTTTGATCTTGAACTCTTTCACTGGGCCGTGAGGTAGAGAACAAGTGAGGAGCCTAGTTGCACTATCCCTGAGGTTCAAACTGCTGTGTCCTTTCCTAGACAGACCCCTGGAATAACATGCCCTTTCTCTCAGGAGTTACCCACCCACTCCTCTTTTATTTATTTCCCAAGCAAAGAGCAAAGCAAAAGGAAAAACAGCCAGGTTATTATTTGAATGTGTTTAGTGTCCCGAATTTCTTTGTAACATCCAAGAACTAACATTTAAGTTGTCCTCTCCTTAAAATCTGGCCATTTGGTACTTAGCATCACTGTAATTTCATGATATATAAATAAGCAAAATCATACTTTGGTCACATTTTCCAAGGTGCAATTCTTCCTCAGAGTTTTCCATTAAGGTGATACTTGTGAGATATGTTGCTGTATTAGTTACTTGGATTTCTAGAAAGTGGAGGTGATGGTAGGTTTTCAGTGGACTACTATACTTTTGCTTCCTAGTCCTTCATGAAAGTTCATGAAAAAATTGGTTATATTTTGCATTTATGAATACTTATATATATTTCTCAGGAGAGGATCAATGATTTCCTCAAAAGAATCCATAACTCCCAGATGATTAAAGACTGTCATAGATAAATATTTCATTCTTGGAGTGGATAATGGTCTTAAAATCACCAATAATACATCCACACTCTTGAACTCAGAGTTTATCCTACAGTATCACAAACTCTGGGATTGGGATGTACAAATCGGTGTATTTATTATTTTGATTAGTTCTTTTTGAATTTCATATACCATGTTTTGATCATATCCCCTCCCCCAACCCTCCCTCTTGCCTCCTACTCAATTTTATTTTTCATCAAGGCCAATTTGTATTGTCCAAATATTTTGGGATATGTGGCCTTCCACTGGAGCCTAGTTGACCTATAAAGGTCTACAACCTTAGAAAAGACTGGCTCTTTCCCAGCAATTAATAACTTCCAATAACACCCTGGCTAGGAGTGGAAACTTGTGCCCAACTCCCCTCTCCATTCTGGAATTTGGTCTGGCATGGGATTCCACAGATTTTTGCATGGTGTCATAATCTCTGTGAGTTCATATGTACAGCTTCTGCCTTGTGTTTCCAGAAGTTATGATTTTCTTGTAGTGATCTGCCACTACTTGCATTCTTTCTGCTTCCTTTTCTGCAATGATCCCCAAGTCTTTGGAGGAGGTACTGGGGTATCCACATTCCATTTAAGGCTGAATATTTTACAGTTTCTCATTTTTCTCATTGGCTAATTTGCAGTCTCTATATTGATAATCATGTATTGCAAACAGAAGCTTCTCTGGTGAGGATTGTGGGGTGGAGGATTAGGTACAATGAAAGGTCATTAGGAGTTGGTTTTGATGATTCTCTCAAGTCACTCAAGTTTGACCTTACTGTGCTATGTATCCTATACATGATCTTATACACAAGTACAGGTGAATGACACATGGAAGATAGATGCTGAGAAGAGCACAGGAGAACGCCTATTTAGTAGATTACTGCAGGAAACCATGATTGTGGGTGGAAAATGTCTGAGTTCTGGAATAATATCACCATTCTAACTTCAGACTTTCTTCAAAATCCCATTTTAAACTACTCATGTCCCCTCGGATGGATAACACTTCAATAATGAGTCAGCATCAAACATTACATTTTCTCTTCTAGGACAGAAACGTGTTGTGCCTCCCTACACATTATCATTGCATTCTCCAAGTCATATTTACGAGCTCTTGAAAATGTCATTTTTCTATCCTGTATCTACTGCCTTAGTTTAAATCATTCTCTTCTCTTGTTCAGACTATTATTATACCTTGTTTCCAGGTCTGCAGTTCTTTTTACTAAACAAAAGATACTGTTTCCAAAAGATAAATAGTGAATGTATTAATCATCTTCATAAAAGTCCAGAAATTTATTTTGCAAATACTCCCACACTGTCCTACCCAGTCCCACAGCTGCTCATTCCCAAATAAACACACAGAGGTTTATATTAATTGTAAACTGTTTGTCCTATTGCACAGGCTTGTAACTAACTAGCTCTTATGCTTAAATTAACTCATAATTCTTGTCTATGTTTAGTCATGTGGCTTGGTACCTTTTCTCAGTCCACCATTCTCATCTCATTTCCTCTGCCTCTGGCTGGTGCCTCCATCTTTGCCTTTCCTCTCCCCAGCCTTCTCCTAGTCTGGTTACCCCACCTACACTTCCTGTCTAGCTACTGGCCAATCAGTATTTCATTAAACCAATAGGAGTGACAAATCTTTACAGTGTACAAGAGCATTATCCCACAGCATTCTTTCTATCTATCTATCTATCTATCTATCTATCTCTCTATCTATGTTTGAATATATAAATACACATATGCACAAACACGTATACATTTATGCACATAGAAATATTTTCATTTTACTGCTTCGTATTACCTACACCATATCACCCAGAGATCTCTCCTCCAGCTTTCAAGTGTACTTATCTAATCCTATCTCCCCTTATAATCAACTTTACTCATGATTTTTCTTCTTCTACCTTCAGTTCCATTCACTGCTTCTCTGGTCAGCACCCAGTCACTTCTTTTTTTGTTTATTTAAGAAATTTTTTATTCAGTTTGCATACCAACCACAGATCCCCCCTCTCATCCCTCCTCCTGCTCCCCTGCATAAGTCTTCCCCCCACAACCAACCCCCATCCCCTCCTCCAAAAGGATAAGGGCTCCTATGGGAAGTCAGCAAAGTCTGGTACATTCAGTTGAAGCTGGAACAGTCCCCTCCCACCTAATCACATCTTAAGGCCATACTCAAAACGTTCCTACTTCTGCTATGGCTGTCAGTCATCTTATGGGAAAAGGTAATTGGTCTCATTTCCCATGGGATTATGTTCTACTTTAACATTACCACATTTTATTTGGTTTGTTTATTTGCTTAAGACTTGTTAATAGGCCCATTAACATACAATAAATCCTGTGATTTTTAAGAGTACATTTAGTCAAAGCTTTGGGTATTTCTCATTTGTCATCTAGATTTCAAAAAGAAATAGATGAGAAGGTCAGTGAATGAATGAATCAAAATTCTAATAGTACTCATAAGAAAGAATTATTTTCAGCCTTTCTACCCAAGTAACATTAATAATTAGATATTATTGGTGATAATGTCTTATTCTCTTGTTTGTGCTCTTTCTTTGTTAAATTTAAAATGGTATCACACTAGAACAGAGATTCATGGCATCTCAATATTTTTTTCATACATGTCTGAGAAGAATGAATGAAAAACATTTATCTATTTTAAAATACTATGGCCATGACCTTGTTATCATGTTTCTTTGCTAATCACCACTAGGCTTCCTCAATTATACTCAAGGTCAATTACAATGATGATATACAATATAATTTCTCCTTTCTCAGTGCACTATGAGACAGATTTCTCCTATTTTTAAATAAGTAATATAATGTAACGGACATATAAAAATTCTTGATATATAAATTAACCTGTCAAAGCCAGATGTGAGTGTTCTAGTTCCTTATTGAAACTACATTTATCTTGCTGGCATGGAAAGTCTTATCAAACCTTGCTCTCCCAGAGATGCTTAGAAGAAAGAGCATGACTAAATGTCAAAAATGCCCTAGGCCTGCTTCAACAAAGTGGTCTAAGTAGCTGTAGACTATTTTGTATTCAACTGAATGTTTTGCCAAAGATTTGTGGATCTACAATTGAAAGCTTATGAGTTGATTTCTTCCTCTGCAGTACAGGTTCTAGGAATGAAGGTATATCACTTAGAATTTTGTCTGTTTCTCATTTATATGTCTGCATCAGCAAATATGCCAATGTTATATAACATTATATTGTTTATATGCTTATTCCATCTTCCTCCTTCTCCTTGGACATTGAAAACAGTCATTTTGTTTCCTCCTTATCACTACCTTATTCCATAAGAGAACACAAAATAAACTAAAGGTGTTGGCTAAGCACCAAAAAGAGTTATATTTCCCAGAAGAAGTAATTTCCTATACTTGGTAGTAAATAGAAATTAACTCACCAAAAAAAACACCAGAGAATCAGACCCAATTATGTCAGAAGGACTTCAGTTAACATCATGGTATTAGAACCCTCTTTAGTATTGAATACTCATAAACACCTAGAGATGATTTCATAGTTATTACCTTTAAGCTTTAGGATAAAGAGTACTCATTAGTGAATACAAGGTTGTGTAATGTGGGTTTATGATTTTATTTGAAGGTGCTCTGCTATTTAAAGAGAGAGAGATACTTAGATTGTTAAGTATGCTAGCTACTTTTATATCTACTTGACACAAGCTAGCATCATCATAGAGGAAGGAGCCTCAATTGAAAAAAAAAAGCCTCTATAACATGGAGCTATAGGCAAGCCTATAGAGCATTTTCTAAATTAGTTATTAATGAGGGAGGGCATGGCCTATTGTGGGTGATGTCATTCTTGGGCTGGTGGTCCTGGGTTCTATAAGAAAGTAGACCGAACAAGGCCTGGGAAGCAAGCAAGTAAGCAGCACCCCTCCATGGCCTTTGCATCAGCTCCTGCCTCTGGATTCCTGCTCTGCTTGAATTCCTGCTCTTACAGCTTTTGAAGATGAACTGTTATACGGAACTGTGAGTGTTTCATCACAGTAACAATAACCCTAAGACAATATCATTAGCCCAGGCTAAATGTTTACCTTAATGTGGGATTGTTCTATTATTATACAGGATGAAGTGTTTTTTCTAGGATAAGAGAGGGGATAAAGTTTTTTGGTTTTGTTTTTACATTTACATCTTCATGATTAAAACAAGCCAGAGGAAATTAGTAACATGACTGCTATGATTTCTAGTGTATTATCAAAAATAATTGTGGACTTTGCCATATGCTCTTGCCTTCTTCTTCCATATTACTTTTGGGATAAGACTTGACATCAGCTAATTGCTTACTTCTAATATTCAAAGTCTCTAAAGGAATACATAACTTAATGACAGAAATCCAAGAAATAAGCTTTTCTAACTTTTAACTCTATACATAATGTAGATAAATGGCAGAGATAAATATAACCAGTGTGTCTTTGTTTATGAGAATATAGTTTGCTATTTTAGGAATATAAATGTATTCTGTTCATCTACGAGCATTTATATATATGATATATATATATATATATATATATATATATATATATATATCAAAGAACTGAAAATGTAACTCAGTGGCACAGCACTTGCTTAACATGCATGAGCCCCTATGTTTGGTCATCAGTATCTTAAAATTAAGTTATAGTATTAGTACTAAAGGAACTGTGAAATAGTTGGCTAACCACTCTGATTTAGAGAATATTTCAGTTGTTAGTGATTGCTCTCAGAGCAACCTAGTAAATTTCTCAAATTGAATATCTCCAGGTACCTTCATTTTTAAATTATGTTGCTGTGTTACATGAAGTCAAATCCAAAGTTGCTTGATTTGTATTTGATAGGTAGGGAAAGAATCGGAGTTTAGTGCAAACATAAATCCAGAGAGACGAGTGCTCTGAACGTGCTTCAGCCACATAGCAGCTATGGAATTGGGAAGAGTTATTTAATCTCCCTTAATTGTGATCCCTTCAGTGGGCATAAAATGAACTTCAGTGGCTGAAGAGATGGCTTGGTGGTTAAGAGGACTGGCTGTTCTTCCAGAGGACCCTGATTTGATTCCCAGAATCCATATGGCAGCTCACAACCATCTGTAACTCCAGTTCTAAGGGATCCAATGCCCTCCTCCGGCCTCCATGAACACTGCCTGTACATGACGTGCATGCATGCAGGCAAAACACCCATGTACCAATAATAAACAAAAAAAACCCTGTCTCTAAGAAAATGTACCTATAGGATTGGTATAAGAGTTGTAGAAGATGTCAAGCATTCCCTATCCTTTTCATCCTGGTACCTTACTCCCACTACACTTTACGACTCTGCAACAACAACAACAACAATATGTTTCAATGTTCAAAAGACCTAGCTGGTCCCTCTTAGATAAGAATAGTTATTTTTCACTCAGGCTGATTCCCTCCCATAAAACACAGCACAAAACTAAAAGCACCTTCACCACCGTAGGCTTTTTGTATACAGTCGTCTCTATAATTTAACTGTGCAGCCTAGTATTTGTCTGTAGAGGCCTTTAAGACTACTGTTGGCAATGAATTTCTACAAGATGTCCTGTGCAGGAGATGTTTATCCAATTGTAAGCAATAAAGCAGTATAAACAATATCTGTAATAATGTTTCAATGGTATATAGGTCTTATATGTGGGCTTTAGATAAAGTGTTAAAAAGAAAACCTAGTCTGTCTTACAGCTGCTTCTATCATCCAGGAGCAGCACTGTGAACCAAATTGATATCAACATTAATTCTTCACTGGGTCCATGACAGCCAGTTTTTAAAAGAATCTGAAGCCGAGTTACTCTGCCCACCTTTTTTCAAAGACTATGTGCTTTAGAACTCACACCAATGTATTTTAGAAATGCCTAATGCAACATATTTTATATGGGGAAATCAAATCTAAAATAGCATTTCTAGCTTTAACATGATTTTATGAAGAGTTGTCCAGTGCCTGAAATCTACCTTCCATAGGTAGAGTAAGAAAAAGGTGAGGTTGAGCCATATATGAAGCTATTATTATTGCTTGTAAGTACTCAAGAAAATAACTGTTTTGCTGGTTCCTGAATGGTTACAACTGTCATCTAGATCTCCTACCTCATTTCTCTCTCTGCTGCAATTTTTCCGTAAAACTGCCTTCCCAATAATCATGGCCCAGTACTATTATTACTGGTATGCTTGTTTCCAGGAAACAATAGTGAAAGCTTATCTTTATAAGATCAAATATAATCAGCAGGATACTTCCTGAACCCTCAGTGGCTACGCTGTACACTTTGAATTTCATCTACTGACCTTCTGTAGCTCTCCTTCTTAGTATCTGCCTGCAGGTATGACTCCCATTTGTATGAATCTGGTATTCATTTTCTCTGCTAAGATGTGGGAGTTATGAAAGAAGGATGAGAAAACCAAAGCATTCAACTCTAATGAACAGTCATTGGGTTAGGCACTTGGATGTTCTACCTACATGACACTATCTAATCTTTACCAAATAGTATAAGCCAGACATTTTTTGGACTTCTTTATGGATGATATATAAAAAGAGACTTTAAAATATTTTGTAATTTTCTCAAATTCTTAAAACATAAGTGACAAAAGTTAGAACCTTAACTTATCTCCCACCAGTCTACTTCTCTGTGGAATCATATCAATCAAGGCCAGCAGTACCTCTTGCTGTAGTGGAGGGACTGGACTATAAACGCACTTCTTTCCTCTTCTGTCTTCAGCCTTTTTAAATCTTCATGTAGTGGTTTGTTTAAAGCCCAAAGCAGATAAGGTCACTACCTTACTTATTACTAGGTTTTTCCTCATTTCTTTTTTTTGTTTGTTTGTTTTTAATTGAAAATAGATTTTTCTCAAATAAAATACATCCTGGCCACAGTTTCCTTTCCATCCACCTCTCCCCCTCCCAAGTCCCCACTCCTCCTCCATCTCACTTCAGAAAAGAGCAGGCCTCCAAGAGACAACAACTAAACATTACAAAATAAAATACAGTAAGACAAGTCAAAAACCCTCACACTGCAGCTGGAGAATACAACCCAACAGGAGAAAATGAGACCCAAAATCAAACAAATGAGTAAAAAACACATGCACTCCCAAAGTCAGGAGTCCCACCAAACAACAAGCTAATAGCCACAGCATATACACAGAGGACTTGGTGCAGACCGGTGCTTGCTGCTTCGGTCTCTGTGAGCCCATTTGAGCCCTGTTTAGTTGATCAAGTTGCCACAGTCTGCTGGTGGACTCCAGCCCCTCTGACTACTACAGTCTTTCTTCCTCCTATTCTGTGGGGTTTCCTGAGCCCTGAGGGTATGGACCCAATGGAGAACTCCACTTTCGACTCTATCTCCACATAATGTCTGGCTGTGGGCTGCTCCCATCTGATGCCAGAGGGAGCTTTTCTGATGACGACTAGACAAGGCATCAATCTATGAGTGCGCAGATTTTTTTTTTTGGCCAGTTGTTTCTACCCTAGGTCCCTGGGCTATCCGGTCTCTGGTTCCATCCAGGCAGTGTAAGGCATGGGCTCTCTCTCCTGGCATGGGCCCCAAGTTAAACCAAAAATTGATTGGCCACTGGCACAAGTTCTGTACCACCATTGCCCCAGCACATCTTTCACACAATACAGATTGTAAGTTGAGGGTTTTGTGGCTGTGTTGCTGTCTAGGTTTCTCTTTCAGTAGCCTGTGGGAGTACCTTCCTGCACCAAAGAGACTAGAACCTAGGAATGAAGACTCCATGCAGGTTCTAGCTCAACATCTCTATGTACAGTGAGCTCTATGGAGGTTGTCCTCAGCAATGGGGCCCAGCAGTCCATTTGCAGAGACCAAGCCTCTGTCCTAGCATCACCTGGGTTGTTTGGGGATCTCCTGGGAACCCCCTGACCAGAAACTCCACTGAATGCAACCCAGTCTTGCCACTGGGAGCCTTGTCTGACTACAAGAAATGGCCAATTCAGAATCCATATCCTCCAAAACTAAAGTCCTGACTAGGGTCACCCTCATAAATTCTAGGAAGTTTCCACTGCACTCATTTCCACACTGCCCCCCACAAATGACCCCCAATTCCAGCTGTCTCTTCTCACATTCTTTCCCTCTATGCCACTCCCCTGTGCCTGCCACCAGTGCACCCGCAAAATCCATTCTATGTCCCCTTCCCACGGAGATCCATGCATCTCTGCTAGAACCCTTCTCTTTACTTAACCAGACTGGGTCTACAGATTGTAACTTATCATTTAGTTAAAGGCTAATATCCACTTATAAGTGAATACATACTGTATTTGCCTTTCTGGGTCTGGGTTATCTTACTCAGAATTATTTTTCCTAGTTATATCCATTTGCCTGCAAATTTTGTAGTGTCATTGTTTTTAACAACTGAGTAATACTCCATTGTGTAAATGTACCACATTTTTTAAATCCATTCTTCAGTGTGGATAAGGAAAATGTGGTACATTTACACAGTGGAATATTAGTTAGCTGTTAAAAACAATGAAATTTACTGGCAAATGGATGGAACTAGAAAAGATCATCCTGAGTGAGATAACCCAGACTCAGAAAGACAACCACTGTTTGTACTCACTTATAAGTGGATATTAACCATAAAGTAAAAGATAGCCGTGCAATATGGGATTGCTTAAGGCAGTCTGACAAATGGGATTTTGCTCAGCTTCCTCCAGGAGTAATCCACCCTAGGCTGGGCCTTTTTTAAAGATTAGATTTTGAAGTAAAGCTTTGCACCTGGGAATGTACTGAGGCAAGAAAGCGGATCCCTTCTTTCCACTGTTCTGCTGCTGAAGTATGAGAATTTTCAAGTGAGACATGAAAGCAAAGACAACAAACCCTGCAGGATAATCATCTCTGAGGACTTTAATAACAGCCATTTTTAAAGCAAAGCTTATAGACTCCTAAGTTCATAGCGCAGCATTTAAGATACATTGCAATGCAGTAGAGCTGAAAACACACTCCTTAGCTACCAATAGCAACCTGGCTCTGAGACAAACAGCAGTCTTGAAATTAACTCTTGCTTCCCTTGGGATGGCACTCTGCTGCTTTAAACAGAATTGCAATGGCCACATATGGAAGAAAAATGAAATCGCTCCTTGTAGTGTCTCTCTCCTAAAGTCTGTTTCTTCGTCTAGCTAGGAACCTTTAGGGGATAGATTAAAGTCCTTAAAAGGCCAAGACAGTCCAATTCCTTCATATGGATAACTTCTCAAAAAGTTCATTTTCTTTTTTTACTAATTCTAATGTCCAGTTAACAGACTGATACATTTGTAACATGCAGGAAAAATGAATCACTAAAAATGATTTGCAAATGTCAGACAAACTAGGTTCTTTTGCTCTGGGTGGTAGGCATATTTGTAAAGATTTCCTGTTGCAGCACGGCAGTTGCACATATGAACTCATAGTTGTGGTTGTGACAGAGTTCAAGAGACCTGTGAAGACCAAGCCAGACAAAATCCCAGCAGAGAAGAGGGAAGTGGTCATGAAGGCCTCCCTCTACCTGAGGAGTTATCAGCAATTGATGGCTGCTGGGAGAAGGGTAATCAATTTTCTTCAAGGTTATAGAGAAGCTACCCATGCTCCAGTAGATGGTCCTGCACCCATACCATACTGATAGCACTAAGTGGACTCTATGAGTTAAAAAAATTAACACATGAAGTTGGAAGGGAACAGTGCTGGAGGGGATAGGGGAATAAATGGAATTGAAAGAATGGAGGTTAGACTTAAAATTTTTAAAGCTAAATAACTTTCAAAAATAGTGTTGGCCCTGATGATGATGGAGAGGGACAGCTGGCCCCACCCCTTGTGGTGGAGTGTCCTGGTGGAGGCTTGGGATTACCAACCCAGCTACTCTCCAGGCCCACATCCAGGGCTTTGAGTTGACCCATCCCAACATCTATTCCACCTGTGACCTACTGGAGTAGGTGTAGGGATGGATCAGACCTGCAGAACATTAGGCACAGGATCTCCTTGACTTGGGGCAACAGCAGGATACCCAAAAGCAGTTTTGGTGACATCCAATATTGATGGTGTACCAGAAGCCAGAAACCTTGAACCAGACCAGTGACTCATTGCAATGAACATGTAAAAGTAAAGCTGTTTGAACAAAAGTATATATTGCATGACACACCACAACTCACAGCTCCCAATGCCACTACAACTAACAAATAAGTGATGGAGAGGCAAGAAAGGCAGAAAAGCGACATGATTTTTTTTATTTTAATTTCTGTATTTTTTCATTTTCTTTTGGCAAGGAGGCTACAAGGGTGGAGGGTGGACATGGAAGGACTGGGAAATGAGTGTGATGGGGTACATAATGTGAAATTCCCAATGAATCAATAAATGTTTTTAAAGACTTCTCAATGAAAAGGTAGTGCTCATTTCTGCTCTCATCTCACAATGGTGTGGTTATGGAGCTGTGTATGTGTGTCTACACTTGGAAAGTTCAGCTATTTACAGCTAATGTTCAATGAATGATTGAGCACAATCAAAGTAAAGGAATTTTATGTGGTTGCTACTGCTTTGTTCAACTTCTCTAAAACAGTGAAACATTTTGAAAGCACTTGGGTTGGATAATAGTGCTTCACATATGTTGCATTTCTCTTCAAGTTTATTGAACATCAATCTACTCTCTCTAGTGAACTCAGAGCCATCATTATTACTATTAATTATTTTGCTTTGGTATAAAGCCAAGTGATGCCTTCCATAATTACTTACTAACACATGGAGAGCCCCACTGTATGAGCCCAAAGCTCACACTTCACACTCTTCTCCAATTACTAGCCCATAAGGATAGCTTCTGCCCTGTTTTGGATATTGTCTCTGGCATTATACACACTTAGAAATTAAGTCACTCTTTTAGTTAGTAAAGAGCAACTAGTGTTCTTTTAATTATTTATTATATACTAACTGCTCTCAAAAAACATCAGAGGCAGTGGACCCATAACGAAATTTGTAGAAAAAATATAGCCATTTATTTTTATTGTTTCTGTATTTGTTTGTTGCCCCATTTCTCAGTGATCTTGAAGTTAGAGATTGGTATTTGTCTAGTAAATTAATATAATTTTAATCAACAATCAGTAATTGTATACATTTATGGAATGCATTATCATATTTTAATAGCAACTCACTGACATTGCTTATCATTTTTTTGAAAAATCTTTTAATCTACTCAGCAATTTGAAATATCTTTGAAGCTTATTGTTCACTTCCACTGAAAACTTTGTACCATTCATCCAGCATCTCCTCTTTCCCACATTTCTCCTCACCTAACTACTGATAACTGTTACTTTATTCTCAACTATGATTTTTTACATTGTTTTATATATAAGTGAGATCATGTAACAGTCCTCATTCTATGTTTATGTTAATTTACTCAGTATGTGTTTGTCTTCTATGTTCATTCATGGTCTGGTAAATGATGAGATTGCATCTCCTTTATGTCTGAATAGTATCTCATTGTGTCTAGTCGCATGTTTTCTTTGTCTATTCACTGGGTGATGAAGACTTACAGTATGTTGTAGCTAGAGATTTCCTGCCTCACCCACAATCAGGACAAATCTCTCTCACCTGCCAGTCCCACAGCCGCTCAGACCCGACCAAGTAAACCCAGAGACTTATATTGCTTACAAACTGTATGGCCATGGCAGACTTCTTGCTAACTGTTCTTACAGCTTAAATTAATCCATTTCTATAAATCTATACCTTGCCACATGGCTCGTGGCTTACCGGCATCTTCACATGCTGTTTGTCATCATGGCGGCTGGCAGTGTCTCTGACTCAACCTTCCACTTCCCAGCTTGTCCCGCCTATACTTCCTACCTGGCCACTGGCCAATCAGTGATTTATTTACTGACCAATCAGCAACACACTTGACATATAGACCATCCCACAGCAGTATGTCTATGTCTTAGCTCTTTCTGAACAGTGCACAATAAAATGGAGGCACAGACATCTCTTCAACAAGTTGATTCTGTTTCCTTTGCAGAGCTGTCCAGGGGTGGGGTTGCTTACTCATGTGGTAATTTTGTGTTTTAGTTGTCTAAGAACTTTCCATGCTATTGTTTTTGTAGTGATTGAATTAATTTGCTGAATCCTTTTTAAAGACAATTAATTCTGTATACATAGGAAAAAGAATACCATGACTTAGAATAGTCTAGTCATCCATTGTTTGGGATAATAAAAAGAAGAGTAAAGCACTATTGTTGCTATCTTCATTCTTCATGTTTCTTATTGCTTATGAACATCAAAGATCATTCTCGATGTTGAATGACATAGGATAACAGAAATATTTAATAAGCTTGCCTTTGTGCTTTCTGTTACAAACTTTTATTTTCAATCATTTTATAAATAGTTTTCTCATCTATTTAATTTAGGGAACTTGATTGATTTAATTTTTCCCTACCACTCATTTTCCATTCCATTAAGGGACTGCAATTTATTACCACTGCTTATAAATTAAGCTTGCTTCACATTAATGCCCTTTCTACACTAGTCTCCCCACCTGGAATGTCTTCTTCTCTGTTTTCTAAATTCTGTCTATTTCTTCTGACCCAAGACAAGTCTCATCATTTCATGAAGTCTATTTTTATCACTTGATTTTCATATGGATCCTCTTTAATAGTAAACCTTATATTGCCTATCATTTATTAAAGACTTGTGTTCTGGATGCTGCTCAGAGTAGTTTACAAAATTGTTTAGTATTTAGTGAAGCTGGAGAAATGAAAGCATTCCCAAAGTTAAGCTGCTAATAATGGAAAGAATAAGAGGATGGATCAAACTTATGTCTATTTAGCTGCTTTGCCCTAAGATCTCTTTGGGTACGGAAAAGGGGAATTTATAACAAGAAATTAGACTCCCAAGGGAAAAGGACATGTGAGATTTCTGAAATTCCCACCTGAAGCAGTGTACCCACTCACTAATATTGTGAACCCTGATCAGACTTCTTATATCATGTCGGAGCCTTCTTGGTACTCATTGATGAATTTTCTACAGAATTATAGAGAGTTTGAAGATACAAATTTCTTTTTCCAGGAGTGCATAGAATTTTTCCATTTGCACTCATTTTCTCAATGTCATGTTCCTTCTCATTGTATCTCCACCCAGTGTTTCAGCTCTATTTAACACTCTCCAGAAAAGTAAAATCATCAAATCATTCTTGGAGCACTGAAAAGAAGATTTCACTATCTCATAGAAATGTTATGTTTATTGAAATATATGTGGGAATATTATTAACAGGAAAAGTTATCAGCAGTCAGCTAAAACCTCAGAGGTAATATACCCTTATGGTTATAGAGCATAAGCCTTGAACTCCAAGTATCTAGGTTCAAAATCTTACAGCACTGTGAGATTTTGTGATCTTGGGCATTTTTTAACTGTACTGTAAGTTCATTGTCTTACATAGAAATTGAAGATAATAATGTTGTTTACTATAGAGTATTATTGAAAAGATTAAATAAGCTTCTGCATATACAGTTCATTGAGCTGTGCCTAGTGCATAATAAGTCTTACATATGTTGTTGCTGTTGTTTATATAGATAATATTGTTCCACTATTCACTAGCTATTGTTTTGCCTAGAAAAATACAATCACAAAGAGAACAACAGAAAACCACTTAGCCCACAATGGATGTAGTACTTATGACTTGAATGATCTTTTCTAGTCAGTTCAGAAATGAAATAAAACTAAAGTTTTCTGTGAAAAATATCCTGTATTCAGATTAATTACCTTCTGAGAATCCTATTTATTATCTTTATGAACTTGTTACTTTTTTATGTTTCCTAAGTCTAATATTAGTCTAAGACCAATGACCTCTTGGTAGTTTTATGCAAATAAGTGTATGTCTCATCCTACATGCTATATCTATGTTTCCTCCTAACCTACAGCTCACACTGCCTGATGGTGGTGAAAAAAAAAAACTTCATTATAACATTTAAGCAAGAGCCCTGTGTCCCTTACAAATATTCACTTCAGGTTCAAGGCAGTACATGAATTCTACAGCTTGACAGATTTAGTACTAGTCTGCCATCCCAAAGGAACATGACAGAACTATGTTTATATTGATATTTTAGGTCATTGCTTGATGTAACTAATTGTCCCCAAGGTCTTGTAAACAAAAAGATGAATCACTGGGATAATTTATTCTCTGACAGCAGAAATATTTTATTGTAAAGAGACAATTTTCAATGTAGTGTGTCTTATAGGTGGTTCTGAACATCCTGTTGCAAAATGAAAAATCTAATCAGAATTTCATTTTTCACTCAAAACAAGTGATCTATTTTGGGTAAATGTTTTGTGTGTTTTTTTTAATCAAAATTATTAATGCTATCTTTCAGTGTCTTCTCTTTTACCACTGGAGTTCGCTTTATGCACCTTCAATAACCACTGCATATTTCATCTAATGCTTATACACAATACCTTAACAGAAACAGTCTAGAATCTGGGAAATTTAAGAAAACCGGATCAATTTCCCAGTTTTGACATTTGCTGGATGTGACTTTAAGCAAGTCAGTTAAACTTCTCTTATCTGTGACACATAGAAAAGAAGATGTGCTCCAGCAGGAGCCAGTGCTAAGAAGAAATGACTAGGGTGGCAGATTCATTAGAAATCTGTGACATACAAAGCCCTTACTGAACTTCTTTAATTTATTGCCCTCCACTCCCATCATGACATAGAAAACTATAACTGATGTAAGCTTTGCCTGCAAGTACTAACACAATATTTCAGTCAGTGCTTTTTTTCTAAAAGGAGAAGTTTTGTTCCTAATGTTTATGAGATTTGGCAAGAATTCCTCATCAATATTTATTCAGTACTATAAATGAATTAAAAGAAAAACACACACCTGACTTTTAAAATTAAAGACAGAACTATCACTTGCATTCCTCTTATTTCCCATGGTGCCAAGACTAAACAAATAATTGGTACTAGATGAATACTTGCTTATTCATTTTGTGTCCCTTTCTTTGTTAATGAGACAACAAAGATATTTATATGCAGTAGACTTTACCCAGTCATGGAAAAGAAGAAAATTAGCCCATTAATGAATCAGCATTCTATTTGCACCTCAGAATTCCTCACTTATTCAGCAAAGAAAAGTGTTGATGGTTTCATGTTGCACGTGAATTTAAGTAATTAGTAATTAAGACTGAGTCTTTGCTATCAGGGCAAGACAGACAAACTCAAATGTGTGATCACTCATATGGTAAGGGTATTGGAATAATCATTCTATTGGTGAAATTATTTTCTGAGGCTGGGGATGTATTTCAATGGTGGTAGAGGCCTCACATGTGTTGTGCCCTCAGAATCATCTCAGTTCCAGAAAGAGAGAAAGTAAGAGAGAGAGAGAGAGAGAAAGAGAGAGAGAGACAGACAGACAGACAGACAGACACAGACAGACAGACACAGATACAGACACAAAGAGACAGAGGGAGAATATATTAGTTTTTCTGAACATGCACAAGATTGATTTTGCTTCCCTGAATGCATTCTCTGGAAAGAAAGTTGAGGTGGTATACAAACAGACACAGGAGGGAATACTCTCAACATTAGGTCTGCTTCTCTGTCCTGAATTATTTATATAGTTAGCTCACCTTTCTGTTTTGCTGAATAAACAGCAAATTAGGTATACTATATAGATTTAGAAAATGAAGAAGCAAAAATCTAGGTATGATGTTGCATGTGTATAACAACAAAATTTCAAAGACTGAGGCAGGAAAACCATGAGTCCGAGCCCAACCTGGGCAACGTAGTGAAATTGTGTGTGTGTGTGTGTGTGTGTGTGTGTGTGTGTGTGTGTGTGTGTGTGTGTGTATCACAGTGTCCCAGAGAGACAGAAGCCGAAAGAAGAGAATCCTGGAAATGATGTCTATCTGATTAAACTCCATGCAGCAAGAAACTCATGAATAATTTTCTACTATATTTTCTAGTTTTAAATTCCAGCTATAACATCCCCAAACAGCACCAAGTTTTGTGTGATAAGGATAGATGTTCTTCCCTCTGTTTTATTCTTTTCCTTCCTTTAGCATCTGAGGTCGTCCCATCTGTATTCCTCTTCCAGGATTCAGAGTCCATCAGGACTACTTCGGCTGCCAAAAATAGTGACAAGAAACATTCATTGTCCATCTCCCTTACTTGTGCAGCACTCAAACTTCTGCATTTAAAGTGACTGTGAATGGAAACATGAGGCACTTCTTTAGAATTACTAACGTTACTGCTGCCACTTTCCCTCTTACTTTAGCAAAGTCGTTTAATTACATTTTAGAAAGAGTACGAGATGGGGGGGTGCGGAGAAAACTTTTTTAGTCACACAGATCAATCCAATTTTTTCGGAGCTTCAGAATGAATTTTTAAACTTGTTGAACAGAAGCATACAAATCTGTAAGAGCAAGTCAAATAATGTACAAAGCCTCCATTCATTGTGTAGGCAGAATGGAATGCTGGACCCCGGCAGCTCTCTAAGGAATGTTCCTTTGGCTTTGACTGTTCTGCTGGGAACAAGGAGGGAAACACATATATAAAATGAATTTATAATGTCTCTGGCTTATTATGGCAAAATGATAAGAAAAGTTGGCTGTTTAATATAAACTGTCAGTTGCATATTCCAGGCCGCCATTCTTTGAGGTCCCTCCCACATCCACACGCCTGGCTACCATTTAGCAAGCAGTACAAAGTGGCCAATTATGATTATTGACTGTCCAAGTCTGTGCTCTTAAACTCATTCTGTCGACAGAATGTAAGCAAAGTTGGTATTTTAAAGCAGGGCCCATTCCGTTTCTGAGTTTTCTTAGGCTTGCTATGCAACAGGATCAGTGCTGTAGTCCCCGTTTCAAGTTGAAAATGTTGCACAGGAAGACATACCATGTAAAGGTCAGACTTTTGTATTATGATGTTTTTTACGTGTGTCTATACAAATGAAACTTAGTATATACCTCTTGTCTTAATTCTTACCAAGACCCTAACTCTTATCAAGGACTCTTTACCTGCTGAGTCTGAAACTAAGATGGTATTTTTAAATGCTATATTAACTGCTTAATAATCAATGTATGATGATGTAATATGTGTATGATGCCGTAGTACTAAGGTGAATTTAATGTATGTTGTCAAGAAGATGCTCTTGTCTCATAGAACCTCATTAATGTGCTGGTGTTGTGGACCAAGTACAACATTGGTTGTACGTCTCTACAAGCTTTTATGGTCACATTCAACACAACAGATTCATATGTGCATTGAAAATACAACTTGACTCATATTGTAATAAAATGATTACTACTGGGATCTACTTTACAATGTCATTTTATTTCATAAAACATATATCTATGTCAGAATAGTTTATACATGGATTAGAAAAGTTTAGGTTATAAAATGTGCTATAAATGTATTACTTCTAATTCATAAAAATAAGAAATACATTTATTACAACTAATATGATATTCATTTTTAATCTCCATAATAACTTTGTGAGGCAGGACTCCAAGAAAAATTATGCAGGGTGTATTTTGTTTGTTGCCAAATTAGAATTTCTTTTGAACTAATATTTTTTTTTAAGTTCACCAAATTCACATTCACAGCTAGTCTCTTTGTTTGATAATTCTGAATGTGTTTTTCCTGCTGCCCGGTAGGATCTCCAAGGTGAAATTGAAGCTCACACGGACATCTATCACAATCTCGATGAAAATGGCCAAAAAATCTTGAGATCCCTGGAAAGTTCAGATGAAGCAGCCCTGTTACAAAGACGTTTGGATAACATGAATTTCAAGTGGAGTGAGCTTCGGAAAAAGTCTCTCAACATTAGGTAGGCAATGATCGGGTGGGGTGGGGGGATCCAGATGTGAATAAAGATGA
The DNA here is from genome assembly GCF_949786415.1 of Peromyscus eremicus. Classification (NCBI taxonomy): domain Eukaryota; kingdom Metazoa; phylum Chordata; class Mammalia; order Rodentia; family Cricetidae; genus Peromyscus; species Peromyscus eremicus. The sequence goes on from NC_081439.1 coordinate 41,265,206, forward strand.
CAAAATTCTCCTCATTTTCCTAGTACAGGTAGCTAATATCTCACATGTTTATGTAAATCACCCAATTTCAAAATGATTCATTTTATTTTGAATAAATGAATCATTCATTTGCTTGGAATGGAAATGATACTTGAGGGTTCAGGTTAGATTAAAATGGGACTGTTTCATAACCACAGGAGAGATGCATATTAAGACATTAGAGTAAATTTAAATAGGGAGCTCAGCGATCCTAATTTCAGAGTTCTCTCTTGGCTTATCATAGTGTCATACAAAAAGCAATAAAATTAGTGAATGTTTGTTATGGAATTCTCTTTGGCATTACTTTAAATGCATAACCAAAGGACATTCTTTAAAAAGCAGAACACACTATAATTAACAATTTAAAGACACCCTCTCCAGAGTTCCTGCAGCTAAGGAGATTATAGTAATTTTTTATCATTTGATCTCTTAGATTTTGTTGAAGCACATCTTCTGTAGGTACACTAAACCTTTTCATTTTTTACCTGCTTTTTTCTTTGCCCTGTCAGCTTGCTTTGAGAAATCGTACATATTGCATCATTGCTAAAGAAGGTAAAGAGAAGGTCTAGGAATCCTTGTATGGCTGGAATAGGTATATGGAGGGACAAAAGAGCAGAGCAGGTCTGTGAAGTGCCCAGTGGTACCTAACAAGCTGGGAAATACATGGAGGAGAAGCAAGGCTTCCTGCTTTCTAATTGTTTGGGTTTCCTAATCCACTTATTTTTAAAGATATGTTTGTGTTTTCAACAGTGCCTATGAAAGGAGTGGTCATGAAGAGAGGTAGAAAAGGACAAATGAACTTATTAATAGAAAAGAACGTATCCAATAGTGGGAGTGGTTACTTCCCTGAGGTAGTATGACTACAAAAAAAGTGGTTTTCCCCTTCTTTATAGTTATCCTAAACTGTCTGCAATTCCACTATACAACCCTCATAACAAAGAGGAACACCTGAAATTTTAGTAAATTGTAAACACTGCTGTAAAAACTCTACCCACTATGAAATAACAATGCTAGCAACTAACACAGGCTATGTGTTATGTCCCATCCACTGCTCTAAGAATGTCATAGTGTTTGACTCGCATGATGTTATCAGCAATCCTGAAAGGTAGATTTCTTTCTTATATTGTCTTAGCATTTGGAGAAAATGAGGAACAGAGAGGTTAAATAAGTTTCCAAAAGTGACCCAGTTAGCAAGTGGCATGTCTAAAACCTATTCATAGTGAGTCTAGCTTCATCATATAGGCTTTTAATCATCAGAGTATTCTGTAGGGAAGAATAAAGAAAATTTCACAAATAAGTACATCATAATTGAAAAGATTGATTTGAGGAACCGATTTCAAAGTACAGAAAGGATTTACTTTTACAAAGCATTTCTTCAAGATTGTACCCAGCCTCCCAGACTCTCATTTTGAGCTCAGTATACTGCCCATGATTTTTTAAATCTATGTGTTAGTGATGAGTTGGGGGCAGCAAAGGGATATGGCATTTTCAAAAGTAGAGAGGCTCTATTAGCTTTCTATATTTTTAACTTTTAAGAGAGGTCAAAGTGTATGATGGCAAAGGCCACGTTTGTAACATCTGTCCTCGAAAAGACTAAAACATGAGGAGGAAAAAAATGTTTCAATGGATGAGGAAAGGAAACATGATTTCCTTTTGCAGGAAAGAAAAAGAAAGGGACTATAGCTAGAACTCTCCTTATGCCTTTTCTCTCCTTCATGTGAACTTGATGAAATAAAAGAATTGAAGTGGTAAACAGCATTTCAGGCAAAATATGAGCTCTTCATTTTCAGAAATCTCCCATATGCCAACTATTGCAGTTTAATTCTTACTGCCATTAATCAAGCAAAAAATAGTTACCTTAGCTTATGTAAGATGCTGTGAATTATGCAATTTAAATATTCTGATCAATGGTTTGAGCTTTCAAATAGGTCGGTAATAATCTAAAATATATTGTAAGTACTCAGTTATAACAAGCAAGGAATTCTTCATATCCACATACTTTAATTAATCTTAAAACATGAATGGAATAGGGGTATCACTCATTCCATAGCAGAGGCAGAACAGAGGTAGTAATTGGGGACATTATGCAATAACATACAGGAACATTGGGATGATTGTCCATTGGAGTTTTTTTCAAATTGAATGTTACTACAATTAAAAAAAAGTTTCAAAATATACTTGAAAAACAATGCTATTTCTGCAAATTATAGCATATTATATACGATAAAGTGTAGTAGGTTCATTGTTTTGTGAGGGCTTCTAAAACCATAATGTATTTCAGAAAATAAGAGCAAGTTGTGTAGAAATATTCTACCTATGATACAGTTTCTACATATTACTCCGTAGTTCGAAACTTTTGGTCTTGTGCACACATCTTACTCATTCATTTGGTTGCTAACCTCTTCCCTTTTCTGGTCTTCCTGTGCCCCACCCACACTGTGTTTCTTTCTCACCAAGCAACATTCTAGCCCCTCCCAACATGGAACTCTGAGGCAACTAGATTCTACTTACTCATACAGTTTTGATTTCTAGTAGTTTTCTATCTCTCATGAGAGCTGTGTATGGACATGTACTGGTTCTCATGCTTGGAACACAATCTCTCCTCTTATCTTTAAATTTTGACTCAAATTCTACAACAGGTATTTCCCATTCATGCTATTCTTTACTGGTTCTTTCCAGAACTATTCTAATTTACATTTGAAAGACTAAGTATATGGCTCAGTGGTAGAGTGCTTGTCTAACATGAACAAGATCTTTGGCTCAGCCGGCAACACTCTTTCTCTCTCTGTCTCTCTCTCTGTCTCTCTCTCTCTCTCTCTCTCTCTGTCTCTCTCTCTCTCTCTCTCTCTCTCTCTCTCTCTCACACACACACACACACACACACACACACACACACACACACACACACACAGTTCCTTCGAGTGTTCATGAGTTGTTTCACATATGTTGGCTCCCATCAAATTAAATAAAAGATGGTGCCAGGTGGTGGTGGCACATGCCTTTAATCCCAGTACTCAGGAGCCAGAGGCAGAAAGATCTCTGAGTTGGAAGCCAGACTGGTCTACAGAGTGAGTTCTAGGACAACCAGAATTATACAAAGAAACCTTATCTCAAAAGGAGGAGGAGGAGGAGGAGGAGGAGGAGGAGGAGGAGGAGGAGGAGGAGGAGGAGGAGAAAGGAGAAAGAAAGAAAGAAAGAAAGAAAGAAAGAAAGAAAGAAAGAAAGAAAGAAAGAAAGAAAGAGAAAGAAAGGAAGGAAGGAAGGAAGGAAGGAAGGAAGAAAGAAAGAAAGAAAGAAAGAAAGAAAGAAAGAAAGAAAGAAAGAAAGAAAGAAGAGAGGGAGGGAGGGAGGGAGGAAGGAAGGAAGGAAGGAAGGAAGGAAAGAAGAGAAAGAAAAGGAAAGGGAAAAAAACATGTGTAAAGTCAAATTAAGTCTAACAGAATAGAATCCTTTTACACCAATAATTGTTTTGTCTTCTCACGCTTTGGCTACATGACATGTAATTGAGCAAATTGCTTAAGTACTTTAATGCTATGAGACATTAAAATGAAGAAGTTTGACCAGAAACAGATGGTTCAGCTTCTCTTCCAATTCTGCAACTCTATTAAATCTGGGATAATACTTTAAAAACTCAGACAAATTATTGTGTTTGTGTGTAGTGTATGTACATGTTCATGTGTGTATTACCTATGCCTGTGAGTAGATGCACATGTGTGCAGGAGCCTACAGGTGAGTGTCATTGTCTTCCTCAATTGCTCCCCACCTTATTTTTTGAGTCAGAATGCCTTGTTAAACCTTAAGTGCATCAATTTGGCTAGAATGTATGACTACTAACCTCAGGGATTCACCTGTCTCTACTTCCCTGGGTCTGGGATTACAGATACACACCACCATGGTTGGCTTAATATAGGTGCTAGGGATCCATAAAAACATTCCCATGCTTGTTCAGCAAGCACTTTACCAATTTATTCCTCTCCCTATTTCCTTGACACTGATTTGTTTATAACAGTACTAAAAGTAAATAGAATACTTTTGAGAAAAAATTGTTTGAAATTATATAGAACTAACTCATTGTTCTATTCAAGAAAAGTGGATCATTCATTCTATACTCATTATCATATCACATGTTGTCCACAAGATGTACTAATAAGTAAATAGTCAGTGATAGTTCAGTTTCATAGAACAAGATAAAAGATGGAAATCAAGTAATACTTTTACTTATTCATAGAAATTTGTACACACACATATATACACAGACTGAGTAATGAGATTGTTCAATGCTAGGATGATAATAAAGAAAAATGTTTCTCATGCTAAGATCACCTATGTCCACAACCTTTCACTTTGAATTTAAAACTTGTAGGAATTTCAGAAGAGGTCTAGTGAATTTTGTTACAGAAGTAATGTTTATGAAAATTTGTTTAATCTGTATTCAGATTTTACCTACATTACTGTGTGTGTATACATTTTACTATGAGAATTATTTAATGTTCTTGATATAACTTCAGCAAATTTATATTTTATATTTTTATACTTGGCAGAAAAAATGTGTAAATACTATATGAATTTCATGTTTATTAAATTTTGAACATTAGTTTGAGAGACAGGAGCACTAACATATTCTTCAGCAACAATGAATAGCAGTTAGAATAGAGAGGTTTTTTATTTCTATAGAGGAGAACAAAGAACACGCAAAAGGAAGAAGAGACTTTCAACTTTTGAGTGGGAATAAAAGCAACTTGGACACTGAGTATCTCTGACCTTTTTCTTACTCTTGGAATGTTAATTATGTTGGAAGTTGGAGTTCAAGGCCCAGCTGGAAAAGAAAACTGTTTACTTCTCTTTCAGTTTAATTCTGTCTTTACTTAAAGCTCCACAGCTCCCACTTTATTTCTGTAGTTCTTCATTATTTCTGCATCCGTACCTTTTCTTTGTGTCCGCTTAAGTGCTATTGTATCACACAGGGCCACAAAGGACATCCGGGGATATATCACGAGTTCTATAAAGGAAGTCAAAGTGAAGAATGAATTCAATAGAACACAATTTGCTTTAAGACTATATGCTTTTCAGAGTAAAGTTTTATTAAGGATTTCAAACTAGGCATCAACCAAATCACATTTGAAATATCTGTATCTAGAGAAATAACAAGCACTTTATCATGCTGTATAATTCTTAGAGTGCTGTCTCCAAAGAGTTCTTTAAATATCAAGCAGCACATCCCAATACACCTAAAAGCCCTATATTTTACTTAAACCTTATAATTTGTGGAAAATTTTTGTTTTTCAAAGATCAGCACTTATCTTTTTAGAGTCTAGTATCCACCAAGCTCTTGTCTTCACTAATAAAGATTAATAGGGAGTGGGTAGACGCTGTGTGCCTCTTCAAACTACCTCTTTTTATTTTTTATTCAGTTGGTAGGGATAAATAAATTATATTTGACCACTAAGAAGAGGTCATTTTTCTCTGGGATCTAGAATATTTGCTTAAAACCAGGATAGTTAAGGGTTTTTCTTCTCTAAGGGTACTTGTAACTCTCAATTCCCATGTGTAAATATGGCCATATAGCAGATATGCCTCAGCAGTTGTCTTTAGACCTCTAGTTCTGCTTTTCCTCAATTGCAAAGCAGGGTGTTTGAACTGTAATCTCTAAGGCTTGTCTTAATGCTAACATCCTTTGCTAACAACGACAAAAACATCTTTCCAAATACAGAAAACAGCAGCTACCAAATCCTTTTTTTTTTTTCCAGGAGATAGCTTTTCAAAGACAAAAAGAGGCTAATATTCAGAAGTATTTGATAGGCAGTCATTAAAATACAACCAGTAGCTTCTTCCAACATATAAATTACAAATGCCTTAGACATATTTCACAAGATCAACATGCTAAAATAAAATATTATTCAACCTAATACAGTTTCCTTATATTTAGATTGCCTTTAAATCATGACACGATTTAAATCATGACAAGTAACCTTTTTCCTAGAAAGACCCACATATAGCATGAAAGAATTAACTAATACTTTAAGAAATTATTTCTCACTGTTGTTGGAGCTCAGCTCAAGAGCTCTGAAAGCACTTCTTAAAACTGCTGAGATTTGGGGAGCAAGGCCTGGAGATCTGGATTTCAAACACGTTACTCTAAACTCTCATATATACTGAAATTTGAGAACTACAACTTTGAATTATTTTAAAGTGGATACGATTTTCTGACTATCTAAGCTCCAGCCCTTTCCTACAGTCCCCTGTCTTAACCTTATGTCTTCATGTCCCGTCTTCTGGAAGGAAAAGAAAGAAACAGTCATTAGGTACATACTTAAGACAAGACAGGTGTGGTGCTGCACACCATTACTCCCAGCACTCAGAAAGCAGAGGCAGGCAGATCTCTGTAAGTTCACAGAACTGTTTTAAGAAAATTAACAAACATTTTAAATTTTTGGCAAATCCCATACCTTAGGACACATCTCCTCACCTAGGTACTTGACAGTTTCTCATGCATTCTGGTCCCATGTTCTTCTGCTGCTCCTGTTAACAGTCTTGACTGGTCTCTCCTCCTGGCTTCTCACAGCCTTCACATCTCATGCTATGAAATTACTCTTAGATGTTTTAGAATTTAATATCCTCCTTTCACAAATGCCGCCCACTTATGGAACTCAAAATGGTTCGTTGACTGACAAATGATCAGTCAGTACCATTTAACCTAGAAGTTTTGTTGTTGTTGTTTTGGTTTTTCAAGATAGGGTTTCTCTGTGTAATAGCCCTAGATGTCCTGGAACTCGCTCTGTAGACCAGGCAAGCCTCGAATTCACAGAGATCTGCCTGCCTCTGTCTCCCTAGTGCTAGGATTAAACGTGCGTGCCACCACTGCCTGGCCTGGAAATGTGGTTCTGATACTTCCATATAACCAGAGCAGCGGCCTGTGATCTCACCAGAGGCAACCTGCCCTGCGATGAATTCTCTTTTGGAATGTTCCACTACATTAGTTTGTTTCAAATACTAAATAAATGGAAGACAAGCATTGGACATCCTCATTCCCTTCCCTCTTCTTATTGCAACCCAATGCCTCATGCAACTTAAAGACACACCATAAATACTTATTTAGCCAGTGTCTTTTCTACTGTTGACTGCTATTCCATGTGCCTCTGTCTGCCTACCTTTCAAAATATCCTGTCTGATCGTTTCTTTCACCTTTCATGCGACTAAGCTGTAACTTTCAAACTTTGCAGAGAATCTTTGTGCAGTACTCATTAGATTTCTTAAGTAGCTAGAATCTTGCATAGGGAATTCCCACTTCGGTTTGTCAGGAGACAGTGATGGTTGTAAGAGAAGGAGGAAATAGAAAACTAAAGAACTGACCTCTATACCAAATACAATCTGCATGTATTCTTACATTGTACTCATGTCATGGTATGATATGGTTAACTGATTGTATAACAATATCATTAAAGACTTGAACCCTTTAGTTTCTTTCACTTGTAGTAAAAGTTTACATTTTTAATATAGTTGTATCATGCATTATAGAATTGACGTTCTTACAGATTGGAAAAGTATAAAGATGAAAGAAAATCTTGCAAATCTAACCCTGAACGACAACCTGGTTATCATTCCATATATTTCCATGCAAGGTCAAGCATGTGCTTACAAATGTATACCTAGCTACATACAAACATCTTACGAAAAAAGAAAAAAAATGCATTTCTTTTTTGTAACCCACTTTCTCATTTTCCATATGCATATACATTTGCCTGTGCCATCATACTGAATATTACATAGGAGTTCATTATGTGACATTACTATCACAGAAGTAATAAATTCCTTAGCATTGAATATTTACACTGTTTATGGTTTATCACAATGATAAGCAATGCTGTAATTAATACTTCTATAACTATAACTTTGTGAGTTTCTCCAGTTGCTTTCTTCATATTCCTCAAATTGAAGATTTATTTGCATGTTTTAAAGACCTTTATGACTTCATTAGAGTATCTTTTGGAAAATCTGAAACAATTTAATTTCAGTAGTAAATGCATACTCTGGTAATTCTAAGGTCAGAAAGAGAGTTATATTGGAAATTTCCGGCCAAGTCACTGAGCAGATAAGGGAAATGTTCTTCTACCTGCCTGCTTTGCATTAAATTTCACGGCAGCCCTAGAGACTTTAGTGTGTTTATGTTATAGGCAGCATTAATTTTATGAATTAATTAGTGTTTGCTGATCAAATGTTAGTGATGCAGCATGGTTGCAGATTGACCTGAGGAAAAAGCACTGTAACTTTCTCCTTTGTTTTCTGGATGATGATTTATTTTATTAATTTAGTTTCTCCTCCTCAAATGAAATGTGGCACAGATCATTCATTTGTATATTCCTACATGGCTTCTAAGGATTACCATGTTCTAAATACAGCTGATAGTAAGAGACTTAGTCTCCTGCATAAATTATTCATGTTTGGAGGACACTATCTCTTCCATGGGAGTTTTTGTCTCTGCACATTTCACACAGAGGAAACAATAAGAAAAAAGGTTGGAACTTGGTGAAAAACAAATCCCAGTTGCAGAGGAATAAAAAAGGGTAGAGGAACAAGAGAAGCATATGAGGAGTAAAGCAGAAAGGACCAGACACAAGACGGAAGGAGGCAAAGGGAAAGGCTGCCCAGGGTGTAAGAAATGGAAAAGTCGAAATGTGGGGAGAGACATTTCCATTCCTCAAAGCAGAAAGAATTCCAGTGTGAGTCACATGAAAATCAAGGGGTTTTATTAGTCACTGGGTCTAAGTCTTTTTCTACCAGAAACATTAAAAATCAATGGCTGAAACAGGATAGGAAAACATTTTATTCCCGCTTGCAGGCCATGCCAAAAGTCTCAGAATTCTGTATGTGGAAAGAAACATATGGCAGAATGTGGCCTTGCCTCCAAATTGTCATTGGAATACTCCCACCTTGTTTTATGACTCGGAAAATCAGGTAGCCAGATTTTTACTGAGAGCTATGATATATAGCTCACAATTGGTGTGTATTATGACAATATCCAATCAATGCAATGGAATGAACAGATTCATCAATTACACTCCAAGATATTCTGACACAGCATGCTCCTGTTCATTTTTAGGTCCCATTTGGAAGCCAGTTCTGACCAGTGGAAGCGTCTGCATCTTTCTCTTCAGGAACTTCTTGTGTGGCTACAGCTGAAAGGTGATGAGTTGAGCCGGCAGGCACCAATCGGCGGTGATTTTCCAGCAGTTCAGAAGCAGAATGACGTGCACAGGGTAGGATGATTTAGAGATTAATGATTTATGCATAAAAAGCATTACATGACTATTTTTAAATTGTGTTTAATTAAAAAATTGAATGGGAGAGAAATATCTTAGTCATTTTGTCCATTGATTAATTATAAATAACCCATGCCCTTTATATTTTAAATGTCAAAAATATCTGAATCAGTAATATCACTTTTGTCTGTTTTTAAATTCTCCTGATCATGAAAAATATTGAATATTTATAAAAGTAGACAGAACATTTCAATAAACACTGATGTGCTTTTCAAGATAAAAACAATCCTCAATTCATAGACTGTCTTATTTCTTCTATGCTTCTATTCATTCCCTTGTCATTTTGAAGCAAATCTCAGTCATATTCCATTTATTTTAGGAAGTCTCTCAAAAAGAGAAGGATTTGCTTTTTGTAAGTAAATACAGTAATATAATACTATAAAATAACTAATTATATCATATCAAATATCCATAAATATTCAATTTTTCTCACATATATCAATTTTTTAAGTTCTCTGTTTTATTTTAATAATCAAAATAAGATCCATATATTGCATTTAGTTAATTTTTTGGTGTAATAGTTGCATAATTTCTCCCTTACATTTCCTGCCTCCAAACCTTCACATATACCCTTCCTTTTTAATCTCTTAAATTCATGGCCTCCTTTTTCATTAACTTGTTACTGCATGCTTTTGTATATTTTTTTCCTACATGCAATCTGCTTAGTCTGTATAATGTTACTTGTATGTGTATTTAGAGCTGAGCATATGTACTGGATAACCGATTGATGTGTTTCTCTCTGGAGAAGACTATTTATCCCATTCTTAGCATTCCTTAGTTTCCTGTCATTCTTTGTGTGGGGTTGAAGCCTTGTGGGCTTTCTCTTGTCCCTTTTGGCATATCTATTGTCATTCTTGTTCTGCTCATATTTAGGCAGTCTTGTCAATGAGACTTTACAGGTGTAGCTTCTAATATGACTAATTGATACAATCTCACTGCAAACTCCCTGTTCCTCTTGCTCCTCTACTCTTTCCACTCCATCTTTTTCAGTGTTTACTGAGCCTTTGGTAGAGGAGCTGTTTTGTAGGTGTATGCACTGGGAGGCCCCAACAACTCTGCATTTGGGTTAGTTGTAGTCTTCTGTTCTTGTCTCAGTCTGTTACTAAGAGATCTTTTGGTTAGAGGTGAGAACTACAGTTGTCTGTGAATCTAACGATAAATGTTTAGATTGTTGTTAGGGATTACAGTCGTTTAGTAGTGTGGTGGTTGTATTTTTTCTTCCACAATTCATGACTTCACTAGCCCTGGGTAGTTAGACTGTTTACAATACCAAATATGGTTCCCTCTTGTATAGCATGTCTTAATTCCAATTGTAGAGCTTTAAGTTACTGCCAAGGCAGACATGTTACTGCTAGACCCTTAAGGTTATAGAGCCATGCTGGTCATTGTTGTGGTTCATAAGTGATATGTGTGTGTGTGTGTGTGTGTGTGTGTGTGTGTGTGTGTGTGTACATGGCTGGATAGGAGTGTTGGTTGTTTCCCTTTTTTGGAAGATTTCTTGTCTAGTCTTCAGGGAAGAGGCTTTCAGGATAATTCTAGGTCATGGAACACTGGGCCCTGTTTCTGAAGTGCATGGCATCCTCAGCAGTAGGGAATTACCTTCCAAATCCTGTGGGAGCAGCAAACAAAAGCAATACCAATAGCTTGTATGTTTTGCACCTCTCTTGGACAACCCTGACTATTCTGGCTAGTATTATGTCAACTTAACACAAGCTAGAGACACTAGTGAATAGGGAGCCTCGGTTGAGAAAAAGCCTCCATAAGACTGAGCTGTAGCTAAGCCTCTAGGGCATTTTCTTACTTAGTGACTGATGTGGTAAGGCCTGGGCCATAATGGGTAGGACCACCCCTGTGCAGGTGGATGGGGGTTCTATAAGAGAGCAAGCCGAACAAGCCATGGGGAGCAAGGCCAATAAGCAGCACCCCTTTGTGGCCCATCAGATGCTGCCTCCAGGTTTTAGCAGTTCATGAGTTCATGTCTTGACTTCCTTCAGTGACTGTGGTATGGAAGTATAAACCAAATAAACTGTTTCCTCCCTACTTGCTTTTGACCATGGTGTTTTATCATAACAATAGTAACCCTAACTGGAACATGGACCAACAACTCAAAAGAGAGCTTCTCATGTCTGATATTGGGGTTTTTGTTAGGCAGTCAGTTTCTGGGATGGAACATTATCAGCCCCAACTTATTTATTAGCTTCCTTTCCTCACCAATTTTATACCATTTATATACTATTTACAAGCTAAATATCTCTCTAACGTTCAGACTAATTAGTAATTCCTTCCCTAGCATCTTTCACCAGTGGCCAATTGTTTATTTAGTTTTTGTTTTGTTTTGTTTTTCGCATTTCTGTCTTCTCAAGCAGGTTCTGAATGGGGAAGGCAAAAATTTAATATTCTTCACATTTTAAAACCAAATAGCCTAGTGGAATAGCTGATGCATAGTAGATACTGATAAGTGTTTTTATTTTCAAATGGGAGTAAAAGGTCCATGCACAGAAATGAATAGTCAGCAAAGATAAATTACCATCAAATGACAAACCTTGATAAAATGGTAACACTTCTATATGTTCAGTCTTTGAAAGAAAGATTTCAGCCAATGGTAGCATCTTCAAGAAAGGTCAGAGGCTCAGTTATTGCAGAGAAGAGGAATAGAAATTTACAAAAAGAAAAGATATATGATGACCAGGAGGTCTTTGAAAGACAATGCTAAAAAAGCTGTTTCTTTGGCATTTCTTTTTATGTGATTCAGATTACTAAGTCTTTGTAGCAAGTTGAAATTTAATACTGCTACACTTGTAAATGTCCTAATTTTGAAACATTCATTGAGAAGAATGAAATTTTTTGTTTTGTAAAAAGATGTTTTTTACACAATGTATTTTGATCATATGCTCTCCCCTTCCCTAAACTGTCTCAGATTCTCTTCAACACCCTACCAACCCAAATTCATATTTCTCTCTATCCCAAGAAATACACAAAGCCCCACAATAACCAAAACAAACTTAAAAAAGAGATAAAGAATATGAAAACAAAGTGCACAAGGAAAAACAAAACAAAACAAAAAAACATGGGGTCTTTTTTGTGTTGATCATCTACTCTGGGGCATAGGGCCTGCCCTGGATTTTGTTTGATATACCCAGTGTCACTCCTTTGGAAAAAATTTCCCAGGAGCTATCAATTGCAAGTCACTTCTTGGATAAGGGTAGAATTTTTGTCTACTTTTCCTTTTTAGTGTGGGATTTTGTCTGATTTGAACCTGTGCATCTTGAGGGTGTTGTCACATTCTCCACAAAAGTCATATGAATACCAGTCCTGTTGTATCTGAAAGATTCTACTTCCTTGGAGTCACCCTCTACCTCTGGCTCTTATTATCTTTCCTTCTCCTCTTATGAAGAGAACCATAAGCATTTTAAATAGAATTCATGGTATGATATAGTAAATTGAGTCTGAATTAGTATATAAAATAGATAATTTTATTATAGGTCCAAAAGCAAAAGAAAATGAATCATTGGGAAACTGCACTAGTAGTAAATAAATATATGTAGATGGTGACTACTATTTTGTTCATCAGTGAAAAGACAGAGAAATTGGTCAACAGAATTGCCATGAGCCCCTTTTCCAGCATTTTGTTATAACTACTTCTTTCTTGTCCCTGGCTACTACTTGGTCTGTTAGCTTACTAATTGAGCTAATACTGCTCAAATGCTTGGACATAAATTCTCAGTCTCCATTAAAAAATTGCAGGAAAGACATATGTGTTGAGAAAATGGGGGTGCTAGAGTTAAAAGTGTGCTGGAGTTATGGATCACTCAGATGTGTGCCTCTGGGTTTTAGCCCACTTATCTTTTCTCATTTGCTACAAGTTCCTCTAGTCTTCCATGTTTGCCTTCTTTCAACTATGACTCAGATTCAGTCATCAACCATTTGAATAACTGAATATCCTTTTGTAAAGTGTGTTGATCTGTTTTGACACATCTTAACTTGTGATTTGGCCCAATGCACAACTGAGCTTCTCTTGGTATCTTTAGGGTGGTGGCTATCACAAAGCCTTGTCCTTTCTCAGGGAATCTGTCACTCCCCGGTGTTGATGAAAGCACAGTTTATACCCAGTTTTACTCTACAGTAGCTCTGTCAGAGCTGTACTACAAAGGTTTACCCAGCAGTTACACACTTGCTGCCTGGATAAAAAGAATGAAGCAAGATCTTTTGAAGCGGGATTTTCTGTCAGAACATCAGAACTCAGAATGAGAAAATGGAAATGCATTCAGTATAAAACTCCATCAAAATGTAGTCAACAATACGTTTTGATTTCTACTTTTATTAAACATTTGTTTCTCTTCCATGTTTCCAGGATCACATTTCTCTGGTTCTTTATTAGTTTAGTGATTCAATTGCTGTTTATATGACTGCTGGGCTGGATGTCAAGATGGATCACTTGTAATCATAAATTTATTCCCTGTGCATTTTCAGTGTCACTTTTAAAAATTGTCTCTTTACTATCTGCGGTAAACTATTAATGCCTTTGAAGACTGCTTTTGATGGGAATCAATCTCTCTCTCTTTCTCTCTCTCTCTCTCTCTCTCTCTCTCTATCTATCTATCTCTATCTCTATCTCTATCTCTATCTCTATCTCTATCTCTATCTCTATCTCTATCTCTATCTCTCTCATCCCAAGTGTGCAGTTTTCCCCCTCCTTTCCATTCAGCCCTTCTCCCTCACCTCACCTCTGTCCTCCGCATCCACTCCTCCTCTGCTTCTATTCATAAAAGGGAAGGTCTCGCATGGATATCAACAAAATATGACATACCAAGTTGCGGTAATATGGCTGGGCACACACCTTTAATCCCAGCACTCAGGAGGCAGAGGCAGGTGGATCTACAAAGCGAGTTCCAGGAAAGGCGCCAAGCTACACAGAGAAACCCTGTCTCGAAAAAAAAATAAAAGTTGCAGTAACACTAAGCATATATTAAGGCTGTACAAGGATACACAGTATGAGGATAAGGTCCCAAAGGCCAGTAAAACCATCAGAGACACCCCTACTCCCACTGTTAAGGGTTCTACAAGAAGACCAAGCTACACAAACTGTCACATACATGCATAGGCCCTAGATAAATCCCATGCAGGCTCCTTGGCTGTCAGTTCAATTTCTGTGAGAGAACCTGAGCCCAGGTTAGTTGATTCCATGGGTTGTCTTGTGGTGTCCTTGACCCCTCTGGCTCCTACAATCCTTCCCTGTCCTCTTCCACAGGATTCCCTGAGCTCTGCCTAATGTTTGACTGTTTCCATCAGTTCTTGGATAAAGCCTCTATGACATCAACTGGGCTAGGCAACAATCCCAGCACATCCCATAGGCAGGACAGACTGTAGGTCAAAGATCATGTACCTAGGTTAGCGCCTCAATCTCTCCACTGGAAGTCTTCCCTGGTCACAGGAGATGGCCAGTTTGGGCTACATATCTCCTATTGCTGGGAGACTTAGCTTGAGTCTTCCTTGTAGATTCTTGGGAGTTTTCCTTGGAGTAGGTTTCTGTCTCACCCCAAAATGTTCCCTTTTCCAACTGTCTCTTTCAGTACTCTCCCCTTACATCCCCTATCTGATCTCTCATGTTCCCATCCCCACACACCCCCAGTGCACCCACAAAATCTATTCTATTTCCCCTTCCCAGGGAGATCCAAGCATTCCCCCTTGAGTCTTCCTTGTTGCCTAGCCTCTCTGGGTCTGTGTATGATAGCATGGTTATCCTTTACTTTACAGACAATATTCACTTATAAGTGAGAGCATACCATGTTTGTCTTTCTGGGTGTGGGTAACCTCATTCAGGATGATTTTTTTCTAGTTCCATCCATGTACATGCAAATTTTATGATGTTATTTGTTTTTAACAGCTGAGTAATATTCCATTGTGTAAATGTACCACATTTTCTTTATCCACTATTCTGTTGAGGGATTTCTAGATTGTTTCCCGGTTCTGGCTATTATGAATAAAGCTACTATAAACATAGTTCATACAAGTTGTACAAGTGTACTTGTGGTATGATTGAGTATCCTTTGGGTATATGCCCAAGGGTGGTATAGCTGGGTCTTGAGATAGAGAAATTCCCAATATTCTGAGAAACTGCCCTATTGATTTCCAAAGTGGCTGAGTGGCTGTACAAGTTTGCACTCCTACCAACAATGGAGAAATGATCCCCTTGCTCCACATTGTGGCCAGTATGAGCTGTCATTTGTGTTTTTTGATCCTAACCATTCTGACAGGTATAAAATGGAATCTCAGAGTTGTTTTGATTTGTGTTTCCCTGATGGCTAAGGATGTTGAACATTTCTTTAAGTGTTTTTTGGCCATTTAAGAATCATCTGGTGACAATTCTCTGGTTAGATCACTATACCATTTTTAATTGGATTACTTGGATTTTTGATGTTTAGTTTTTTGAGTTCTTTATATATTTTATAAATTATCCCTCTGTCAGATGTGGGGTTGGTAAAGATTTTTCCCATTCTATAGGCTGTCCTTTTGTCTTGTTGAAGGTGTCTTTTGCCTTACAGAAGCCTTGCAGTTTAATGAGGTCCAATTTATTAATTGTCGATCTCAGTGTCTGTGCTACTGGTATTCAGTTCAGGAAGTTGTCTCCTGTGCTAATACATTCAAGGTTATTTCCCACAATCTCTTCTGTCCAGTTTGGTGTATCCGGATTTATGTTATGGTCTTTGATTCACTTGGACTTGAGTTTTGTATAGGGAGATAGATATGACTCTATTTGATTTCTTCTACACGCTGACATCCAGTTAGACCAACATTGTTTGTTGAAGATGTTTTCTTTCTCCCATTGTATAATTTTGGCTTCTTTGTCGAAAATCAGGTGTCCAAAGATATGTGGATTTACTTCTGTGTCTTTCAGTCAATTCCATTTATCTGACTGTCTGTTTTTGTTCCAATATCATACGGCTTTTATTCCTATAGCAGCTCTGTAGTAGAGCTTAAAAGCAGGGATGGTGATACCTCTGGAAGTTCTTTTATTGTACAGGATTGTTTCAGCTATCCTGGTTTTTTTTTTTTCAAATGAAGTTGAGTATTGTTCTTTCAAGTTCTGTAAAGAATTGTTCTGGGATTTTAATGAGGATTGTGTTGAATCTGTAAATTGCTTTTAGTAAAATGGCCAATTTTTGCTATGTTAATCTCACCTATCCATGATCATGGGCAATCTTCCTCCTTCTGATATCTTCTGCAATTTCTTTCTTCAAAGACTTGAAGTTCTTGTCATGCAGGTCTTTCACTAGCTTGGCTATAGTTACATAAACATATTTCATACTATTTGTGACTACTGTGCAGGGTGGTGTTTTCTTGATTTCTTTCTCTGCCCATTTATCATTTGTATATGAGAGGGCTACTAATTGTTTTAGTTAGTTTTGTATCCAGCCACTTCACTGAAGGTGTTTATCAGCTGTAGGAGTTCCCTAGTAGAATTTTGGGAGTCACTTATGTATACTATAATATCATCTGCAAATAATGATATTTTGAGTTCTTCCTTTCTAATATGTATCCCTTGATCTCCTTTAGTTGTCTTTTTGCTCTATCTAGAATTTCAGTTACTATATTGAATAGATAAAGAGAGGGTAGATAGCCTTGTCTTGGGAAACCTCTCCTAGTCAGGATTTCTATGACTATGATAAAATGTGATGAGCAAAAGCAACTCAGAGAGGAATAGGTTTTATTTCTGCTTATAGGCCATCATCCAGGAAGCCGGGTCAGGAACCTGGAAGGAGGAACTGATGCAGAGGCCAGGAAGGTATAACACTTACTGGCTTGCTACTCCTGGCTTACTCAGCCTACTTACTTACATCACCCAGGGCCACCATCCTAAGAGTGACACTGTCCACCATGATCTAGGTCTTTCCACACCAACTATCAATCAAGAAAATGCATTACTATCTTGCCTACATGCCAGTCTTGTAGAAGCATTTTTTTTCTACTGAGGTTCCCTCTTCCCAAATGACTCAAGTTTTTATAAGGTTGATTAAATAAAAAAACTAGCCAATATAAACCCATATCCCATTAAAATATCAAAAGTTGAAACTCTGATCAAATGTATAGTTCATTTTATTGTTAGTTTGTCTAAGAATGCTTAAATTTGTTGAGTATATATTTTTGTTTATCTTTAGACTAATGATACAATTTCATAATATAATTACTTTTGTTTGCTGTGGTGAAAAGGTCTATAATTTTATAGTAGGTAAAATGCCACGATTGTCCATATAAGTTTTTGGGAACTGCTGTTTCACTTCTGAAAGTAGTTTTATCACCCATGAGAGAAGATCTGTGTTCCCCAAACCAGCTGGGCAGCATAACAACTTTAAGTGAATGGCTCTGAAGTCTAATTAATAAAATAATGCTCCATATGTGGTGAAGTGTTATAAATAATTAAAACTCAAATATGCCTTAGCAAATACAAACTCACCAATTTTTATATCTTTGGAATATGTTATCCTGGCTGTTTTACAGTTACTAATTAATTGCTTCACTACAGTGACTTGTTTTCAATTAATGTGTATTATTCTGGTCCAGATATATTTTTAAAACTGACTTCCTTTGTTTTACTTGAGCAGCCACTAAAGTGATATTTATTACTTGTCTGCTTCTGTGATTAACCTAGAGAGAATCTTAAAGGAAATCATAATGGGGAATATTCAGGTTGCTGCAATAAACCAGGAACTTATTTAATTCCTGTCTTTGTATCCCAGATCCAAATGGAGATTAGATCTTGATCATAAGAACACTGTAGGTAATGACTTTTTGTTTGCACTTTTACTAATGAAATTGTTTGCTGTGAGGTTTTCATCTTTCAATTTAAAAATCTGTGTAAGCCCTTCCCTAGAGACCATTAAGGACATCTTCAAAGCTTCCTGAGAGTTTTCTGGTTACAATTTAGATGGAAGTAATCAATACATACATTATTAAAACAGTGGACAGAAAGCCATTAGAGCCAGGATGCTGTTGACAAATGAAAAGGCTTGAATAAAGTAGTTTACTTGTTCATTTGTCAGGTCATATATTATACATGTTAGATTTATTCAGATGTCATCACAAAGTGAAGCAGAGGATTATAAATTCAATAAAATTATCCCCAAATCACATTGTAGATTTTACATTTATTTAGGTTAATTCTATTATCAATGCTGGCCTACTTAGTTCAGCTTCATTTTAGTGTGTGTATTAGCTGGATAAGTTCTCTGTGGTGTCTTTGTATAGAAATAGAAAATGCCTTTTGGAATGTTCATTCCAGCATTCAATAATCTGGTCTCTTGGAGTTCTAAATGTTTTCATTCTCCTGCAAAGTTAGATTTTTAGATTTTTAGATTTTTAGATTTATGTTTGCTCTAAGTTGTCTTGGTAACTATGTCGCAGGAGTGAGATATCTTTTTATCTATTCTTTATTACTAATACAAGAAGCTTTGTATAAATGTGATGTTCTATGCAGTCATACATGGAGATGCTGAATAGTAGAAACTTCACATTTATTTTTAGAATTGCATTTCTAGGCATTTGAGGAAATCTTCTTCAAACTAGCTATATCATCAAAATGTAAGAATGCAGTCATCTAGGAACTGCTTCTTTTTTAATGACTATAAGAAGATGAAATGTGAGCAATTTACAAATTGATTTCACCACCCAAATCTTTTTCCTACTTTGTCAAATTATTTTGATATCATGACAAATTCTCTTAAGTATAATATTTGTATAGTATTTTATCTTTTCAGAGCACTTTTACA
This sequence comes from Peromyscus eremicus, assembly GCF_949786415.1. Lineage (NCBI taxonomy): Eukaryota > Metazoa > Chordata > Mammalia > Rodentia > Cricetidae > Peromyscus > Peromyscus eremicus. The sequence goes on from NC_081439.1 coordinate 41,284,305, forward strand.
CAGATCATTTAATTACAAATGAACCTCCAATCTTTTTCTGTGTTCATTTATTCCAAAAAAAAATTGTAGAAAAAAAATCTTATCATTATAGCTAACAGTGTAAGAACTCAGCGATTCTTTAAGTAACTCCTTATTGAGTGTCTTCTATACTCCAGAAGTCAGAGATACAAAAGTGAATCATGGGTCCCTGCCCCCCTGCACACCCACAGTAAACCAATAAATTAATGTATGAAAAAATATCAAGTATTAGTAAATGCTACAAAGTAGAAATCAACTAGGAGTAGAGAAAGAAAAGGAGATAATGTTTTAATAAATATCTGAGTTAGTGAGCAAAAATTGGAGAGGGGGATATAATTCTGAACAAAGCAAGCGAAAGTTTCAGAATCCCGTATGGAAAAAGAGATTTGGAGTATTCATGGTAAAGTGAGATGCACAGTATTTATTGTAGGTTATAGGAAAATGAAGCTATGCTGGTTATATAGTGAGACAAGTGCGAGATGACAAATAGTTTTGCAGATCAGAGTTTGAGGGGGAATTTTATTCTATGTATAGTAAGACATCACTCACTGGAAGGATCTCTAGTCATATGATAGCACCTGACTTGTCTGTTTTGAGGTCATTTGGCTGCTTTGTGGATAACTGACAGGAAAAAAAGTGTGGTAAAGTCATCTAGAAAAGATATAATGTTGACTTGGGCTAGAAGAGAAATGATAGATCTGCTGAACTGTTATTTCACCTAAGATTTATTCTAATGGGTCACTTGATAAAATATATGTTAGATGGGGCATGGAGTGTGGGCAAAGCAGTCAAGGAAGACTCAGAACTCTATATCTTGAACAAATAGCAGACAGGCAGTACCACTTTTGTAGGTGACAGAAAGTAAGAAATGAGCATGTTTGAAGGTTTATGGTTGAAGCTAATCAGGGGTTTCATTTCCATCTTCTGTTAAGAGACAGGACAAACAGTATGATTCAAAATTTATACTCTTCTTACATTTGACAGTCTTGAATTTTGGCTGAATCACAAGACTGGATATGACTAATTTGTAATATGCTTTTCTAATAATCCATTTATTTACTATCAACACCAGAATTCAGAATTTAGGCTCAATGACTTAAAACTAAATTCTCTAAATGGCTATAGGAACAGATTGGATTTTCCCCAGTGATTTCTGAAGGTCAGCTCAGAACTTAACAACTCTGTTGTCAGTGGGAAGTAACTTCCCCAGTGGTTTTTGGAAATAGCCCAGAATGAAGATTGAAGTCAAACAGCTGTTCAAGATGCTGTGTGGGCAATAATCCATTCCTCAGTAGTATCAAAGACCTGTGAGGAGTCCAACCTTTATTCTATTCCATGCTCTTGATTTCAGAGAACGCAGCTTTTGTTTTAAAAGGCTCCCACGAAAATAAATCTGAGCAAGGAGTTTGTGAGGAAAAGGAAACATTTCCCAATAAATACTCAGAAATGTTTTCTCATAAACAGCATTTTAAAAATTGATCTATCTTGAAATACATCTATTTACTTTCATTTTTGCTTCAAAATTATTTAGACATTTTTCTAAATTAATTCAATTGTTCATGTTATTGACTGTCTGAAACAATAGCTAGGTGTATCAGACCCTACGATTGTTTCTCTTCAATTGTATTCAGTAGTGGAGTAAAATGAACATACAGCTCCTTTCACTTTATTTATAGATGACTGCATAGCCATACTTATGAGTCAAAAGCAGAACAGAGTTGGCAAATGTTATGGGAATTATTACTCATTGGGTAGAATTTAAGTTACAAAAAATGAATAAATTGCTATCTGTTATACAACACAATTTCTATATTTAACAATACTACTGCTTGCTCTAAAATTTTTGTTAAAGGGTAGAACTTATGTTAAGCATTCTTATCATAGTTTAAAAAGATTACAATGACCTTTTATAGCCCATAAGCCTGTTTTTGTAACTTTTTAAATGTTAGTTGGCTCAGGTGAACATTAAGGTAAGGTCCAGATGTCCTGGTTTTGTTCTTTTTCCTTTGTCTTTATTTTATGAACATGTATAAAATTTGTTTAGATTCTTGGTATCTTCCTGTCATGTGCCACATTACTGAACCCTTTCCATTTTGCAAGGTCTTGGTTTTAAATTACTTGAGAATAGATCTTCCATAAGTCACCATTTGGTAAACTGTTTCCTATGTGTTTGAGACTCAATATGTTGGCCTTTTACATAAGGAAGTTCGTGAGAATGGCAGAATGTTTTCTGCAACTCTGATATACAAAATCAATAGAAGAAGGATGCTAACAAGGTAAAAATAATAATAGTATGAGAACTAGAACAATAATATAGGATGCCAATACTATTAAAAGCTGATCAAGTTACAGATAGGACTGTCTTAATATCCATACATATTTCTGTTCTATAACCATTTATATTAATTACTTTTCTATTAGTGTGGTAAAATACCATGGCGAAGGCAATTTATGGGAGAAAGAAATTGGTTTGGACTAACAGTTCCAGAAGTTTAAAGCCCATGGGATGGCAGAGTGGAAGCAGGAGACAGCAGCTGCCTGGAGCAGCAGCTGAGAGCTCACATCTTAAAATGCAAACAAGAAGCAGAGAGAGATACAACTAAATGGTACCTCAAAGAGCCACGACCACCACCACCACCACCACCACCACCACCACCACCACCACCACCACCTCCACCATCATGACATACCCCTCAAGCAAGGCCCCACTTCCTAATTCTCCACAAGCAGCCAACCTGAGACCAAGTATTCAAATTCCTAAGGTTCATGGGAGGCATCTCGTTCAAACTACCACAGCCTTTGTTCAATGGGTATAGCTACCATCAAATTACTCTAAATGTTAATGGTCTGTCTCATATTTACTTATTTACCTAATGGTATAAAATAGAGGAAAATCCCCCAAGCAGTGATTCATACAAAAAGACCTTGGGATGTTTGAGGATAAACAACTTCTTTAAGAAACCACTAAGTTTGCCAACCATGGAAGCACATATCTCAGCACTCAGAAGCAATAAGAAGTATCACAATTGTTATAGCAGGCCATAGTCTTCTACATAGGAAACACTTTCAAAAAGGAAAAGAAGAAAGGAAGAAAGGAAGAAATGAAGGAAGGAAAGAAATTGCAGAAAGCAGTGTTTCATACGGCCACCACTAAAGGAAATTACAGCCAGTTCCTCAAAAATTACGGAAAACTTTGGATCTGGAACATATGAGCAAGCTCAGAATAAGATCTGTCTTTTCCCCAATTCACAACATTGTTCACAGCATTGTTTTTAGTTCTCTAATGATTCATAAGGTGAGGTTTTTGCCTGCAGGCCTGTTGATTTTGTCTACATCAAGCATACACACACACACACACACACACACACACACACACACACACACACGTATTCTCTGATTTTTATGACTGGATAGTCTCTTTTTAATTTAGCAATATTTATTGAGGGTGTACCAAATCATACCTATAACTTTATCAGTCAGTCATGATGAGTATAAGAATTTGAGAACTGGAAAATGTAGTTATCCAACTTGACATCTCACAAATGAGGATAGGAAATCTCTGGGAAATTTAATGACCTTTACTGTGGCCAGTTCTGGCCCTAGCCAGATTTGGACTCTGGGGCCCCTGCTACATGAAACTACACTGCATTGTAATGTGGTTTGGTCAAGTTCTGCTGAGTTAGACAATGATATGCAGTCAATCCATCAAATTACATTCTGAATAACACAAATAAGACATTGACACTTCAATAGAAATATAGATAAAATTTAGCTACAAAGAAGCTGCAAAACAACTGAAACACATGAATGAATTAGTTCATTGAGAATTTCACACAATGTATTTTGATCATGTTCACCCTTCTTTCCCTCCCCTAACTCCTCTCAGATCGACTCATACCTCCCCTCCCTACTCACTTCATCTACCTGTCTTCTTTTTTTAATGACCTATTGAATCTAATTCATGCTGTCCATATAGTCCTGACTGCAAGACTATCCAGTGGAGCATGGTAAACCTACTAGAACCACACCCTTAAACTGACTCTCCCTCCTCCAGAAGCTATCAACTTTCTACAGCTCCTTAATGGTAGGGGTTATAAACTCCCTCCCCCTCCATGTTAGAATTTTCACTGACTTTATCTTGTGCAAATCTTGTGCAGGCAACAAGAGATGCTGTGAATTCATGAGAAAAGCAAACTTATTATGTCTAGAATAAATTGTTCCAATCCAGTTCTCAATGACCTCTGTGTAATGGCACACAGGTAAAGCCACAGAACACGTGGCGATGTATAGATTAACAGAAATAGGCTGAATTTAAGTGTAAGAGCTAGTCAGTGGTAGACCTGAGCTAATGGCCAAACAGTTTTAATTGATACAAGCCTCTGTGTGTTTACTTGGGTCTGAATGGCTGTAGACCAGGCAGGACATAGGAAAACTTTCAGCTATATCTCTGGCTCTTACAGTCTTTCTATCCTCTCTTCTGCATTGGTCCTTGTGCTTTTGTGGGGGAGTGATGTTGATGTCCCATTTTCAGCTGAGTATTCTACTGACACTTGTTCTCTGCACCTTGACCAGTCATGAATTTCTGACTTCACAACCATCCACTGTATAAACAAAAAAAGACTTCTCTGATAAAGTCTGAGAATTGTAGTAATTTGTAGGTATAGAGATGCAAACTTAAAGGGCAGTTTGCTACTATCAACATTTGACAGAATGATACTGGTAGAAGGTTATCCCTTAGGGCCTTTGAGCTCCCCAACCATGGATCTTGGCCAGATTTATAGTATTAATCCTGAGTTTCATCCTGTGAAACAGGCCTTGAATCCAATCAAAAAACAGTTAGTTGATTACACCCATAACATTTGTGCCACTATTGTACTTACACTGTACATTAATTTATCTTGCCATATGCCAATATTACAGTTCAGTGTCCACATTTAGGTAAGAGTGGTGATGACTTTTTCCTCCAGCAGCCAACATAGTACCCTCCAGTTCAATGAAAGCTAACCAGCAGAAAGAAAGCCACCTTTTCAGTATCAACTTAATTTTTCCTTGTCCCATGACCAATGTGTATGGTGTCTTCTGCAATAGGGTTTACCCTCAAATTCTGATGGATACAAAGACTGCTCAGGTTTTTTCTAGCCTATGATTTGTAACACTTGAGTTCAAAATATCTAACATGACCTTAATTAAATATTTGCTTATCTGTACCTTAATTTGCATTGGTTAAATATTAATTATATAAAAAGATGTCCTAATTATACCAACATAACTAAACAATTGATTACTCAAAGAAAAATAAATTCCTGGCATTTTTCCCTACCTTATATGGAGCAGGTTCAAAATAAATATATTTGAATGATTAGATAATACAGAAAAAGACTATGCATACATATATATATGTATGTATGTATATATGAACTTATATCTATGAATAAAAATAGGAACCACTAATGAGAAAAACAACATAGAATTTGTCTTTATGAGCCTTGCTTAATTTGCTTAATATGATTATCTCCAGTTGTAATCATTTCCCTGCAAATAACACAACTTCATTCCCCTTTATAGATTTAAAAAAAATCTGTTTTGTATATGTACCATATTTTCTTTAGCCTGTCCTCTGCTGTTGATCACCTAGATTGGTTCTGTTACTTAGCTCTTGTAAATACTATTGCAATAAATACTAATGCCCAGGATTGTTTGTCACATTTTAGCATGGAGTCCTTTGCTAAAAACCCAGGAGAAGTAGAGCTGGACCATATGATAGCCCTATTTTCAAATACAAAAAAGTTTTATTTTTTTTTTAGAATTTCATACAAAATATTTTGGTCATTTCTACCCTCTCCTCCACTTATCTGTTACCAGGTCCAACATTTCCTCCAGCCCTGCCCCAACTTTGTGTCCTCTATTTTTTTGTAGAAGAGACTATTGCACAGTAGATGTCTTCTTCCTCTAGTTCTTAGAGTCTTCTCACCCCCTCTTTTTTTGAGTTTTATGTGAAACTTCTATATGAGTCTCCATGGTAGCTGGAGTCACGTGTAGTCCCACCAGCAGTATACAGAGTCTCTCTTGTGCACACCCTTGCTAGTGTTTGCTTTTGTTTTCTTATTGATTGTCATTTTTAATGAACTGAAGATCAATCTCAATGTAGTTTTTGTTTTTATTTCAATGGTAGCTGATGAAGTTGAGAAGGTGTTTGTATGTTTATTGGTCATTTGTGTTTCATCTTTTAAGAATTTTCTGCTCATTTCATTAGTCCAATTCTTTACTGAATTGTTTGATTTCTTCTTCTTCTGTTTTTATTTCTTTGTTTACTCTAGATAGATATTAATCCTCTGTCATATGTATTGCTGATAGATTTTTTCCTACTTTATATAGTCTGTTTTTTCACTTGATTGCTTCTTTTGTATGACAGAAGCTTTTGTATTGCATGTAATCTCATTTGTCAATTCTTGGCATCATTTCTTGAGCAGCAAACATCATTTTAAATAAATTTCATGCCTGTAACTGTATCTTTTTAATATAGCCTTTATTAAATGTGTTGTCAATTTCCTACATGTATATATAGTACATGCTCTTTCATTCATGCACACTACCTCCTATCTTGCCCCCAGCTTTCTCATCCCCCCTTTCCCTAAAAGTCTCTGTCACGCATATATGTTTTCTTTGTTTTATGACTCACTGAGTTTAATCACTGCCATCCAGTTGACTGTGAATTTGTCAGTAACTAATGGGTGTAGACGAATTTCTAAATGGTCTTAATAAAAAGAAAAAAAAACACAAAGCCAGGAATTTGGGTTAAAGCCCAAGAGAAAATCAGAGGACTAGGACAAACCATGAACTAACCTCACCTCACCAACTCCGCAGCTTCCAAAGAAAGCGACTTCCTGTATACTCATGTTTATATGCCTTTTCTGTTCTGTTCTCTCATTGGCTTTCTTAGCCCAGCTACATCACTTCCTCTTCCTACACAGCTCTGTCACTTTCTGTCTGTCTGTACAGACCTCCAGGTCTCTATGGTTGGTACTGGGATTAAAGGCGTGTGTCACCACTCTTGGCTGTGTTCCCTACTGTGGCCTTGAACACATGGAGATCCTGCCTGCTAAGTGATAGAATTAAGGGCATGTGCTACCACTGCCTGACTTCTTTGTTTACTTATAATGGCTGGCCTTTTCCCTCTGATCTCCAGGCAAGCTTTATTTATTAAAGCACAAATAAAATATCACCACATTTCAGCACAAATAAAATATCACCACAAGTGGGTACATAATTACAGAAAATGGAACCCTTCTCTCAGAATATGTCAGTAGCCCATAGTTCAGTAAGGTGTGGCATGGACTCCTGGAGCCTCTCTGAAGCATGATTGACTGTTTACAGACTCAGTATTTTAGAGACAGTTCTATGGACTTTAGAGAATAATGTACATACTTTATATGTTGGTTGGAATATCTTGACTGCCTTCTACGTTTGTTTGCTCTCAGTATAATTTAGATGTAATTTTCTCTGTTGATTTTCAGTTTATGTGAAATATATGGAGTACTAAGGTTACACACTCTTATTTTACCATGATTTATCTGGCCCTTTATAATCATCAGTGTTTACTTTGTGAGGTAGATGTTGAAGTTACAATTTTGCATCATTGTAATAAGAATCTTTTTAATTTTGAACTGCATGAACCAAGTTCTCTTTAATTCAGTGATACAAGGACTACTGATATCCACCCTAGGACAATGGTACACCACCAACAATTGGTGCTCAGTTTTTACTACATAGATAAATGAAAGAATAGTCAGATAACAATATTTAAAATAACATTGCAACTTATAGTTTGTCTACATAATATAAAACATTATCAATTTGTTTGGCTTCTAATTTTCTAGAAGCAACAACTCCTTTCTTTTTACATATTTCTCTTTACCCATTTTGTATTTAGTCTATTGAATTGTGTAGATACAAACAATCCTGTCTTCTATCCATTTTCTTTAATTTGAGGAAATAGTGTGAAAACAACAGTGCTTATTTCTTTGTCATGACAGAAATTCCTTTGTTTTTCCTTTCGATTCATTTTAATCCTCAGTGACTCACATTTAAGAAATGAAATTGCACAGCTGTGGTATAGCTAAGCCCTTGGCAACAACTCAAGTGGAAAGCCAGTGGTCTCTCATAATGGATGACTGTTAGCCTTGAATTCTCTTCTCCCTGCTTTTCACAGTGGAATTGCACTATCATATAATAGTTTGGAATTTTTCAGTTTGTTGAGACCTTTAATCCATACTCTTATTTTACAGATCTCACTACAATAGTTATCTCCAGCTTGTTCTATCCAGATCTATATTGTTCCTAATTATTTGTATTGTATTTATTCCTGTTCGTGTGATCAACTATCCTAGTTTTCCAGGGTCTGTCTGAATTTCCTGGTATAATCCTGGTTTTAAGTTTATAAGCTTGTACAGTATCTTGAACCATGCAGGTACTCTCAGCCCTCCATTAAAAAACTCAAAAATCTGAGGCAGGAGGATTCAAAACCAGCCTGGGCTACTCTGTCTCAAAAGCAAACAACAAAAAGACATAAAGAAACAACATTAAAAGTTCAAAATCTTGAAAATACTCTGTATAATAAGATATGTAGTTAGCTTATTACTAGCATTAGTCTGGTAGTCTTTCATATTCAAGTCACTTTTCTTCTTAAAGATCGTCTTTTCCTTCTGCTCACTATCATTTCTGACTTGCTCTCCTTTCTTCTTTTTATTTGTTTTTTATTTAGGAGAAAAGATAGTGTTCAAGCAATTTCCACTAGATATATCTACTTCCTCTTCTACTCTTCCCTCAACTAAATGTCTATCTCAGGCTCTCAACCAGTCCAATGGATACTCTTGGTTGCAAATCTGTCTTTCCTCTAGGAGTCACCTTCTTCCTCTGGAAAGTCTCATCAGTTGTTCTTATCTCCTCATGTTTGGTCTCTCATTACATTCCATTTTTCTCTCTGCTCATTAAATACTGACTTGTAGGCATTAAGTTTATATTATTTGGATGAGAAAATGATGCTTAGATATTTTTCTCCTACAGACTTTCTCTCTCCAAGTTGTACCATATACAGAATGCCAACCCTCATCTCAGTATGATTGTAACTTTTAGACATCATTAATTTTATCTTGAATATACACATGAGGTATTCTGGATCCAAGGCAGATTTTTTTAATTGCCTTACAATAAATAGTCTTACCTTCTCTTTCTTTCCTAATGACATGCCCTAGGGCAATATGGTAAATGTTGATAAAAATCTTTGCATGTAAGTACTTAGTTGCTGTATAGGCAAGAGACCAAAATTATAAAGGAGGAGCCAGCTGTCTTCTCCAAATGTATCTCCTTGGAAACATAATAGGTCTCGATCTAACTGATTTTCAAGGAGTTAACTCAATGCCCTACATGCTTCAATTTTTACAATCTAGAGATATTTCCAGGGCCTGGGCTTCATACGTTATAATTATAACCATCTAGAGATTTTGATTTTGTTTTTGTTTTTTCTGACAACTGGAAATTTAGTCTAGCAGTCTACCAACTAAGGCCTTATCCATTTGTCCTTCTTGGATCAGAGAAATTTGAGAAATTAACCAGACAGATGGTACACATCTAATTTGCATGGGACAGGAAAGTTCTCAGCAGGCTAAAACTATTAGAGGTGCATAGAGTAATCCAGGAACGTTTATTTCCTCACACTTAGTTAAATTGTGTGCAGAACTCACTCATCTACTCTATGTAAATCTATGAGTCCTACTTGCTCCTTCCACATAGCTGCACTTTCTAAACACTTCACTCACCTGTGTCTCTGTCTTTTTCTCTTTGTACTCTGGCTCTGAGTCGCATTCTCACAATCTTTCATGAAATTCTCCTCCTAGTTGCCTCCAGTTCTCTTTCAAATTTTCCTTTAGCCTTTCTCTGTTTCATGTACTATAGAGGACCCCTTCTCATCTTATCTATGGGAAATACATTCTAAGTTTGCCCCCATGAATGCCCCAAACTATATGTACACTGTGTTATTTCTTATGCATGCTTGCCTATGATAAAGTGTAAGTTATGTGGGAGACAGAAGCAGGAGGATTTCTGAGTTCAAGGCCAGCCTAGTCTACAGAGCAAATTCTAGAAAGCCAGGGCTACACAGAGAAACTCTGTCTTGAAAAAAACTATATAACAACCTCTGCATACAATGTGTTTAATTTCTTTATTAAGATGAGAATCTTCAGGGATTGAGAGATGGTTCAATGATTATAAGCACGTTCTGATCTTGCAGTGGAACCAGGTTGGATTCCTAGTGGCTCCCAACCACCTGTGATTCCAGTTTCAGGGGATCTAACACATCCTTCTAGCTCCCACAGGTACCCGCACATATGTGGCACACATAAGCACACTAAGGACCACATACATACATACACATAAAATTAAAAGAAATGTTATTTTAAAAGGTGAGAAACCTTACCATTTCATTAAAGGAAGTACTTTACAGTTTCTCTTTGCTTTATCAAAATTGTTAGCAGCACCTCGCTTGCTCTTTAGAGCTTTCATTGATACTTGAACTCAAGTACTGTGATATCTTGACAGTCAATCACAAACTGAGATAGCTACAAAGAAACCTATGAGTAGTATTAGTACAAGCCATGGGGACACACTATATAAATATTCATGTCCTAAGTAGGATGCAATAAGGCTGTACAATATTTACTCATGCCACTCAGGGTAAGTCAGTGTTTTAAATTTATTAATTATCTATTTTTTAATTTTCTGTTTAATATTTTCAGAGCATAGATGACCACAAGTAACTAAAACTGTGGGACATTCGGCTGTAGATAAGGGGAGACTACTGTGTTGGTTTCACTGATTTTTTTTCACTTATTTATTTATTTGTCTGTTTTGGAGGAGGGATCTCATGTCACACAGACTGGCCTCCAACTGGCTGTGCTACAGAGGATGACCATGAAAATCCAGTCCTCCTGCCTTTTGCTGGAATTAATGACATGGGACATGTGCTAACATACTGTGATAGTTCAGTGCTGGGAATCAAATCTAGGACTTATTGCAAGCACTTTATCAGTACTGCCATATCCCTAGTCATCGGGGATATCTTTTTCCTTTTCTTCCTTTTTATGTACATAGATTCCTAACTATAACCTTCTCTGTCTATAGAATGTTATTCGCATGTTTTCAGGGCTGACTAGTTGGTATTGGACAACTAATTGGTGTGCTCCTCCCTGGGGGAAGACTATATCTCCCACTCTCAACATTCCTCAGTGTAGTTCTTTGTGGAAGGGTGAAGCCCCTTGGTCTCTTCCCCACCCACTTTGGCACGTCTATTGGTATCATCCTTGTTCAGTTCATGTTTGGGCAGTCATGTTGGTGATATTTTTATGGATGTAGCTTCTGGCATTATTCTGAGATGCAATCTCACTGCAAACCCCTGATCCTCTACCTCTTACTCTCTTTCTGCTCCCTCTTCCACAATGCTTCCTGAGCCTTAGGTGTAGGGGTTGTTTTGTAGATGTAACCATTGGGACTGTACTCCAAAACTCTACATTTTGTTTCAGTATAGTTTTTCGTAATGGTCTCCATCCACTGTGAAAAGAAGTTTCCTTGGTAAAGAATAAGGACTGCATTCATCTGTGGGCATAAGGATAAATATTTAGATTGTAGTTAGGGATTATACCAGTTTAGTAAAGTGGTGGTTGTAGGTTCTTCTCCATGATCCATGACTTCACTAGTACTGAGGAGTTGACTAGGTTTCCAGGACCAGGCAAGATTTCTCTCTTGCTGAGTGAGTCTTGAGTCCAAGTAGAGTACTGCTAGTTGCCACAAAGTTCTGTATGCCACTGCTACACCCTTAGCGCTATCATGCCATTCTGGTCTTTGCTGTGGTTCGTATAACTTGGTAGGACTGTAGATTGCTTCTCTCCTTTGTAAGCTTGAAAGTATCCTTCTAGTACTATGAAAGCTAATTCTCAGGGAGGAGATTTCAGGTCAATTCCATCAGTGGGGCCACTGTGCCATGTGTTTGAAGTGCTCAGTATCTTTAGCAATAGGGACTTAACTTCTACCTCTGTTAGGACTGGGGGTGGCAACCAAGGGCAATAGCAACAGCTTGTAATGTTTGGGTATTCTCTTACACAGTCCTGACCAACAACTCAAAAGATGGTTTTCCAGGACTAGTGATGGGGGTTTTGTTAGGTTGTCTTTGGCTCTTGAAGGGAGCATTGTCAGTACACATAAGAATTTTTCATTTAAACAATGTATGTATATTCATACACAGATTTATATGCATTTAAATTTTTAGGTAGATAAATAATAGTACAATTCCTTGGAACTTACTCACATATATTTATTGATATTTTAACCCCTCACTCCTTTCTTCGATATTTATTTTCCTCTGTTTTCTAATTAGAGCCCTACCTTTTTTCCCCATTTCCTCTATCAGATAATTTCTACCCTGCCTAAACACACACGTACCCATGTCACTGCCCTGCCTAATTCTTTCAAAGGCTCCTAATCACTTACAAATACTGCCCAAACCTTTCAAGAGTCTGATGCCCAAGTTCTGCTTTAAACTGTACTATATTTCTATACAATGGCAGTGCCTTAAACTCTAGAAAGTTTTTCCTTAGCTCTTATGTTATAGAAAGGCAAGCTTATTTGGAGATAGTTGTACATACTATATGATGCTTTGCCAGATATCTCTGTACATGCATATTTTTCTTCTTTGAATGTCCTCTAATATTTCTTCTCTAACTCATGTTTATGCTTTAGAACTCTGTGTACTTAAACTCTTCTAGAAATCTTTCCCAGGTTATATTTAACTGATTTATATGTTTAGCCATTCATGATGTACTGCAACTTCATAAATAGAGGCACCAATTTACACTTAACTTTTTTCTTTCTAGTCTATAGTGTAACTACTTAGACATAGAAGTTTGGTATAAAGAGCCATTAATTTTTTATAATTAGCAAAGCCAGTATCATGGCTCACTCCAAGTAGGCATACAAATAAAAGAGATAATTTGCTTGTAGTTGTGAAAGTTGGATGATAAGAAATACAATACAGCAAGAAGTATATATGCATACATATACAGATACACAAACATATGTATATATAGGCAGATGCACAAACACACGTATTTAGAAATCAAATAAAATATTACAGGTAGAACTGGACTTCTGTGTAAGTAAAGTAAATAATCATCTGCCCAGTGTGATTTCAAGGACACAAGAATAGTCCTCAATATAGAAATTGCTTTTCCATTTGCAGGCTGAATCCAAATATTCCATTATTTTTATTCAGACACCTTGCTTCTGTCTTCTGGATTGTAAATAACCTTGACAGATCGATTATTGTATAAAATATCAAACTCAGGATTCTTTTGAATGGTGAGCACCACTAAGATTTTACCAACAAATACGTTATCGTACAGTTTTAAAGTACTTTTGTATTAGAGCGCTGTGTCTGAAATTTAAAGGAAAAGACCTCTGGTTTTTTCCAGTGATATAAGAAGGCTTAAACTCACTTAACAACATTGCTAAAAATAAGATAGAGTTGAAAATGGTACATGATTAAGCCTAGGTCAGAGGAATAGTTATTATTATTAATAAGATACATTATCATTTATGTGATACTTAATATCTTTTATTACCATGGCCACCCATGATATAATAAAATCTGGGTCAGTAACCTTACTTTATATTTTTGAATATTAATTTATTCTACCATCGCAGTGCGGCAGTGTGCCTCACTAGATTATGTATGACTTTAGAGCTTTCCCTCTACTTCTAGAATATTTCTTTTTTTTCTTTTCTGTTCTTTTATTGTTTGATTTTGCTGTGTTTGTTTGATTGGGGATGTCCCAGAGCAAGGATGCAACCAAGACATCCGTAGTCTATCTTTGGGCATGTTTTCTTCCTGTGATAGGCAGTGGCATTGTTCTTTCTTATTTTGGTCCAATAAGTTCTTGAAGACAAAACTTACTCATTTCTTCTACTCTTAATCCCCTATAACAGAGACTATAGATTAGAGATTAAAATTGTCAACCAGCCTGACTAGTGAGCTAAATGGTCTGAAGATACCTCTTCTAGGTCTGTTCATTTCTAGAAAGGTGTTCACAATCCCTTTATTCATAATAATTCCAAATAGTTCTATTCCTCTCAGAAAAGTCACAATGTAAAATGTAATTGGTGGTTTTCAAAAAAATATTTATAATTTTCGACAGCTTAATTTGACTACACTAGTTTACTCACCATCAAACATTTTGATGGGATTGTTATTAGTTGAATTTGTTGTATATTTCAATAAGGTGTGAATCCCCCTACTTAACAGTGAGTGTTTTCCATTGTGTACTAGAAGTGATTATTTTCAGAATATTTAAATTTTCATTAGCCAGGGTAGGATTTTGTAGTATATACCTCTTGGTTTTTTATCTCTGTATCTGGTAGTCAGGTATATAAACAAAGTGTACTTATCTTAATAATAGCACATCACCTATCTTGAAAGCTCCCCAGTTCTCCCCAGAAAAGTTTTTCAAACGAAGTGCTTTCCTCATTAACATTGAGACCCAGGTAGCCTTTTTTTTTTTTTTATCATTTTATGACTATCAGTTTATAAATAAAAGAGAAGGAAATTGACTGGGGAGTTACATAAATAAGTTCTGAGCACCCAGGATTAATTTTGAGGAGCATTCCACAAGCCAAATAAACATTTCTTTTCATCTCATTTCACAGACCTTCAAGAGGGAATTAAAAACTAAAGAAGCTGTAATCATGAGTACCCTGGAGACGGTGAGAATATTTCTGACAGAGCAGCCTTTGGAAGGACTAGAGAAGCTCTACCAGGAGCCCAGAGGTAATTGAATGTGGAACTGTAATAACATATTGATAGAAGGGTCGGTGATGACAGAGCAGGCCCTCCATGCTTGCTGTCAGAGACTGTACAGCTCTCATACCTCTGAGTTAAGCAGAATCAATTCAAATTAAATGTAGGTTTCGAGAAAGACTAGGGAATCATAAAGCACAGTGCATAAACCTGTTTTCACAGTCATAAATAAAGCAATCAACGACCAGTTATTTGAATATTTAGAAGACAGTAAACAAAGGAGCTTATCTGTGGAAAGGAATTCTATTGTTACAAAGACTACAAGCTAATTTCCAGTTTAAGAGCCTGACTGAAATAAATTAGAGCTCTTCAGCATGTGCTAACATTTTTCTCTCTGAAAGCTTAAATGAATCTTGATTTATCTGATTGACAGAAAAGTAGAACAGATTCACTAAGGAAGACAGACAGTTTAGCTGTGCTAGACTGTCTCAAAATTTATGCCAAAGTGTAGAAGAGCCATTAATCTGGAAGTTAGCCTCTTGTTAATCTATATTCCTTTCCTTTCTTCTAGTCTGACCTTTTCAACAATTTTTTTTTTTTTAACAAAAATGGATGTGGCCTAAAACCTTGTCATATCTCCAATTTAGAACTGCCTCCTGAAGAGAGAGCCCAGAATGTCACTCGGCTCCTTCGAAAACAGGCTGAAGAGGTCAACACTGAATGGGACAAACTGAACCTGCACTCAGCTGATTGGCAGAGAAAAATAGATGAGGCGCTTGAAAGATTGCAGGAGCTTCAGGAAGCTGCAGATGATCTGGACCTCAAGTTGCATCAAGCTGAGGTGATCAAGGGATCCTGGCAGCCAGTGGGGGATCTCCTCATTGACTCTCTCCAAGATCACCTTGAAAAAGTCAAGGTACTGTATTTTACTTTGAGAGACCCCCCAACAAGTGCTCATTTAAATTTACAAGGTCTTTTCATCCCACAACGTTAAGTTATAGGACCTATAAGCCTTAGAACACAGCCCATTTTATTTCTCTTGTTTGAAGTCTTTGACACAGGATTTCCTCCAAAAAAAGTCAGTGGTGTAATCATTTGTCTATCTTCAGTAATATAAAATGAAATATTAAGGAGTCTCATTAGTGTGGTAGGTAGCACCCCAGGCTCATAAGATTAAGTATTAAAAAGTTACAAGGTCAAAAGTAATTTCGATTTTTGCCATTAGGAAATTAATTTGTCATGAAGTAGATGGGTTTGTGGGGGGGTTGCTTGAGTATTTTTTATGGATTTTTTTTGGTGTGTGTGTGTGTGTGTGTGTGTGTGTGTGTGTGTGTGTGTGTGTGTTATATTATTTAGTACCAGAACAGAGTAAAAATAACATTTGCCAAGACCAGAAGACCCAGTTTGGGACTTTTTCCTTAGTAATCTGGCAGCTAATCTGAAACAAACAAACTTGTTCTCCAGTCCTTTTGCTTTCTAATTCTAAAATAGTAGTAAATTTAAGTTCTGCCTTCCAGCCTTCTCCATTTTTATTTTGACATACCATTGCTTATTTTCGCTCAAAATGTTTTTTTCCTACTATTCCCCTTTTTTTCAACCAGTGTCTTTTTAAAATCTCTATTTTTTTTATCTTCTATAGATGGGCCAGCCAGTGTGTGTGTGGCATATTATGAACACTGCCTTTTAAATATTGAGTGAGTGAATGGATAATTCCCTTACTGATTCTTCTGTATCATACAGACTCTTTGCATTTCAACTTAAAATTCTTTAAGGATATAATGAAGTCCAGTTATTAAATAGGTTAGCTGTCTCTCTTCTTCCTAAGCCTGCCTGTCCTACTCAATTTTAACAACTCACATGCAGATAATCCTGTATACTAATTCCATGCTATCCAAATTGGTCCTATTTTCTTATAACTGCCTGCCATATGTTTTTCCATCTGTCTGAATCATCAAACTTTGCATGTCTGATCAACTCTTACTGAACCTTTAAGGCCCAATGTACATATCACCTATTTTTGTAGTCTTCCAGAAATATCTACCACTCCCCCCAACTCCCACTAAAGGAGTTCACTTTATTGACACCAAATTTGAAACTTGAAAGCTTTAGCACTGGTAGTTTAGCCTACCAAATTAAATTTATTAACTAAATTATTTTTTAAGGACAAGCATCTTTAAAACCACTATTTTATGTTGTTTTGAACTTAGCAACAATTCCCAAATAATCGCCAGGTCAAAACACCCTTTTCCATTGTAGTGGGTAGCCATTCCAGCTTTGATCTGGAAGTTCCAACCCCCATTGAGGCTTTGGTAACTATCACGCCTACAAGGCGGGGCCAAGGGAGGGCCCTGAGGACCAGAGATCCTGATGCGCCACCTTCTCTTGGTTCCTGGACCCTGGACGCTAGAGGTAGACCAAACAGAGTTCTCCAGAGAACACCGCCAGGACTGCACTATGTCTTCCCCAGACCTTGTAGCCTGTCTCTTCATTTGTGAGTTACCCCACAAAATAAACCTCCCTTTTAACTACGTGGAGTGACCTGAATAATTTCACCAATATCTGGCGCTCACATGGGGCAAATTTCAAATTTCACCAATATTCCATTCTCCATTTTTCCTTTCTCCATTTTAAAACTTCATTAGGGTTTTAAAAGTTGTCATTTGTGTCACTACAAAGTACATGCTTCTGTTGGATTTATGGTTGTATCACTTTATTAGCTAATGTGGTCTTTGGATTTGGAAAATGGATAAAATGGAACCACTAAGTCCCTGGACCTTGTGGAAATGATAGCTGTTCTTCTTCATGGTGATAAATATTATAAATCAAGACAAAATAATGTCATGTTCATATTGGCTATTTGACTCACTAAGAAATCCTAGCGTCACAAATAAAGCTCCACAGGAATAACTACCAGAATAAAAGTTACATTTCAAATGTCTTTCTACTTCCAAAATCCATAATTATTTTGCTTACCAAGCATTTTAAGGATACAGTTAGGATTATTCATCTTACAGGAATAACATCAATGCTTATTTTGCTACATGGGTATTTTACTTTCTTGTAATGGGGAACACAAATAACTGAATCACTGAGTGATATACATAGATATGCAGAAAACACATACAAAGCCTTTCAGAAAGCAGTATAGTTGGAGAGAGAGTTTAAACTAATGTTTCCCATGTGCTGAGCTGCATCCTCAGCCTTTTCAGTAAGATAAAGTAAGAAAGGGGGGAAAGAAGATAAAGAGGAAGATAAATACATAGAGAAATTGATAGCTTGGTTGGTTGAATGATTTAGAGACAGAGTCTCACTAAATTTATCTAGGATGCCCTTGAACTCTGGAGCTTAAGTGATTCTCCTGCTTCCGTTTGAAGTAGCTGAGACAAGTAGAGTACGTTTTGAAGTCAAACTCTGTGAACAACCCTAAAGTGAAAATATTTGGGGGTCATTGGTGTTTTCTTGTTCTAATCAACCATTGTTTCTCCACAGAGAAGAAGGTACATCATTCTTGAACTGTGCCTTTGTTTGATTTCAATCTTCCTCTCCTTTTCTTTCATGCTGGAAATTGAACCCGGGCTCTAATACATGACACTGATACACACTCAGCTATAACGTTAAACATACTGTTGCATCTACCCCAAATTAATCTCCCAGGCTTTCATCTTGAAATTTGTAAATTTGTCATATCAATTTGTTTATACAATGCTTTTGATTATATGGACTTCTAAACTCTTACTGGGAAAGTCAAAGGAAGAGGTTCTCAGAGTTTTCCTATAAAGCACTTTTAATGTGATAGTTTGGTTATACTTTCTTGACATTTTAACTGAGTCTGATTTCATGGTATGTGAACTGGACTAGGAAGTGTATTGAAGCCATTATACCATTGGTATTTATGTTCAACATTCACATCAAAATCTTAAAGAGGAAACTAGAAATTGAATCTTCTTAGCCCTTCCAGACTGAATGCTTGTGGCTTCCTTTCTTTAGGCAATTTGTCAAAGAAATTATATCCCAGAATTTTATATTGAGAAAACAAAGTGTATTTCTACTGAACAGATAATGTTAGCTGTGGTGGAGTATATTAGAATTTCCTTTTCACTTTGGTAAGCAGAAAGCTTGCAACCATCTTCATGTAACCCTATATTCCTTTACTGTTATTTGCTTCTTAACCATGGTCCTAATTTTTTGTTTATGTTACATTTGTCATCAACTTGACAGAATGTTAAATCTTTTTTTTATGGGGGAGCTTTAAAAATTATAATGCTTTTTGCAGAGTTAGAGGATGCATGGGTAGAGTGAATTCTTACAAACAAGACCATCTTAAGAATGACTGAAAATATATAAATTCTCTAAGTGTCAAATACTATCATTTTAAATGTGTGTGTGTGTGTGTGTGTGTGTGTGTGTGTGTGTGTGTGTGTGTGTGTGTGTTGACTCATGCTTGCTTATATTGATGCCAGAGGTTGATTTTAGGATATCATCTCAACCACTTCTCTATATTGATTTTTGTGGGTGTTTTGTTTTGTTTTCTATAGTCATTTCTTCTCTTGTTTTGAGACAGAATATTTCAGTGAATCTGAAGCTCATCTATAGCCAGCTATTACCGAGAATCTACCTGACTCCATCCCACAGGGTTACAGGCAGGCATTGCTACACCCAGCTTTTATGTGGATGTTAAGTACCCAAATGTGCACCAGAAACTTTGTATACAGTTATCTTAATGAAAGAAAGTTTTACTGCCTAGAATATGGTGGAAAATTTTACTAATAGGCTGCTCAGTTCTATGTACTGCAAGCAAATGAATTGCTTTAGAGAGGCTTTTGTTGTTCTTGTTATGGTAAAAATCCTGTGTATTAAGCATTTGATCAAGAAGAAAAATAAATGGAAAATAGAATCCTTCATAAAACTAGATTAGATGTGGAACCAATGCTTCTTACATAGAATACACAGGCTTTATCTAGTTTTCAATGCACATAGTTGTATTGTTTAAAAGCACATGATGTGGCTGTCAATATCTAAAAGATATACAGTAGTACAAGCTTTAAAATAAAATAAAAAATACTTTAAAAGGGTAGTAATGGAAAGGTTGTTGTTGGCTTTATTTGAGCTTAGAAAGAAAAGTACAAATTACTCATCTTAAAAATGCCTACCAAATTATTTGTTCAATGTGAAATTAATTGTAAGTTAGTGTTGCTAGGAGAGCGTATTACTTGTTCCCATGTAGTCCCTTTCATTTCCTGCTTTGTTTATAAAAGCTAAAAGCAAATTACTTAGGACACAATGTCAAATGCTTTTCTTTACCCAAAGCATCTGAGTTTAGATAGCACTGTGTATGTATGTTTTTAAAGTCTCTATCTCGGCTTGGGCAAATAGAACCTTCGTTTACCATGCTATTCCCATCCTGCCTTTGAAACTTCTGAAAAGGCTGAGCAGAGTAATTGTTTCAGACATCTGTTTAGCATACTTTGAAGTCCATATAAGTTCTTTTTCAGTTTCATTTGAACCCCAGCTGTCTTCACCAAAGTCTATAATCAATCTGAATTAAGTTGTCCTACTTCTCCTAATAAGTCTCTTATTAAGTTCTGCATCAACCTCTTAGGGAGACTTTAAAGCTAATTCATGTAGAATTGCCATTTTCTACTAATTCATTTGTCAGCTCTCCAAATTGCAGCAGAAACAATTGCAAAGACTATTAATTTGGCTCTTCATAAACAACTTATGTAAGTGTAGTATACATTAGAACTAAGCAAACAATTTAAAACAGTGGGTAGGAGAAAATGATTTAATAACATTCAACACACTTTCTTCTTTGATTGTTTTGTGGTGCCTTTGACATCAAAAGCACAAAGACATTGATTTAATAAGAGAAACGTTCTTCTGCTTTTACTTTCATAAAGAAATAATTACTGAGTGAGCCTTGCTTAACGAGAGGAAAGGGTTTTACAACAGTTGGAAAAGGAACATGTTCTTTTCTTATTGAATTTATTTTAATTTGGACTTCTTTGTGTTTTTTGATGGACTGTGATAAAAGAAGGAGCCAGAATTGGTTTCCATTCTTACTGCATTAAATCAAAGTTGTACAGCTACTTTTCTGGTCATGGGACATTTAAGAGAACATGGATTATCAAAATGTTCTGCTAATAGGCTCATCTGACATTATTCTGCTGAAGACATGTTTAATTTAATAATAAAAATTTCTCCAAAGAATATCATCTTTCATATTATTTGGAAACAAGCATATCAAAATCTGATCCTTTAATATGCCAATCCTGTTTACAGAGGATTTGTTCCAGAAGCTTTGTTTGTGGCTGATAATAATTACAAATTCTATTCCTCAAGTGTCTTAGATAATAAAATATTCAGAAGTACTTAACTAATACATTCAGTATTAGAGGATCTAAAATATAATTCATTCTCAACATTTATACAGTGGTTAAAACCTATACCCAGAGAAGACTTATCTCATTAGAGAGTATGACTAATTTGTTTCCAAAGTAAAATTATAGTGAAGATTGTATTAGTGGCATCTCAGTGTCCCTGAAAACATTATTTAGCATCAAGTTAAAGGAACAAGAATTTTTATTAGCTTGTCCATATATGTGCATGTCATGTACTATATACTAGAAATAATTATAAAATGTTATTTATTTAACTGAAATTCATAATTCCACAGAAAGTGGAATCACCCAATCACTGTCTATTTCTAATTCTCTTTGACATCTACCAAAATAGTAACATGTTTTATGTTACAATAATGCTACTTTATGATCATAAATCAAACAAGAAATGATTAAAAAACAGAGAACCCAAGGAGTGGAACTTTGTTATCTTCTTTTCATATTCCATAGCAACAATTTTCAAATTTTAGCATTGATGCAAATATTAGGCCTATACAACCTTCTGTTAACTAAGTTACTCATACTACTGAATCATTTGTTTCTGGTGAGCCTGTTTCATGGGTATTAATAGATTAATTATTAATAATAATTAATTTATGGGTATTAATTATGTACCTATAAACTAATACATCTGTCTGGTTTCAGTGTAGCCTAAAAAAAGACAATATTTTTCTTTCATAATAAGATATTTTCATTTACAATAAGTTTTGCTATTAAAGACATTTTCCAAAAACACTACTTTTAAAACTTTTGTACTTCAATTCTCTCAACATGAGAAGGCAAAGCCTGATAGTTCCTTCTTCCACCTACTTCCTTCCTTTTGCTCTGGTCATGAAGTGTCTTTTATGGTTCCTGTCTTATTTTTCAAAGTTCATGTCAGTTTCAAGGTGTTCACTTAGGAAGTATTTTATCATTTTTTATAATGTGAAGATGCTATTTTCCCCAAATCTTAAGGATTTGAAGGCATAATTTCCAATGAAATGAAAGATCCCCTTATATTTGGAGAGTTTGTTGTTTTTTTTCCATCAGTTTCATTCACTTACTGCATATTCACCATGAGTAGACTGTTATTGCCACTTCATATTCATCTTTTACACTTTCATCTGTTCATTGTCGTGCAAAATGTCCATGTCTCTTTGTAATTTTGAATACATAGTCTTTGGGGCTTTTATTAACGTTCACTTGATAACTTAAACTTCTGTTAAGTGAAGTTCCCTGAAAGCATACCCTGAAAAATGAAGTCCAGGTGCACACAATGCATAGAGGGGCTGCTTTCTGGTGAAGCCTATGTGGGGGTGGAGGGACGCAAAACCAAAGACATAGAAAATTCCACTCAAGTGTGAAATCTCAAACAGCACCCAACTCTGTGTCCTATCTCTGGAACTAAACGCCACAGCAGAACTGCTTTTCCATACCCCACCCCATTAATGACTGTACCAGTGATGAGCTGTTAAAAATGTATCCAACTAGCTCTGAGGGTACAAAACATTGCTTGTGCCCGTTTTCATAGCGTCATTCTACTTGTGGTGATTTTCAGCTAACAATGTGTGACAGTGAGTGCAAAATTAGGAGGAGATGCACACAGGTGATGCATAGGCTCTGTTTCAACATACAGTTAACGATGGTCAACCGTGAGGAAGTAGACTGCTTCTTAAATCAGGAACGTGGGGTTATTTTCTGCCATATGGAGCTACCACTTACAGCTGTCCCTGCCTTTGAGAAGGCAGGCACCAATGAGACATTAGTAGTCAACCATCAGAGCACCGTTGGGTTGCCCAGGCCAGATCAAGTGTGCAGGTAAAGTGGTCAGTGTCCTAGTAATGTGCTCAGCCTCTGTCTCTCAATGTGACTTCCTCAATCATTTTTTTTGATTGTGCAAAAATTCTTTCCAAGTAGTGAAAATTTCCCTTTTATGGAACTATCACCCTCTCTCTACTCCATCTTCAGCTAACTATCTGAATTTAGTAGTAGAATGTAAGAATTAATAACAATGTCTAATAATGTGAAAATTATTTGAAAGAAAATGACTTCAAAATGAATTTGATTTTATAGTTATAGAATTTATAAATATCTAGGGAGTCACATTGTCTAAATGTAGTCATTAAGAATGCCATGGGTATAGGGGTTGGGGATTTAGCTCAGTGGTAGAGCGCTTGCCTAGCAGGCGCAAGGCCCTGGATTCGGTCCTCAGCTCTGAAAAATAAAAATTAAAAAAAAAAGTGACAGTTGATTGGATTGATCTGTTTGGGAGGCATCCAGGCAGTGGGACCGGGTCCTGTGCTCATTGCATGAGTTGGCTGTTTGAAACCTGAGGCCTATGCAGGGTCGCTTGGCTCGGCCTGGGAGGAGGGGACTGGACCTGCCTGGACTGAGTCTACCAGGTTGATCTCAGTCCGCAGGGGAGGCTTTGCCCTGGAGGAGGTGGGAATGGGGGGTGGGCTGGGGGGAAGGTGAGGGGGGCAAGAGGAGGGAGAACAAGGGAATCGGTGACTGATATGCAGAACTGAACTGTATTGCAAAATAAAAAATAATAATAATAATAAAAAAATGGCATGGATATTCTGAAGCAGTGGCTCTCACTATTGTAGCATGCACTAGAATCTCTTTGGTAACCTAGATGAGGTGATATGCTTCTCTACAGTTTCTGACTCCAGAGGTCTACAGAAGGCTTTCAATCACCCTTTCTAAACATTTTTCAGCTTATTCTGATACTCTAATCTAGACAAATACTTGGAGAACCACTTTTTAATAACAAAATTACACTACACTTACTTGTAGTGATTTTTTAAGCTAAAATACGTACCTTTTTTATTTTTATTCTATTATGTATAGTACAAATAGAAATGTTTCTTCAACTTTCAAAAATATTTCTAAAATAATTTCTTTTGTATTTCTTATAATAAGAAAGGTACAGAAATAGTGTGCTGGTGTTTTTTGTTTTTGTTTTTGTTTGTTTGTTTGTTTGTTTGTTTGTTTGTTTGTTTGAGACAGGGTTTCTCTGTGTAACAGCCCTGGCTGTCCTGGAACTAGCTCTGTAGACCAGGCTGGCCTCAAACTCAAAAAGACCTGCCTGTCTCTGCCTCCCGAGTGCTAGAATTAAAGGCATGAGCCACCACAGTCAGACAAAAATATTTTCTTACATAAAAACAATTTTTATTGAACAATTTCTAACAATATTGTTTATGGCCATAAGTAATGTCATTTGTTATTTCTCTTATTTATCATTGTCTACAACATTGTATTTAAAAATCAGTACAGACACATGCCCTGTTGCAATAATTGATATAGTATGAGTGGGAATAGTCATTTCACTCAGGAACCTTGAAATGAATGATGATCTGTGCATCTCTCAATCTCTCTTTTTAAAGGCAGTCACAGTTATTTATGCCAACTTTCCTATTGGTATTTTAATGACATCAGTAAAAATAATTTTATGGTTACTTCGGATGACCTATGATGTAACTAATGTATTTAGTATTAACCCATTGAAGTTAAAATATACAGTCCCTTTTTTATTTTTATAACTTATTAACACATTGTCAATGACAACAATATATTCCCTACATCATTTCCTGCCAAACATACTGACTAAAAGCAATTGTGTTACAGTTTCAGAAATCTAGGACATTCAGAGCATTTTGACACTATTCAACAGTTTCTAAATAAATCCTGCATGCTATATATGGATAGCTGATAGCTTCCTCAGGAGTTCTTATACATGATAACTTACCTTTTTAAATTGCTGAGGCACTATATTCAGGAGGAAGGGTATGTGTTTATATGTAAAAATAAAGATGGCATGGGGAGAAAATGAGAGAGCCACTGAGAGGGCTAAGAAGGAATCTGAACTGCAGTGATTGACAAAGAAGGATTTTTTTTTCTCCAAAAGCAGTACAACAGCATTATATTAGTACCTGTAACAAAGGTAGGGGTGACAGTATAGGTGAGTGGTTTATGGGATAAATATGATTTTTAAAAGTCTTAAAATTTGTTTTAAGATTAAGTGAGAAATATTAAAAACAAACTTCTCTGTTATGCTCACATCGTAAAGGTCAATAACTGAGTTAGTCGAATTATCCAGAGTAAAATACTAAAAAACATTGATTTTTCAATTGTTTTTTTTTAAATTGATCCACATATTGTTGTTAGGCTTTTTGTTTGTAAACTTTAGTATTTATTAAGTTTCCACAGTGTGTTCAGCTCCAAACTGTCAAATTCTCTTCATCAGAATGATGCTGAGACATTGAACAGTTACATTTCTATTTTCTTTTATGTAATTGATTTTCATGGAGAATATATTTTTTGTTGCGTTTATAGCCTTCCATTCCTGTTTAAGACATGATTGTTTCTATAATTTTTGTTCTCTACAATTCTGTATCATTATAGACTCAGTAAACTCATTTATAATTTTCCCTATCAAAAATTCAAATTTTATTGTGACATGAGCAAATTAGTGAATAGACGGGATTTAATTTATAGACAATATATAACAAAGTAATTGAATTGAAATAAAAATAAATAAAGGTAACTAGCCATATGCTGGTGTGGTTTTCGGAACCAATGTCAAACTACCTCTGTTTCCTTTTATCTGTTTTCCTATCTTAAAGCACTGTGACCTAATTTGGAATTATACATTGCTGTGAAACTAAAACACATTAAGCATTATTACATAATTCCCATTCAGTTGCCTTGATATTTAAGTCTTTTATCTTTCTGTAGCCAAGTGGGCTACTTGAAATGGCATTTTGCCTGCCTCTCCTGAAACTACCAGTTGGCTGTTGATACCCAGGTTATTTCTAGCAAGAGAAGGAATTATTATATACCTACAAACTCAAAACACTAGAATTATCATAAAAGGTATCTGGTGTTTTATACTCATCCAAAACACTATATAAATTAAAAGAATGTGGACCAAATTGTATGATTTCCTGTTCCCTAGACAAAGAACTCCAGATGACTGCTGGGAGGAGGAGAGTTAGCCTCTCTCAGGGATGAGTACCCTTATTGGTTGTCCAATGCAGAGTGTTAAGCTCAGAAATCATATACACATAAAACACAAAACTGACTGAGAACGTTCTATTTGTATATATTTATACATACACATACATACATACATACACAACAATAATAATCATCAAAGATAAAAGATGTTATTAACTTGATAGTGGGAGAATATGAAAAGGATTCAAAAGAGGGTCGCTGGTAAGAGCTGGATGGAGGAAACAATGTGATATAATTCTATTTCAATTAAAAATCCTTTTAAACGTGGGCTAAACAAGTCAGCAGAAGATCCCTTGTTCTTGTTAGCTTACAGACCTTTGGAATGTACTTGACATTTTGTCATAAAGGTTATATCTGAATATATTCAATATACACTTAACACTTAGACATATTTGTGTAATGAGTAATTGATTTATCATTTGCATCCATTTAACTGGGCATTATCATAATAGCAATTGTCATAACACACTATAGCAAGATCTGAATTTTCATGTTGCCTTCAATTGGGATCAGAAAAATCAAAGTATTATCTTGTAAGTGGAGGTCTTCAAGTACATGTTGAAAATGAAGAAAAGCTGGGTGAACTCTCAATTCAACATACAAGTATGTTCACCAAGGCAGAAAAAACAGCTGGGGGTAAATCTGTAGTGCTATAACATTGCTCAGATGTAAATGCTTAAAACTTTCTTTGCAGCCTCAGAATATAATGAAGTAATAATGAACCATTATTAAACAAGTTTACTGATTTAACTTTTAAACATGCAGTTGTGTGTGTCTGAATGAGGAAAATTCATTTTATGCTCATTTCATTTGACTTGAAGCAGTTGCCTATCTTGCTTTATTGTTTCATTTGTAGGAGATAAAGCCATTTTGGAAAGTCTCAAAACACTAATTAAATATAGAAGCTACAATAAACTTAAAGTAAAAGTGAATATTGAAGAACATTTTGCAATTCTTTTCATCCATTTTTCCATATACTATTTAATTTCACTTCTTAGAAAATTGACATTCATCTTCAGTTCATTTCTACTTTAGCATTTCTAAGTTGATAATATATTGAATGGAAAATCAAATTCACCAAAACTATCGGATTTGTTTCAATAGTGAGTGCCTTCCACATCAAACTAAAATTAAATGAAGATTCCCATTATAAAGCAAAGTAGGTGTAATATATTGTGCAAGTAACTCAGAACCTTAGATTCCTCTACTAATCATTATTCATACATGCAGAGGTAGCTTTTTCCTAATTTGTTTTAATGAGATAAAGCATTTCTTTGCACTGATTATATATACATATGCATTACTTCACTTTTATGTATTTTCTTGGCAAAATAATGTTACATCTTATAGCTATGCATACATTAAGCTTGCTATTTGTTTCTTTATACACTTACATAACAGTAGTTATTGTTTATATGAGAAAATAGACATAACAGTTAAGCTATATAATCACAAAGACTTGTGTGCAGCACTATCCCCCAGTAACTGGAACATTCCTGGAATACAACACATATTCCAGTCTACATTCAGAATAAATGAATATATAAGCAAATATGCATGAAATCACAGACGAATATTCTCTTGAAATTTCCTAAAACCCTTGAAGACTTGTTTATGGATAATTTGTTTCCAGTTGCTACCATCCTGTTTCTGCCCTTTGCTACTTTTTGCTTATCTATATGAACAATGCATTGCCACCACTCCTCCTCTTTAAAATGTTCATGAGCTACAGTGATCTCCATGACATTCTGTAGATGAACATGCTCTCTTCAGAGGATCATGACTTTTCTGTTATTTCCTCTCTCTGAATAAATTTAGTCATCTTATTTACTCAGGAGTCCTTGCCTAACATGCCTCGGCATCCTTCTTTGCACTTTCAGAACCCTATAACACAACTTCTCCTAGCATGAATTGTATATTTTTTAAAGTTTATTTTACGTTTATGAGTGTTTTGCCTGCATGTGTGTCTGCAGCATGTGCATACCTGGTACCCAGGGAGGCCATGAAAAGACATCAGATCCTCCGGAACTGCAGTTGCAGATGGTTAAGAGCCACTGTGTGGGTACTAGAAACCAAACCCAGGCCCTTAACCCTGATCTTAACTGCAAGTGATCTTAACTGCTAGTCCATTTCTCTACCCCATACAATGTTTTATAATATACCACCAAATTTTCTGCTTTCTCTGCTAATGACTATGAGGCTGCTGAGAATCCAGGTGCATAGATAGTATATACATAGTACATATGTGTATAGTACACAGATGAATCATGAGTTTTTTTCAACCAAATTAGTGATTACACTGGACTATAGGAGTTACAGAAGACATGACATTCATTTCCTTTTGCAAAAAGTTTCATTGTCTACTTTTCAAAGGCAAGTTTAACAAAGACTAATTATAATCATACTCTAAAAAAATGTGCAAAATTCATCTTTTACCACAACTCTTCACTTCATAATTCAAGTTACAATCAATTATTTATTCTTCCTCAAACGTGTACTGTGATTCCCTACCTATTGTTTAAACTCTCTATATACATCTATCCTTCTTCTATATGTCCTTTGTCTTCCTGTGTCAGTTTCATATACTACATTCCAATGTCTAGTTCAAGAAGACCTTACTTTGCATAGTAGAAGAGTGAGGAAAGACAGGTTATCCTGGAATAATGTGAGGAGTCACCTCCAAAGAGGGATCTTCCTAAGATAGGATTTTAGCCTGTGGCTATGCAAAGAATATACTTACTATCTTCTACTTCATATAGTATCCCCGACCTTATCCACACTGGGTCTTGTGTGACTTTCTATTTCTGTTATTTACATCAAAGCAGGAAGCATGGCAGCCAGCAGGTAGACATTATGCTAGAGAGGTAACTGGGAATTCTACATCTGGATCCACAGGCAGCAGGAAGAGACAGTGAGCTGCTAGTCCTGGCTTGCATTTCTGAAGTTTAAAAGTCTGCCCCAAGTGTCATACTACCTCCAACAAGGCCACACCTACTCCATCAAGGCCACACCTCCTAATAGTCCTACTCCCTATGAGCCTATGGGGAGCATTTTTATTCAAACCATCACACAATTCTACATAGTGACCCTGGCTCATAGTATTCTACTTTTTTTAGTCTTTGGTGTAGTCTTATTAAAGTACCCTCCAAACCAGGTATGGTCATACAGACCTTCAATCCCAGCATGGGGAAGCTAAGACAGGAGGATTAACAAAAATTCAAGGTCAGTGTGGACTATGTAATAATAAGCTCCAGGCCAGGATGGGCTAAAACTGTCTCAAAACAAACAAAAAAAGATATTTTAGAAGATGTACCAGGTTGTCTCAGCAACATGTTCCTTAAATAGGTCACTTACTTGTTTTTCCCTTTGTTTAATTTTATGAAGTTATTCCTAGTCAATACCAAAATGAAGCTTTTTATCTTTGCTAGAGAAGTAGCAATTTTTTGGAAAATGGCCACTAAACATGTTTCCAACATAAAGTCAACTGGTAGACATAAAAAAAGGAGAAAAAAAAAAACAAATAGGGATATCAAAGCAAATGATAAGGTTTCTTGTAAGATTTATGCAGCAATTTGACAATAACTGTGGGTCTATAGGATTAGTAATTAAGCAAATTCTCTGAAGATTTGTTTCTTTTTTGTTTCAGGATAGGGTTCAGAACCTAGAGCCTTGCACGATCTCTACTTCTACATAAATCCACTTATTATCTACTATACAAATATTGAGGATTTTCATATACCAGTTCCAGAAATATCCTGTTGGAAAACATGTATAGAGTTGCCTTCCCTTACTAAGCTTTTGAATCTTGGAAAATAATCACTAGTGAATAAACAAATACTTACTTGGAGCAAGCAAATACTTACTTGGAAATTTGAGTGGAGAAAGTGAGAAAAATCGGGACACTTACTCTAGGTTGAACAACCAGGAATGATCTTGCTGTGGTTGTAATATTTAGGTAGAGGAAATGCATGGGAGCCAGCTAGAGAGCAAAAATATTCAATTCAAAGCAGGGGGAGCCATGCACCTGAGGACACTGCATCAAGAATAAGCTTGGTGAGATTTCAGAGCTTAGCATCTTTTAAGTTCCTGTTAAAACAGAAATGTCAGATTCTCAGGCTCATCTCAGACTACTGAATAAAAACCACTGAGTGATACCCAGTAGACTGTGTTAACAACCCCTCATCATGGTGGTGTGCTGAATTAATTGAGAATCAGTGTGATAAACTGATATTTTGAGCTGTATAGAGGAGGGAAGGAACAAGGCTGTATGTATCTCTACTCAACCACAGTAGCAGAAAGAAATAGTATGTGGATCATGAAATGTTTGCAAGTTTGAAAAGCTTACTAAAGAACAATGTGTAGCTCAGTGGTGGAGGCCCGGCCTAGCAAGCATTATACTCTGGGTTCCCTTCTCAGCCCTCAAAATAAGAAAAGAGCTTGTTAAAAACCAAGCTAGCATCTGACTAAAGTAACTTCTGAGTGTGAAGATGAATGTCCTTGTGGTTTATATTTTTAATTTATTCATTGTAAATTTCATACATGTGAGGAATAAGAGATGCTTTATCAGTTAAGGGAGCTTGCTGCTCTTCCAGAGGACCCAAGTTCAACTCATATCACTTTGCCCAGGACATCTGCCATCTTTCTCGCCTCTGAGGATACCTACATACACACACACACACACACACACACACACACACACACACACACACACAAATAAATTTAAAATTAGAAAATAAATCTTTTTCAAATCAAAACATAAAACAATTTCATACATCAATGTATATTTCATATGTCTATTCAATGTATATTGATCATATCCACCCCCAGTCTTCCTTCTGACTCCTCTGAGTTTCCCTACCCCAACACATCTTTCCAACTTAGTGCCTTTATTTCTTATAACCAACTGAATTGATTAATGCTGTCTGTATGCACGTGGATGCGGAACTATCTATTGTGGCATGAACCATGTACTAGTGACCACAACCCTAATGAAATGACTCTTTTGCTTCCCTGAACAAACATCAACTACCAATAGTAGTTGATTGATCTTGCTGGTTGATCTTTTTAATGGTTTATGGATTATTGCTTACTTTAAATACGTTAATAAATTTTATTAACTTCCATTTGCTTTATGTGTTGTCACATATAATTAAAATTTCTCAGAGAGAAAATACTGACTTCCCCCGCCCCGTTTCCTTAGCAGCCTAGAACATGCCCTGCTTAAATGATTTGTTTATATTCATTAGAAACCCTTTTATTTTAATTGTGAATATTTTGCAATTAGCTTCTGTAAAACAGTCATGAACTACCTTTTTATTACTTTTAATTGTGTCATTAGAAAGCTGTAGAATGCTTAAAATGGCTTTGTTTGTTTAGGTTGTTTGTTTGTTTGCTTGCTTTTTATATGAAGGAGAAATAATTAGCAGTCAGACTTTGGACTACGGAATTAAGTTTCCAAGTAAATTGAAGTAACTAGGATTTTTCAGCTTGCTTAAAAAAAAAAAAAACCTGGGAAATGTAATTCATGTGTGTATATACAAGGGTGTGAGGGTGAAGCCACCTGTCTTTCCACATGTGAAAACCAGAGGTCAGCATTAGTGAATTTCTTCAATCTTTTGAGAGAGGGTTACTCAGTGAACTTGAAGCTTATTGTTTCTAATAGGCTGCCTGGCTGCAGCAAGCTCCCAGGATTTTCCTGTCTCTGCCTCCTCAATGCTCGGGTTACAGATGGACACTATTACATCAGGCCTTTCTTTTTCTTATTTTTTATTATTAAGAAATTTTCTATTCATTTTACATACCAACCACAGTTCCCCCTCTCCTCCCTCCTCCCGCCCCAGCCTTTCCCCCCCATCCCACCCCCCATTTCCTCTTCCTCCAAAAGGGTAAGGTCTCCCATGGGGAGTCAGCAGAGCCTGGTACATTCAGTTGAGGCGGGTCCAAGCTCCTAACCCTGCACCAAGGCTGTGCGAGGTGTCCCAATATAGGCACTGGGTTCCAAAAAGCCCACTCAAGCACTAGGGACAAATCCCAATCTCACTGCCAGGGGGCCCCCTAAACAGCTTAAGCTAAACAACTGGCCCTCTGCATATATACCATGCTTTCTTACATGAGTGCTGAGGATTCGAATCCTGGTACTCATGCTTGCAGAACAAGCATTTTCCCACTGAGCCATACCCCCAGTCCCAGGTTTCCCAGGTTTTAACTTTAAAAAAAGCTCAAGTTGAAAAATCCTAGTTACATCATCACAACCATGAAAGGATCCAGCACTCTTTTCTGGCCTTCATGGGCATCAGCATACACACACAGACAAACACACAGACACAAAAATAAACCTTTTTTTCTAGGGTTTCTCTTTACAACCTGGGATTCATTGCATAGTCCATTTCTATTATTCTAATGTCACAAATTTGGAATCATGCTGAGTCTGAGAAGAACAATTAAAATAGAATTACTAATAATTGCTTGGGAAATAAGAACATGAAACTTTCTTCATGCCCACAAACTTTACATTTATTTTCTATTTTTTTTAATTTAACCTTCCCTAAGTTGTCCTGATTATGCTACATCTAGGTCATTAATTTTGATTCTGTTTTATCATTTATGTACTTATTCAGTTTGCTTGTCAAAAGTTATCATGCCCAACTATAAAAGTTTACAGTGGTCCTGAAAACTGAATGCAAGAGAGACAATGAAACCACATAACATTTTGCCTTCAGGCTACCACAATAAAACATGATACTGCGATGGAATGCAATTGTAATTCTATTTTTTAATACATGCTTCTTTGGCATAATTTATTGTCAAGAATGTGTCTACCAGAGACAAATGTGATACTAAAGACAAAGGATTGTGTTCATGTAGTGTGCACAATAGCTTATCTTTCATAGTTCCATGCTGTCCTTCAGAATTTAGAAGAAACAAAGTATTCAACACTATGGAAAAGATAATATATCCATTTTTGTTGAAGTCTCATAGTGTTAGAAATGAGAATTCATGTGAAAAAGATATCAGGGTGGGGAGATGGGGAGAAAAAGGTGCCTGAGGTAGTGGAGAATGGGTAATTAGATGAAGTTAGTTGGTATAGTAACTGCTGCCAGTGGTCCAGCGAGATCCCCTGTATTTCTGAATGTTAGATGCTGAAGGCTCAAAAGGTAAACCTTTCCCCCCCCCCAAAAAAAAAAAAACTTCCTCAACCAAAAGAAAGAATTTCTACCCATCTTGTCTCCCCTAAGACCATGAGGGGTAAAATAAAGTAATCCCTTTGTTTATACATGTGCCCTACCGTGGTCTAATTGTACATCAAAGCTTCTAGGGATAAGTTCTCCAAATGGGACCACATTTGCCTTTAGCTTTCTTGTCTTTCTTTCTGTATCTCTCCATATTCTTCTCAGAAGAGCATTAACTCTTTGCTTACCGAAAGTGTGACCTACAACAGTGGGCATCAAAACCTGGGTATATAGCTTGGGCACCACACTAGGTAAGAAACAACCCAAAATAAAAAGCCAAGATGCCAGTGGTGACTGGCCTTCAGGCCTGATGCATTTCTTGAAAGATTTGCCTGCATCTTATCATACATTTCATTGTGGTTGGTCTAACGAAGTTTTAGGGTCTCATTCCACGCAGATGTTTTTGAAATCTCCATAGGTCTGGCAAATCAGGGTTCAATACTTCACTCTCTTGACTTTACTAGTATGATTTGGCCAGCCAGAAATATTGAAGCCACCAAAACAGTTCATCTCTACCTGCCTTCAATTTCTGGGCAGCTGAATGTAATGAGAACTTCCCTGAGTCTTGAATGAGAGTAACAGGTCAATTCAATAAAGATCTGTGTTTACAGAACTCATTTTTTCTCCTCTTCTATAGCCTCCCATAATTAATACAACTTGAAGAATCATGGGACTTCATCTAACACCTCGTGTGTTTCAGCTATATTTTTCAGTCTTGGTTCACAAAAAATTGTTCAGTAAGGTTTTCTTGTAGAGGAAAGAATGCAGTTAGTTGCTCTTTCATTTCTTAAGTAGTATTTGTCATAAAAATGTCTCTGTATACTGTAAATAACGTAAAATGATACTTCTTTATTGTTTGTCTCTACTAATCTTGAATTCCTAGTAAAGCAATACAGGATCCCTACAGGTGACCACGTTGAAATTTCAGAAGGAAGTTTAATGCCTTAAGAGGAGACTGATAGACTTTGAGTAGCACTGCTTGTTCATAAGTAAATGTAGTCTAATTTTTCTTTGGGTCGCCAGCTCGCAAATAATGATACAGAGATAATTAATGATAATGAAAGCTTAGCCTTAGGTTTTTAACTAGCTCTTATAACATAAATTAACCCATTTCTATTAATCTACATTCTGTTACATACCACTGATCCTGCTTCCTCCGTGTCTCCTTGCGTCTTTCCATACTCCTGGATTCCTTCTCCTCCTCTTCCTTTCTCTACCCAGAAATCGCACCTATAACTCCTACCTAGCTATTGGACATTCAGCTTTTTATTAAACCAATCACAGCAATATATCTTCACACAGTGCACACCACAACAAATAAAGATATATACACATATAAAAGCTATTTACATATATAAGCTAGGCACATATATATATATATAATATATGATATATATAAATCACGTATAGAAATATAAATAGAGAGCTTATTGAGCATCCCATTCTTTCCTTTCCCTTCTGGCTTATTTGCACAGCTATTCCTGCTATGGCCTCTCTTACATTATCTTGGACATCCACAATTGACACTTCTATTTTCTCTACATCTACAAGCCTCATCTTGCCTTACTTTCTTCCTAATTCAGTTTAGATTCCACAGTCTGTATTTCAATCACATTCTGTCTAAAATTGAAACTCCCTTATCCCTAAGTATTTGTGCCACCACAATCATCTGACAAAACCTTAAACATGGATCAACTGTTTTCTTCTTTCTCGAATGGAACATTGTTGAAAAAGGGAATTAGAACAGATTGATTCTGCTAAAACGTTTTGATCCTCAGCCTCAAATAGGCTCTCTGTGCTCTCTGGTAACCTTACTACATTTCATAGGTCAACTCCTTTTCACAATCTCTATCAAAACTAGTTTAGATGAACCCCACTTAGTCTACATTCATCTTCAAATTCAGTGAATGTTCATTACACACCATGCATTACATACTATGCCTAGTCTGTTGCTTCCCAATTTCACAGAGTAAACTAAGGCTCTAGAAATAGATTTCCTGGTGCAGAGGAAATGGCTCAGTAGGGATGAACACTTGGTATGAAAAGTGGACCTGAGTTCAAATTCCCAGCACCCACACAGAGCCAAACACGACATCATGTGCCTGTAACCAGAGTTCTGGGGAACAGTCAGGCAGGTACCAGCGCCAACCATCCTAAACAAAATACTGAGCTTCACGTTCAAGGAATAGACAGACAGTAATAAAAAAATCTTCCAACATCTTCCTCTGGCCTCTACATGCTCATGTTTGGTTGTGAAGCATGCATACACACACACACACACACACACACACACACACACACACACACACACACAAGCACCCTCAACTTACTCTTATCTTCCAAAGTGACCTTCTATATCTTAGAGCAGATAGAGTCTCTTTAACTGTCAAGTTGAAATGACTTCCTTACAAATGACATTTCCTTGATAAGAGACAATTCCTTTCTTTTGTCATGAAAGGTTGATGACTATAATTCCAAATATACTTGAAAAAACCTTTAACGACATAAAGATAAACAAATATATGACAGGCAATTTAATTTTATAAAACGAAAAACTTGACATACCAAACATATGTTATTCTAAATCAGTAATTTTGGATCTATAATCAGGCATTTAATGAAGTGAAAATTTACCTGCATTAAACTAATCATAATAAAATTATTCTTTGTTTGCTCTTTCATAGAGAGCATATTCCATATATTCAAGTGATTCAAAGAGACCCATAGTCTAATGGCACCCTTCAACATTTTCTCACTTACTTGTGGTGATATTGTGTTCCCCAATATATTGTGCACCCTAATAAACTTATCTGGGGTCAGAGAACAGAACAGCCACTAGATATAGAGGCCAGAAAATGGTGGCACACACACACCTTTAATCCTAGCATTTCGAAGACAGAGATCCGTCTCTGTGAGTTCAAAGCCACACTGTAAACAGCCAGGCATAGTGACACATGCCTTTAATCCCCAGAAGTGATAGCAGAAAGGTATATAAGGCATGAGGACCAGGAGCTAGAGCCTGGTTATGCAGGTTCAGCTGAAATCCATTCGGATGAGGACTCAGAGGCTTCCAGTTTGAGGAAACCATTGGCTGAGAAGTTGTCAAGGTTAGGTCAGCTGTGGCTTGTGTCTGTCTCTCTGATCTTCCAGTATTCACCCCAATACCTGGCCCTGGGTTTATTTTTATCAATAAGACCTTTTAAGATTTGTCTTACACTTACTAGTTCCAAACTAGAATAAAACCGAATGGAATTCACATAGTACATCATACTGTTCAGAGTTAACTGTACTTTTTGACATTTTATGGGCAGTATTTAATAATTTAAACATAAATTTATGTGTATATTACAATCCCTAATGGTTGAAGTATATTCAAATTCAATGTTATATCTGTTTAAATGATGTAGTGCCTGCATTCACACCTTGCATAGTGGAATTAGTTCCTTTTCCTGTTGCTTTGACAAAATACCCTGAGAAAAGGGAGGAAGGATTTCTTTTTTACTCACACTTCAAGGGTACATTCCACATTGACAGGG
This sequence comes from Peromyscus eremicus, assembly GCF_949786415.1. NCBI lineage: Eukaryota > Metazoa > Chordata > Mammalia > Rodentia > Cricetidae > Peromyscus > Peromyscus eremicus. The sequence goes on from NC_081439.1 coordinate 41,321,326, forward strand.
AAGTCAAGGCAGCAGAAGCTGAAGGCATCTCCTTAACTGCCACCTGACCAATAAACCTCTTCCTGTCAAAATTTTCAGCAATCAAGAGGCTAAGGAGGAGGAATTATGTGTTTCAGGCCAACATGGGCTACGTGACTATTTCTAGGCTAGCCTGAGCTACACAGGAAGATCCTGCCTCAATGAGGATAATGATGATTATGATAAATAAATAAATAAATAAATAAATAAATAAATAAATAAATAAATAAAACTACATTAAAAAAAAACTTCTGTGATGCTGGGGACATGTTTCAGCTGGTAAACAGACTTACTACCTAGCCAATAATAATAGCAGTTATAGTTAAAATAAAAAACTGTAATAAGTGTTCCCTCTTCTGATCCAATTAAGAACTATAGTTGAGTAATTAATGCAAAAATATGGTTAAATAAGGATCATAATAAAAACATTGCTTAAACTTGTTTAAAATTTAAATAGTCACAAATGTTTCCTTCTGTGCAAAGACTCTTGGAGTGGATGTCCACTTATTGGAGTCCTCCATAAGGCACACTGATAATGCAATCTGTTTGATTTCCAGTTCTGGTTTCGTTAGTGTAGAAAGAATGCATCAGAAAACATGGGAAGCATTCTGATCTCAGACTTCTAAATTCTTGGAGTTTCTTTCCTAATTTTTGACTAGAGTCTCATCAACACTTACCTACTTGACAATATTTTGTTTTAATTTTTCTTTGTGAAGCAGGTTTGCACAATACTTAGCCCGGTTTTCAAGAAATAGCAGCTTTTTCCCCCTTCAAATGAATACTTCTTTGATTTTGGAAATCTCTAATTAAATTGTCATTATAATATTGATGAGAACAGGTTTGTAGACATGCATACAAAAGACAGCTGCAATGTACAGGCAGCTAACATCTGAACTAATGAGAAGAGCAAGGCATGCAAGTGCAAGCACTTTTACTTGTAGATCACTCTAGGTACAAAGGAAGGAGCTAAATGATCCTACAGTATCCTAAGACACTTCAGACTTTAGAGAAGGAGAGAGGTATATTTTCAAAGGAAAATGAAAGGAGAAAGAGAACTGGAGCTTACTTTTTCCTTCTTTTTACCTTCAACTGATTCAGCCTTGTTCCCAGGGTTTGGAAAGAGAAAGTAAGAACTAAAACATTAGAATCAAAGCATTGGAACATGCCTACTTCATATCAAAACTGAAATCTAAGTACAACATAACTTTAGAAACTGAACGCCTCACTAGTTCACAAAAGAGACATCTTGCCACCTTGTCATTTTCACAGTGGTTCCTGTTTCCCAGTCAACCTCACATGGTTATTAGAAATTTATGTGATAATCTGAAAGGACCTGGTTGCACTGTGTAACCATCATCATCCTTGTCCAGGTTTCCCCATTGACATTTCAGAAGTCTGTTTTCTAACCTTTATATTGCAGAAAACAAAATAATTATGAATCATTTCCTTTGACAGACAGAAATATCAATATATAGGTGTTAAAAGCCTTTGTACCTGGGCATGTAGTTCAGATTCTTTTAAAAGATGTATTTTTTCATAAGGAAATGGAATAATTTTTACTAACAATTGATATCATTTCAGTGTGATTCCAATGTCATTCCACCAATACAATGACATTTTTATGTAATATAATGAACATTTTTAAAAGCTAAAAGGGCTGGGTATGGTGGCATGCACTTTGGTCTTAGTGCTTGGGAGACAGAAGCAGGTGGATCACTGTGAGTTTAAAATCAGTCCCTCTCACTCTTGGGAGTTTTTTTTTTTTCGTTTTTCCTAAATAAATCTATATTTTCTCTGCTAAAAATATTAAACAAAGTGATTGTCCTGCTATGTTAGTTGTCAGGTATTGAGGTTGATTTAAGAGAATAATGCCATCATTCCTTTGATTGTACAAACCAGCTTCCATTTGGAATCAAAAGAAATACAAGGGGTATAGATGAGGTTATTACAAACAATAGTTTTATAAAAACACTGAACTGTGGAGCCTCCAAGGGACTGGACTAGGCCCTCTGCATAAGCAAGACATTTGTGTAGCTTGATCTACTTAAGGGTCCCCCTGGCAGTAGGATCAGGATCCATTCCTAGTGAATGAGCTGGCTTTCTGGAGCCCACTACCTGTAGGGGCACACCTTGTAGAGCCTTGATGCAGGGGGAGGGGCTTGGACATGCCTCAACTGAATGTACCGGCTCTGCTGACTCCCCATGGGAGGCCTTACCTTGTCTGAGGAGGAAAAGGGGGGTAGGTTTGGGGGTAAAGGCTTGGGGGCAGGAGGAGGAAAGAGAAGGAGATCTGTGGTTGGTATGTAAAATGAATAAAAAATTTCTTAATTAAAAAAAATGTGAACACCAGACAGGGAAATAATACCTCCCAGATCAAGCAAGCCCAATAGAGAGTCAACTTAGTGATGCTGTCCTTGTGCACAGACATTACATTACATAAACTGTTCTCCTAAGTGAGGGAGTTTGTCCTTAGATGTCACTCATTGGAACATTTGGTTGTCATGCATCATGTTAAAGATCCATAAATGCCAACTTGATAGGGTAGCTATGATGCATGATAATCTACTCTGCATATCTGCATACAGTTCTTTTCAACAGATCCTCATGATGCATCACATCAGAGACTCCTGCTTTCAAACTTCAGAAACAGCCCAAATCCCCATGGGAGCCTTCCAAAGTCTCTGCTGCAAGGACTAAAATACCATGAGAGCAGGAAGTCATCCTAGGCTGACAAAATACCCTCCTCCCTAAATAAAAGTATTTACTATGTAGTAGGCACAAAGGATGAATGTATTCTTATGATTTAGTTTATCTTTTCATTCTAAAAAAAAAAAAGAATCCACCACTGCTTGATATATAGAATTTAGAATCTAGCACCATTTTACTTGTCATGTAATTTTGTCATTCCAGAACTTTTGTGGAGTTACATAAGTGATAATTAAGAATATGCACTTTGAAGTAAGCAAATCAAAATATGTATCCCAGGTTACAACATTTTTACCCATAGAACTTTGGCACCATTTAACCTCTGCAAGTTTAGTTTCTCAAAGGTAAAATGAGAAAGCTCCAAGTACCAGTCTCATTGGGTTGTTGTGTAGGAAAAGATTAGTTTGTGTGTGGGTAATGCTTATCACAACATTATGTACCAAGGAAGTGCTAATAAACATGCACCGCTGTAATACTAATACAACATAGTGTATTAGTCTATTTGAGTTTCTATTAAAATAGAAAATACCATAAACTGTGTGACTTACACACAACAGAAATCTAGTTCTATCAGTTTTGGAGGTGAAGAAGTCCAAGTTTAAGTGACTAGCAAATACAATGTCTGGTAAGTGTCTATTCCTCATAGCTACTGCTTCTTGCTACTTCCTCACATAACCAAAAGGACTAGCTTCATCTCTGAGGACTATTTTATATGGGCACTGCCTTGGCTACATTTTATTACTGCAACAAAACACCATGATCAAGGCAACTTATAGAAGAAATAGTTTGTTGGGCACTTACAGTTTCTGAGCATGAGTCTATAACCATCATGGCTAATACCATGGCAACAAGAAGGTATAGTGCTGGAGCAGTAGCTGATAACTCACTTCCCGTCCAAAAGCAAGAGTCAGAGAGAGCTAACTGGGAATGAATGGTACGGGCTTTGGAAACCTCAAAACCCAACCCCACTGATACCCTTCCACCAACAAGACCTCACCTACTAATCCTTCTCAAACTTTTCAACCAACTGAGGGCCAATCATTCAAATATGTGACCCTATGGAGGCCATTCTCATTCAAACCACCACAGGCACTAATCTCAAAACTCACTTTTCAAGCAGGCCTACCTCCTAATATCATTGCCAGAGAGCTTACAGTTTATATGCATTAATGATATTATTTTTAGCTTTTTTTTGTTTGTTTTTTTGAGACAGGGTTTTTCTGTGTAGCTTTGTGCCATTCCTGGAACTCGACCAGGCTGGCCTCGAACTCACAGAGATCCGCCTGGCTCTGCCTCCTGAGTGCTGGGATTAAAGGCGTGTGCCACCACCGCCCGGCATTTTTAGCTTTTTAACATATGAACACTTTCAGATCACAGAGTGAACATCACTGACATTACATCCCAACCAGAGTAAGATGTCTCATGTCTAGATTTCTTTGCTTTAAAAATTTTTATCTTCTAATTCACTCATAGGTACTTCGGGGAGAAATTGCACCTCTTAAAGAGAATGTTAATCGAGTCAATGACCTTGCTCGACAGCTTACTACATTGGGCATTCAGCTCTCACCTTATAACCTCAGCACTCTGGAAGATCTGAATACCAGATGGAAACTTCTGCAGGTAGGCATGCTGTGAGCATCATTGCTCCTTGGTATAGTAAAATGACATGTACATAAAGTTTGTTTTTAGGGAGTAACAAAAGTTATTCATTTTCCCAAGCATAATGATGAATGCTTTTAATTTCAGCACTTGCAATGCAAAGTCAGATGAATCTCTTTGAAGTTCTGGCCAGCCTGTTCTACATAGCAAGTTCCAGGCTAGCCACAGCTATATAGCAAGAACCTATTTCAAAAGAGTATTCATTTGATATTCATAATAACAAGATGCTTTATATCGCTTGATAGGTCCTTATGTTACTAAACTCAATTTCAGAAATGTCCAAAAGCTAGAGTTCAGTTTGTCTTGTAATCATGTGAAAGACAATGGTGAACCACAATGGAGGAACTGAATTAATAGTAGACTATTCATTTGTGCTGGTGATGCTTAGATTCTGAAAATATCTTTCCCTTTGGAATTCTAATCTAAACAAGAGTCAATAGTATGGTATAAAATTGTCTTAAGAAAAAGTATCATCTCATAAATCCATGAAGAGAAGTTTTTGTAAGTTTGTATAGTAAATATAGGGGATAGGTGTGTGTCCCAGGTATCATTTACTTGGACAGTTTAGTGACTCTTTCTGTACTTTAGTCTTTCCTCTAAAAGATAAGATAATAGAATTCTCTACGTTGTTAGTTTTTTGTTAGGATAAATAAATCACAATAATAAGTGTAATAAGTCATTCGGAGCAGAACTTACTTTACAGTACCCTATACATTCTAGATCTTGGTGTTATTGCAATTATTACTATGATGATACTACATGGACTTGGGAATCTGACTAATTAGCTGTGTGTCCTTTGTGCCATTTAACCTCTATGGCTGTTGGTACCTTCATCTCCAACACAGCTGCAATAATGTTGAATGAGCTGATTCACATAGTTTTTAGAATAGTGTTTGTAGTGGTAGTGTGTATTTCCTCTACAAAGGACATTGTGTTATGCCTCCAAACTATAAAACTGGTTTAGCCATAAAATTAGAGACTCATTTTTTTCTTTTTCAATTTCATGGAATACAGATCATATACTCCTGAGACTAGAAAGAAAACTAGGTTTGAAAGTATTTGGTCTCAAAGTTTTAATAATAAAAAAACAATAAATCAGTACTCTGCTACCAACAGTCTATTTGAGAGTGTGATTGAAAGTCCAGTTAAAGAAATGCTAGATCTTTAACAAAAAAAATAAGTTTCAAATTCCAGACCCCTTCAAGTTCTATATAATTTAATTCATGTATAATGAATGAGCTTGAAATATCCATATGGTAGATTGTTATCTGTAGCATTGACTAAGGTAAGACAGTATCGGTAAGTGATTCTATGCCTCTATATGTTCACTGGCCCCATGGTAGTTTGGTACTATTAAAATCTTATCAGTTTCATCTTTAAAAGATATTGTAGATGTCTTATTAAATAAGAAACACGGAGCCAAATGCAGAGTTAAAAGTCCAAGAGGTCAGAGCAGTAGCTAAGAGCTGAGACTAAAAACCCTTTCTTACCCTTCGCTGCCACTGTCGTCCTTCCCCTCAGAAAGTGACCTACTTCCTGTGTATCTGTCTTTTTATTGACTTTCTGTTCTGCCTTCTCATTGGTTGTAAACCCAACCACATGACCTCCTCCTCCTCACTGCCTGCCTATACAGACCTCCAGGTCTTCTATGGTTGGTAATGAGATTAAAGGCGTGTGTCTCCATGCTGGCTGTATCCTTGAACACATAGAGATCTGCCTGTCATGTGATTGGGATTAAAGGTATTTGCCACCACGGCTTCTGCTATGGCTTGCTATTAGCTCTGACCCCCAGGCAACTTTATTTATTAACATGCAAATAAAATCACATTTTAGTACAAATAAAATATCACCATAATATATCTTTCATTTAAAGCATACATAACTAAAGTAATGAGTGACCAAAGACAGCCAATGGTCACATCTGTTCTATTCAAACACTCTTGGATAGAATTTTCTTGTAAAAGGTTGAGTGTTACATTTGTGTTTCAGAATGTACTACAAGATTTGTGACAGATACACGTAAATTTATGACTGAGGTCAAAAAATTGTGAATGATAGGAAAATAATCTTGTGAATCAATGCTATGCAGGCTAGACATAGTGGTATACCCTTTAATACCAGCATTTGAGAGGCAGAGGTAAATAGAATAATGTGAATTCCAGGCCAGTCTGGTATACATAGTGTGTTTCTGGACAGCCATAGCTACACACAGAGACTCTGTCTCAAAAATAAAAAGCAAACAAAGAATCATGGTATGTGTGAGCTTAAGACTGTAACTCAGTGGTAGAATGCTTACTCAGAATGTCCCAGGTCCTGGGTTAGAGCCACAGCACCAACAAAAAAACCCTTTATGACTTTATGATCCATTCTAGTTATACTATTTATTTATTCATAAAGCATGGAAAATATTAATGGTTTAATTCTTACACAAGTACTTAATTGCAATTACATGTAAATACATGAAAGAAGATGGCAGGCTGTAGCAAAAAATAGTATATTCTTTATTGGATTAATATGTTAACATCTCTAAGCTACAATTCTTATTATTGAAATGAAACGATTCAGTTTGTCTAAGGCTACATCCAGTTCATTTCTATGATCCTGTATCTGGATATCATGAAGAGATACACAAGACAAAATTTAGTTTAGAACCAATGATGATGCTTATTTTATTCATACCATAATACATATGTGGCTAGTTGCAATTACATTACTTCTTCCATAACTCTAAACCTTTTATCTGGAGGCCATATAGATATAGACTTCTCGTATTAAACAAGAATCAATGTTTGGCTCATGAGTCTCTTGTACATAGCAAATTTAATGCTTTTATTTTTGAGCAATAACCTTAAAGATATGCTCAGAAATTATTTCTTGCAGAAAGTTGATGAGCCCAAGATTTTTGGTTTACATGTAACTGAATCAAGTATATTACATACTTTATTTTTTTTACCATAATTCTAACCATTCTGCTACATAATCATAGCTAGTTATAAATGTGAGTCATTATTCAGAAAGGGAACAAGGCAAATAAAGAAAACTATCCATGTTAATGAAAGTTCATGAGTGTAGCTTCTCCACCATTTTTAGGAAACACATTCTCTGTTGATTATTGCTGCAGCTCATAGGTGCCATAGATGAGTGGGACTGTTGGTTGCTTCCCTCCTCTGGAAGGTTGCATGGCAACTTTTGGTACCATGAAATCTTGTCCTCAGGGAGCGGGGAGTTTCAGGTCAGTTCCAGATCAGGTTCTCAGAGTCTTAAGTCCAAAACACCTTCTGAGAACAGGAGAAATGGTTTTCCCCAGGGAAGATTCCTCAGTTGGCTATCCAATACCAAGTCCTCAGCCCTGAGATCATATACATACAAAGTAATATTAGAAGGAGTGAGAAAATTGTGTTAATGTATTTAGGAATATGTCCGTGTGTGTGTGTATGTGTGTGTGTAACAATTTTTTTAAACATGACATGAATTTTGAGAGCAAGATAGGATTGAATTGGCGAGGTTGAAGGGAAGAAAGGGAGAAGGATATAATTATATTAAAATTTCAAATTAAAAATAAAATAAAACTAGTACATATGGCAAAAAATGGATATTGATATCAAAGGATTGCATTTAGTTATGGAATGAAGAACTCACTTATATTATGCATATTCTTCATTTAGAAGAATGCATGTAAAAGTAGGGCATTAGCCAGCTTCTGTACTGAAAAGCTTGCGTTCGCCATCGTGATGGCTGCAAAGGTGTACAAAATAAAGAATGCAGTCACTTATGATGCTTTATCTGTTGACAAATACCACATTAAAAACTAGGTACAAGTTTACATTTCTTTCTGCCAAGACAAAGAAAAGTTGAAAACACAGCTGAAAGAGTAGAAATGCATATATAGGTGTGAGAAAGGGAAAGCAGTCCTAAATTTGAGAAGGAATGGAATTGCGTGCGGTCTGACTTTATCTTTCTTGACATCAGACTATCCTGGGTTTAGTTACTTGACAAATTCATTTTGCTTCAAAACGAAAGCCATACTTGTATGTTAGCTATATATAAGATCAGTGAAAATAGTTGAGACATATAAGAAAGATAGGTGTGACCATCAATAGCAGAATAAGATCTCGTCATAATTTACCTGTGCACAGAAATAGTAAATAAAGAGGCTTCCAAATTTATTTTGAAGCCAGAAATAGAAGTACAAGACACTTGTTTACTTGGTTTAGATTTTCTGTTGGAATGAAATCCCATGTCCTCCCTCTCAGTGTGCATTGGTATGGATGTTTCTACTTGGACCATTCGCAGGATGCTTAAGGTGTTAGTAAGTGTTCTCGGATACTTTCCCACAATCCTTGAAGCATTCTGAATATGCATTATAAGTACATATTATGATTATTCTCTGTCATAAGTAAGGAAATTGAGACCTAGAAACATGACACAACCGCAATCACATCGAGTGCCAAGTGTCACAAGATCTGAATCAGATCTTCAGAACTGTCCTGTATAATTCCTTTTCCTTAAAGTGCCATTAAACTCGAGATTAACCAAGTCATACTTAAAATCTATTTGGACAAGAAAAGTGTGAAATGCTTGATTTTTTTCCAAACATACCCTCTCTTTAAAATAATTCTTGGAAATTCTTTGAAATCTTCCTTTAACAAACCATTGGATTAATATGCCCAGTTCTGTGTACCCTTAAAAAAATCACACTTCTTTCAAACATAAAATTTTAAAATGCCAGGCAGTGATGGCGCATGCCTTTAATCCCAGCACACAGGAGGCAGAGGCAGGCAGATCTCTGTGAGTTCGAGACCAGCCGAGGCTACAGTGTGATTTCCAGGAAAGGCACCAAAGCTACACAAAGAAACCCTGTCTCGAAAAAAAATTAAAGCAACCTATTCCTTATTGCCTTAACAACTTAGCAACTACTTTAAAATCCAATGAAAATTATTTTAATAAGTCAACTCTTAAAGTAAAACCAATCCTAATATTTAGTCAAGTACAAACGAATCTCAAAAATCAAAAGGAAAGAACGTTAAAAACAAGAATCCTTTTAAATTTTGAAGTAATGCACATACATTGGGTGGCATGACCATTTACTTTATTCATCATGGAAGGGAATAGTCTACCATCTCTGCACTCATGAATAAATCCATGCATAACAACAAAAGGATGAAAATACACTGTAACATTAAGTATATGTGCTATGTTAACCATAAGGAAGTATGGAATGTGAAAACATCTTAACTTGAATATGTTAAAGAACCATGCTATTAATGGCGTATATTTTAAAAGGTTTGTTCACATTCCTCTGATAACATGCATACATAGTTGTTCTCCTGCACAGCACTCTAGTCCCTTTCTGTCCCACCATCCTAGGCACTCACATCCTGCATACCCATGCCTGCTTTCGTTCTTTCCTTTCCTTTCAGTGAATTAGCTCTGAGTAAGCATTTATTGTATACTGAGAAGTCATGGTAGTAATCCTATATGGTCCATGGACAACTGACCAAAAAGCCCTTTCATATATATGCTGTTTTAAGAAATCTTATAAATATGTGTTATGTTATTCTCCCAGAATAGTCCATTGTCTCTCAATTTCTCCATGCCATAAACACGCAGGAGTACTTGTATGCATGGTGATAATTTATCTATGTCCCCCAATAAAATTTATCTGAGGATCAGAGGATAAAGGTCAGCCACTATTAGTAAAAACAGAAGTCATGCAATGTTAGCACACGCCCTTAATCCTTCTGGATCTCTGTGTGTTCAAGGCCATACTAGGGAACAGAGCCAAGCGTGGTGACACACGCCTTTAATCCCAGTACCAACCATAGAGACCTGAAGGTCTGTACAGACAGACAGTGATGAGGAAGTGAGGTAGCTGGGCTAAGATAGCCAATGAGAGGGCAGAACACCAAGGCAATAAAGGCACGGGTAAGACAGGAAGTAACTTGCCCTTTAAAAGCTGCGGTGTGGTGAAGTAAGGTTAGCCGGTGGCTGTTCGGATTCCTCTGATCTCTGTCAGATTTTCACACTATTTCTGGCTCTGTGTTTTTTTTTTTTTATTTAATAAGACCACTTAGAAATTTATCTACATGTATGGCTTCATTTGTTAAGTAAAACTAAGCAAACAATTGAAAAATGAAAACTAGGCTGGGGAAATAGTTCAGTAGATGTTTTTGCTTTCTGTTTGGATGTGATGACATGAATTCAGTTAGTTAGAACCTCTATAAAAGCCAGGCATGATAACAATTATCTGAGATTCCAGCACTTCTAAGACAAGACTGGAGTTGGAAACAAAAGCATCCACAGAAGCTTGCAGGCCAGCTAGCCTGAAATATCCTGTGGGGAAAAACAAAACAAAACAAAACAAAAACCCCAAGAGATCCTGTCTCAAACAGGGTGAAGATCATGTCTGCCACCCAAGATTGTCCTCTGATCTCTCTCTCTATAGTGTGTCGTGTCACTCATGCATCCATATGGACACCAAAAAACATGTACATATATGCATATGCACTTGAGTCACACATACACAAATAATAAAAAAGAATAAAACCAACAGCAATGTATGCTTATTTTTGGTGACATAGATTTTCTAAGCACAACTTATATCTCTGTGTGTTCTTCCTTATCATCATTAAATATGTGGGCAGACCTTAACATTTTCCTCACACTTTTCTGTAATGATTCTATACTAATTCCTTTGCATTGTGGATTCCCTTCTAAGCAGGAAGCCTAGATGAGCTGTGCCATCTGCTCTTGCTAATAACATAGGCCCTACTGCTTTGAAGATAAACAGAGGATAACTAGCTTCCTTGCTTCAGAATTACTAAGGAGTGATTCTACTGGTATCTACCTAGCATATCCTCCTTTTATTCATTTAGCAACATCTAAGATGTTTTAGATTAAACCAGAGAACTCAGTCTGAGGCTATTCTCGATGGAAATATATTTTTGTGTATCCGTGGTTCTCAAAATTTAGTGAGCAACATAATTACTTGGAAGTCTGATTAAAATAATTCACTCAGTCCTCTCATCCCAAGTTTTGAATTGACTAGGAGTTTGGTGGAATTTGAGATACTGTATTCCTAACAAATTCCCAAATGAGGTTCATATTGCTGTTTCAAAGGGACCATACTTTGAGAAGTATTGTCCTACATTTAGCATATATCAGGTAGTCAAATTTAACATGTGAAAAAATACATATGTTTTCAAAATGTTAGGCACCTTGAGTCTTTAAAATTTAACATTGAAATGAAGCATAACATCATGGAGAAAGTTCTGTTCTACAGAAGTTGCAATGCCATGGAACCATGGAGATCAAGCATTTAACTTTCTTTTGGACTTGAGGAGGAAGGTAAAGAGAAACTTGAAGAACCCAGGGAAACTTTTAATAAATGACAAATACCATTATTTGCTACTGTATGGAATTATATTTAATCTGTTTCACATTGTACTGTCTAAACTATATTGTCCAATGTGATAGCATATTAAGCTTTTGGGACATTGAATTTATCCAGTCCACATAGAGACATGTTACAATGTAACATGCATTAAGTTTTCAAAGACTTTGTATAGAAACTGAAATTTCTAAATTGTATTTTGTACTGATTATATGTTGAACTGAGAATATTTTACCGATTTAGTTATTAAATTATGTCACCATAAAGAATTTCCCTCATTTATTCTTAATGATTATTCAAATTTGGGTATTTCTCTTGAAGATGAATGAGTCTGCCTGCCAGGTCAAACAGAACAACCGACAATGTTGTTTCTTTTGACCTTTTAATTGTGCTTATTAGAACATTTAAAATTACTTATGTAGCATTCACTCTCTTTGCATTGGACAATACTGGTCTACAAAATACTTTTTCACAACCTGTGTAAATAGAAGTTTTAAAGTAAAAGTTTACACTCCAGCAGTCTCAATAAGCCAGGCTTAATCACCAGAATCATACCAATCAAAGAGTTAAGCAATGGTGATTTTTTTTTCAGTATGACTATATTTGGAAGAGGAATAAATATAGGGATACAGTGACCCTCAGTCCATCTTCTGGGTACTGACAGGAGTTTTAAGTTTCAATTGAGAACAAGAAGTATACACAATTAAGCCAGTCTGGTTAAGGTGTGGTCCCATCCATCATTATCTCTTCTTTCTTCCTAGAAGATGATCTGGACAAGTCCTTATTGCAAAGTTATTCAAAAAAGTTCTTGATGTAATAGGTGACTTGCAAGAAGAGATAAATACTTCTGTTTCATAAGCAGCCTCAACCTCATGGGGAAGAAGTTCTGTCCTGTGAGGTTCTAGAGTTCAGGGAATCTGAGGTGACTCAATTGGAAAGGTTAATAATAATAGCCTATGCGGTGGTTTGAATGAGGAATGCCCCCCATAGGCTCAGGAATTTGAACACTTGGTCCCCAGTTCGTAGTTCTGTTTAGAGAGGTTATGGAGAGGTTCACCCTTGCTAGAGGAAGTATGCCACTGGATTTGAGAGTTCAGAGCCTCAACCCACTTCCAGTTCACTGACTGTTTTGTGTTAGCAGTTGAAGATGTGAATCTTCTTGCTCCAGATACCTACTGCCATGCCCTACCCCCATTATAGGCTCTTCCCCTGGTATCATAAACACAAATAAACCCTTCCTTCTGTAAGTTACCTAGACCACGGTGTTTTATCACAGTAACAGAAAAGTAGTTAATAAAACTGACCTTTGTGCTTCGAGCCAAAGGAGACAAAAAGACACAAAATGAATTTGCCAATGCCAGGGTTTCATTCCTGATTGTAGTTACTTGGTAGTCCCAAGTGAGGAGTCAATGCTTTCCTGTAAAAGCAGCTTCCAATTGTCTGTTTCACTAGCAGGACTCAAAATCACCTGGCAAAATGATCAGAACACCCCCAGAGATTCATTTGATCTTCCAAGAACCCTGTGATTCTGTATTTCTCTGAGGCTTTCTAGAGATACTGTTATGCTGTGACTACAGATAGAAAAAATCTCTCATACTATGGATCATAGAATTTTACAGAGAAGCGTAAAATGTATTTTGACATCAAGTGGTGCCTATATCTTGAATATAAAATTGTCTTACTCACATACCACTCTTTTTATAAAGAAATCACTTGTGTTACTAACACAAATTTTAAGCAGCTGGTCACTTTTTCTCAATTTAAAGATGCTAAATAATACTTCTGTCGTGTGATGAATCTGCTGTCTTGAGAATGTTAATGAAAGATTTACATGGTTACAAGAAATTGAAAACTATTTTTCCACCTCAACTATTACAACAATATGTAAGAAAAATGACCCCAATACATTCTAAATGATGGTTTGCTCTTCTAAAAGATTTCAATTGTAGAGGCAAGCCTGGTGTGCCCTCCTGACACTTTTAAAAATGCTGACGGTAAAGGAAATGTGAGGAACAAAGAAGAAGGAAGAATGTGTTTGTTTTTGAAAAGGTTAGGTCAGGAAGGATTTGTTGATATTAGGAGCAGAATGACCCATGAAAAAAGACAATTAAGTTCTAGGAAAACATCCTTTCAGTAAAGAGAGAACAATCCTTTATGCTTGACCTCAACTTTGTTAAAGAAAAAAAAGAACAGGAGGAACTGAATACAGCCCTTTTAAAGAACTAAAGAAGGGTGGAAATCTGAATGTTTGGGAGAGTGAGACATGCCAAAGTCAAGGCACATGGTCAAGCTTCAGAACATTTGCTTTCTAATGATTTTAAGTTTTCTAATGATTTTATTCAAGAGGAATTGCTGTTGAAATTGGTCAGGTAACCTTGAAAGTAACATGGCACATATGTTCCAAAATCTACCCTACACGTGGTAAAAGAAGACTTAATTTTCAACATCATTCTCAGTATTTTTTAAGGCTTGGGATGTGTAAGACTTTAGGGCCAAAAATGAACGATGTAGTTGGAAATGTGACAAAAAATTAAATTATATGAAATACAAATGAGGAAAAAAAGTCATCAGCAATTGCAGGAATCTTTATGGGGCTGAAGAGAATGAAAGGCATATTATCTTTTTCAGAAATTTTATTATGTGAACCTGAATCATTATGAAGTGTTAGAATACTTGATGACTTAGATCTTTATGCATACTGTTTAATGTCTAATTTATTTTAATCAAGAATTAATTTTTCTAGTTCTGAAACTAGTGATTACAGCAATAAGTATTCTGTTATTATTTTAAGTGAAATATGTCCCTATTAAATGTGTTTACACAGCAAATTTATTTCCTCATACATTCATGTTTTACCTTCTGATGTCTTAAATTCCTTCTTAAAAGTATATATATGTATGTGTGTGTGTTTGTGTGTGTGTGTGTGTGTGTGTGTGTGTGTGTGTGTGTGTGTGTGTGTATGGGTGTACTTCTGAGTATATAAATTTTCCATTGTGTTCTTAGCTGTCTCTTGTTCCCTAGCTGATGTTTGCCCTTGACTTCAATTTCTCAGCGCTTTATTCTTTGTGTCCTTCTCTCTGCAGTCTGACCTTTTCTGCCCTGCAGTTTGACCCCAGCTGCCCTTTCTTCTGCGTTTGTTTGCCCTGGTTGTTTTCCTCATTGCTTTTCCCGTTCCCACTGCCCTGCTGTGTGTGAAACACTCCACCAGCAGCTGCTCCCAGTTCCCATGCTACGTCATGCCCAACATTCAAAGAGCTGCTGTTCTCACATTTCCACTAGCAAGACGCCCCCGCCTCCGCCTCCACTGCACATTCCTGGTGAGAGGAAAAAGGAGCCTTTTTCAGGCCAAATGAATAGCTGCATGTTAAAGGCAACTCTGTTGAGAGGATAGAGAGAAGCTTACAAAATTCAGAAGTGCTATTTTAGAAGATAAATGCCACAAAGTGGATTTCGAATTATTGTAGTTTATACTACTACTTCTTTATTTTTATAGATTCTACAATGACCTTAAAATAATAATTTTTTATGGCAGAAATCATCCTATTGCTTAATGTATCAATTTAATAAGGTACTAATAATACACTACAAAATAACAATAAAATGAATTAGAAAATAGTTAGTATCTTACAAATAGAGCCTTTACAAACAGTCATAATTATTTGGCCAATGAATTATCACATTATAAGTTAGAAAAAGGTTGTTGCTATATTATGCATTGTTGAAATCAGTAATGAACAAATATCAAGCGCTTACTACATGCCACTTTCTCTTCTGAGCATCTTTACTTATGCTAGTGTCTCTATGTCTCACAATAAGTCTATGATGTGGATACTGTTCTGATCTTGATTTTATAGTTTAGAAAAATAAGGGAACTCGTCTAACTCGGTAAGTGGAAGGATCAGAACTTGAATCTGGGGAATCTGGCTGGCAAACCTGTCAAAACTAGTAACAGAACTGCATGGATGATATAGTTATTGAATGAAAAAAAAAAGAAAGAATGGAATGGAGAGGAGAGGAGAGGAGAGGAGAGGAGAGGAAAGGAGAGGAGAGGAGGAGGAGGAGGGGAGGGGAGGGGAGGGGGGGAGGGGAGGGGAGGGGGGAGGGGAGGGGAGGAGAGGAGAGGAGAGGAGAGGGGAGGGGGGAGGGGAGGGGAGGAGAGGAGAGGAGAGGAGAGGGGAGGGGGGAGGGGAGGGGAGGAGAGGAGAGGAGAGGAGAGGGGAGGGGAGGGGAGGGGAGAGGAGAGGAGGGGAGAGGAGGGGAGGGGAGGGGAGGAGAGGAGAGGAGAGGAGAGGAGAGGAGAGGAGAGGAGAGGAAAGGAAAGGAAAGGAAAGGAAAGGAAAGTAAAGGAAAGGACTCTGCCTAGGTATGGTGGAGATGAAAGTTTATTATAGATAAAATGGTGAGTGTTGGTAGATGCTGGGACATCTGGGAGAGTCTAGACTGAGCTGGGCCATATGGGGAGAGGAGAAGGGATAGGGAAGAAAAGGGGACCAGATGAAGCAGCCAGGAGGCCAAAGGTACAAAAAGGGCAGGTAACCAAAATGTCTGGATTATATAGGGCAGAGTCTCTTAGGCAAGGGCAGCCAGCCCCTGGGTTGGAAAGTTCAGGGTAAAGGTCTGAGTATACTAGCCATACCCTGTAACAGGTAGGGACTGAGGGATGCTGGGAGAACCTGGTGGCCAGGTCCACTTTGATATGTTAAATAGGCACCCCAGCCATTTGTCCTGGGTTTGAAACTTAACAGTTATGGGTTGACAGGTTCCTCTTAATTGATGACATAAACTTATATTTTTACCTTGTGAAAAATCTGCTGTATCACAAGCAAAGGAGCTGGAGCGGTGGTGACACAGTGCCAGAGGGTTCGCCTAGCTCATCCAACATTCTGTGTTCCAGTTTAGGAACTGCAGTGGAAAGAAGTGTAAAAGCAATAGGACTATTATATGAATCTCAGTCCATAATCTTGAAATAGTCTGCATAGCCCAGAGCCTCAATCAGTCACAGAGTTAGAAGCACAGCACTGTCTGTAGGCCCAGCTGAGTTAAATGATCCTGTTCTTCCTTAAATGAGTAGCCCTTTATCCTGTGATCCAGTCAATACATTTTACCTGCTATTTACTCTTTGCCAAAGAGTGACAGAAAAACCCTCATAGAGGTTAAACTTTGGTGGAAAAGCAGACATTAATTCTTTTAATCCCTCCTATAGTCATTAAAATTTTAATAAGTGTGTTGAAAGAAAAAGGAGGTCAGTACTGGAGCACACAATGAGGATGAGAGCAAGAGAACAAAAGAGTGAGACCGAGAGAAAGTGAGAGAGAGAGATAGCGGGGTGAGAGTGGAAGGCAGGAACAGGTGATCATAAGCCTTCCCAGAAAGCAGCCATCAAACCAGAGTCTAAAGAATGAAGATAAGCTAACTGCGAATCTTATATATTCACCGGTAACTTCTATTTTATGTAGCCTGAAGCACAGGGCTAACAAAATAAATAGAGTAATATAATTCTTGTATGTAAATTTAATAACTAGGGATCATTTGAAATAATGAACTGCAGAGCTAATGTATAATTAAGTCACATCCAAGGAAGATTTCCTTTCTTTATCACAGATAACATCCTGTTTGCTTTCTCCACAGCATTTATGAAAATCTATATCTGTGCATTTGTTTTCTGATTCAATGAAACTCTACCTTCCCAATCTGAATGAAGGCAGAAACCTACTTGGCTAGTTTTATTGACACAAAACATTATTCTTTAATATAATAAGAATCCAAAAATATTTTTATAAACATGAAACTAAGTAAAAAATTCTGAGCTACTGAGCTCAGCAGGTAAAGATATCTGCTCCCAGGCGTGATATCCTTAGTTCAATGCCTGGGACCCACATGGTTGACCCAACTTGTCCCCTGACGTTCACACACAAGCGTTTATACATGTGCACACACATATACAAATAAATATAATAGAGCTGCTATTAAACACTGTAAAAATACATAGAAAGCTATATAGTAGGAGAAAATTGTGTCTGGAAAAATTCATACTCATGTCTAGATCTATGAACTAATTTGCTCACCAGCACTAAAGTAAGTGTAAAAACTTCTAAGAAAACATAAAACTGCTTAGAAATGACATTTATACTTTACTCTTTTGTAGACATGGTCCACTGATGTCCTAGACCATTTTTTTGAAAATCCACATATTTTTAATGTAATTTTAATTTAATAGAATTATGTCACTTCCTCCTTTCTTTTTTAATCTGTTTATTTTTCTTTTCTTTTTTCTTTTTTTTTCTTTTTAAAAGATTTTTAAAATTCATTTTACATACCAATCACCAATTCCCCCTCTCCTCCTTCCTCCCTCCCCTCACACCTTCCTCCCCCAACCCCCCCCCCCATTCCCTCACTAACAATGAATAACATGTAGGCTAAAAACTACATGGACTATATTTTGTTACCACCCGAGGAAACACAAATTTGATAGCTTCTGCTTTGATTGTTATAGTTAATATGTTGATATTAGAAGTCTATAATTTGATAGTCTGATATATGTTTAAGTCCAAGAAACCATCACCAATACCATATTCAAATTAAGGAATATATCCTTTTACTCCAAGTTTCCTCATGCCTGTAACAACACTTCCTTCTTTACGACCCTGCCCTGGCCTCCAGGCAACTTCTAATCAATTTTCTAGCTTTGTAAATTAATTTACATGTCCTAGGTTTCATGAGAATGAGATATCACCATAGGCTTTGGGTTCTTTGCTCCAGAATAATTATCATGAATTTCACTCAGCGTATTCTATATAGCAACAGTTAATTGCTTCTTAATGCTGAGTAGTAGTCCCTTGTTTTACACCTGTTTCTTGTTCCTGATACTGTTTAGTAGAATTTTGAGTTGTTCTTCGATTCAAGCTTGTCCTACTTACTTTTTGCTGTGTTGTGGCAAAATACCTAAGAAAAGCCACTTAAGAAAGGGAGGCTTTATTTTGGCTCACAGTCAGACGTGGAAGGCATAACAACAGCAGTGCGGGGTGGCTGATCACTTTGTAGTTTTACCTGCAGGAAGCAGAAAGAGATGAACGCTGGTGCTCAGTTACTGTCCCTTTTTCCTTTTTCCTTAGTGCAGGACCAAAGTCCAGGAGATGGTGACACATTCAAAATTAGTCTTCCTTCCTCAGCTTTCCTTGGAAAAACTCTGAATAGGCACGGTCAAAATGTAGGTGAATCCAAAACCAGACAAGTTAACAATGATTACCCATCACAGGACTATTACAAATAAGGATGAAGTGGATGTTCATGGGAAAGGTTCGTTATAAAGATATACTTCATTCCTCTTGGATAAATGCCTGGGAGAAGAACTGCACCAAAATATATGGCAGATATATTTTTACTTAGGAAACTAGAAAACTGTTTTCCAAAAAAATGTTATGACAGTTCACTACAGTTCCTATTCCTCTGCATCATCCCTCAAATTTTCATATGGTCAGTTGTTTGAATTGTAGCCATTGTTGTGTCACAGACTTTTTCTGGGGAGATGCAATACACACATACATCACACACACACACACACACACACACACACACACACACGTATGCACATGTGCACACATGCACACATGCATGCACCTACGTACCTACTCATCCCATAAAGGGAGGCCACAACAGACAAAAGTGATGATTTCCAATGCCCACATTACTAAACCAAGGAGTTTTTTTACTGGGGCTAGTAACAGGATTGTAGGTGGGGGGTTACTTAAAATAAGCAGGGCTAACTCAAAAGCAGCTCCATCACCAGAAAGCCCATATGAACATAGGTGATGACTCCAGCAAACTGGAACCCTCAAACTCTCTACACATCTTGTATGCAGCTCAGCAACCCCATCTCTTTCTGAGTTTGGATGCTCAAAGTCTCTACCTCCAGCAAGTGTTTATTCCTTTTTATATACCACTGGTAGGGGCCCTCAGCAATCTTTCAAGCTTCTATTCTTCCCAAGTAAGAAGACCTTTTTTAGTTACTTCCTATTTATCACCTGAAGCTGCTGAGCCTCCTCCTCTTTCCTGGGGCAAATGTTACAATTCAGAGGACCATGCCATAGAACACACATTTTATTGGGTTTGTGGCAGTATCTCATTGTGGTTTAAACAGGCACTTCTTCAATGACTAATTACATTTAGTCACTCCAATATTCTTAACACTGTTGTGCTATAATTTTTCTGCCATTCTATCTCTAAACGTTTTGTCTCTTTATAATTAATGTGCATCTATTATAGGCAATGTATAATTAAAGAGTGTTGTTTTAAAATCTCATCTGACAATCTTTTAATTGGATATATTTACACCATTTATATTTTCGGTTTTTATTGATATTGTTAGATGTAAATCTCTTTTTTATCAAGCTGTATGTTTTCTCTTTATCCCATATGTTCTTTGTTTACTCATGAATCCTTTTCTGTCTTTTATATAAATGAAGTACTTTGTGTGAATGCATTTTACACCTTCTGCTGAAATATTAGTGCTAGCTGTTTGTTTTGATGTTTTGTTTTACTTCTCGATTTAAGGTTTATACTATACATCTTTAGCTTGTCATCGTGCATCTTTGACTAATGTTGAAACTCTGTTTTAGAGAAAGCTGGCTGTTTTTCATTTGTGTGGTTGCTTTAAGCCTTAGAGTATACATCTTTAGCTTATCACCACATATCTTCAAATAATATTAGATATCTTTACATATAGTATAAGAATCTTATACTACATTTCCATTTCACCCTTGCCAAAGCATGTACTATTATTTAATATTAGATCTCAAGATTTAACAGGATTAGATCAGCTCTCATTTTGTACATAATTACTTCCAATGGCAGAGCAAGGTCTCTGTCTTCCTAATACCACATGAATCATGATGTTTCTGTACTGGCTGATGGGAAGTGGCTATTCCTTCCTATTTCTGATGGATGCTGGATATTTTTAACCCCGATATTTTCTAATGATTTCTCCAATATTCCATAGTTTCTTCATCAATCTACAAACCAACCCTTATATAAATACTTGAGAGAAATCCAAAGATTCTCATTCTCTCTCTCTCTCTCTCTCTCTCTCTCTCTCTCTCTCTCTCTCTCTCTCTCTCTCTCTCTCATTCTCTCTCTCTCATTTCTCTCTCTCATTCTCTCTCTCCCTCCCTCCCTCCTCCCTCCTCTCTCTCTCTCTCTCTCTGCTGTCTCTCTGTCTCTCTCTCTCTCCCTTTGCCTTAGTCTTTCTAAAACATCATTTCTATATCCTTTGCTCATATAGTCTGCCAGAATACTGCTAAGTTTTTCTTCCTTGTGCTCTGGCCTAAAAATTCTCACAGTAGTAAGGTAAAAAAAAATTAGGAATCACCTGTGACATAAACCATCTCTCCAGAGAGACTTCCCTTCCTTTCATGGATCTTGCCCATTGCCCTACAATCTAGAATTATACATTTTACCTACACTTGATTAATTCTGAATATAGGGTAAATTGATCCTTATTACTGCATATTGTTTGGTAACAGAGGTCCTAAATTAGTGTTTGAAGCATTGGCGGTTTTTTTTTTTTTTTTTAAATCTGGATCACATGTGAAAAACATCAGAAGAAAACAGGTAACTGGATCTAGTGTACAGTCTTCCAGACACAGAATATGTTGTACTCACTTGACAGTTTAGCACATACTTTGTTTTTCTTTCACAGCAGTAGTGATTGCCTCTGTTGAGTCCATTATATGTTTTGCCAAGCAACAGTTAGGACCTTGCCTTTGCAGTCAAGCTTGATAAGCCTTGGGCCATAGTGTGTATGGAAAAACATCTGGTGTGGACCTACAGCCAAATCTCTGAAGCAAGTCACTCCATGTGTAAGAGTTAGTTGGCAGTTCAACTGCTGAGTCTGTTTTGAGAAGAACCAAAACAACGTATTTCACCACTTTAAAGTATCCAGTAATTCCAAATGTAATAAATGTTCAAATGTTCTTCCATTTATTCTTCAGGGATAATACTTTTAAAAATTATATTCAGGTGGCTAGAGAGATAGTTCAGTGGTTAAGAATACTTACTAATATGGGAAGACCTGAATTTGAATCCCCAGCATCCATGTAAAAAGCCGGAAATGACTGTTCATGCCAATAATCCCAGCACTGAGGGACAGAGACAAGTGAATCCTGGAGTTTCACTGACTACCGAACTTAGCAAAAGTGGCAAGCTTCAAGTTCAGTAAGAGACCCTGTCTTAAGAAATAAGAGGAACACTGTTAGCGGGACGTCCCAGATGTCTTCATTTGGCCTCTGTAGGTACACATGTCCACATTCTCACATGTGAGCATCGCAGACAAACATGCACATGTATACATGCTTACACTTACAGTTCTGTATAATTAAATTTCAAAAGGCATCCTTTAATGACCAATGTATTACCATACCTAAATTTCATTTTAGGAAAGACTACCTATTACCACCTATCCATTCGGAAAATTCGATTTCTGAATTTACAAATCCAACTAGTGGCTTTATGTGGATACCACCTGATAAGTTCTAGTTTATGTAGCTAATTAATAACAGAACCAGGACTGAAAACATACTCTTTCTTCTTGCATGCCTTTTAGTTTTATTCTAAAAGGGCATTCATCATTCTAAGTGTTCCATAGTCTTAAGACATTTTTTAAATGGAGTTACTTATCCACTTCCTACCTGTCTTGCAAAGTCCATGTGAAATGATGAGAAAAGGTCAGTGAAAGAACCTCAGAAACTATTAAAGGCTATTAAAATGTTAAGTTTTATTATTAGAACTGCAGTTCATCTCAGCTAAACCTTTCTAAACTTGCTCACTCTCCTGAAGTTGAATATGCAGCATCTTTTCTAATACACTGTTCTTCCATTTTAAGAATTAATCTTTTCTGCCCTGCTGGGTTATAAAAAGAGTTCCCTTTTTCTCTCTAGTCAATTGATATTTTATAGTATATAAAATTTATATATATATATATATTTATATATATATATATGTATCTGATGGTGTCCACTAAACATATGCTGAATAAAATTGCATCAACTTTCATTCTAGACATATGGACTAAAATAACACTCTGATCTTCAAACGGCAAAGGCAATTTTAAAGGTTATCTCTGGTACCTTTGGTATTTTATATTGACAATGAATGTATTTTAATCTGTCTTATGTTCAACTGATACATCTTCTCCGCCTCCCTTTGTTAGAACTGAACAGGCTTTCAAGTTGATATAATAATTTCTTTCAAAGGTGTCTGTACTGACAAAATAAAAGAAATACCAGAGCATGGACATGAAGTTTTAATTCCCTCCTAAAATGCAGCAGATACACACACACACACACACACACACACACACACACAGAGAGAGAGAGAGAGAGAGAGAGAGAGAGAGAGAGAGAGAGAGAGAGAGAGAGAGAGAGAGACAAAGAAGACAGAGAAGGATGCATAGACATACTGACTCAGACAATTTTAGCATTCCTATTCTCTGAATTGGGGCTTATATTTGTTTACTATCCATGGGCCTTAAAATTGCTAAATATTAACTTCTATTTCCATTAGGAAATATTAACTTAATAACCTTTGTTGTTCTTTTTTTTTTTGTAACTCGGAAAACCAAAGTATGGGTAAGTTGCAATATGTGGCACTTAGGAAATATCAAAATATTTTGAATTGCTTCAGATTAGTCAAGGTCGCCAATTTATAAGTTTTTATTCTCATCAGACATTTAAATTTCAGGAGCAATAGATTACCAATGAAGGTATCATGATGGGGGCTTCCTTGTCTTTCAGAATTCTAATATGAGTCTTTCTGAATTAAGTCGTTCATCGATCATTCACTTCAATACATATGAGTGCCATGCGTAAAATACTCTCCTCTCAAAATCACCTTTTCCTGGCGTGAATACTACATGATTTCTATTTACTGAGCAAACTCATTTTAGTCCTCTCTTTCTCTGAGAATGACTGGTGGCCCTTTTGATTCTGGGGAGACTAGATGCTTGCTGGGCTCCATTCCCAGGATTTTTCTACTGGCCATCAGGATCTGTCTTGGAGAAAGTAGTTTTCTTTTTTCAAGCTAGGCCTAATGGAGGACTGTGGAATTCCATAAGTAGTGGGAGACACTCTGCTTTTCCTTTTTGTCAATACACACACACACACACACACACACACACACACACACACACACACACACTTCTCTCTTACTGGCAAAGGTAGAGTTGGTGAGTTGATGAGTATCTACTCCCTTCTTCAAGAATATGTTCTTGCTGAAAGATATCTGCCCAAGAGAGTAGATCTTTTTTTTACTAGTCCATGAAATTTATTTTTTTCCTTTAAAAATTTGTTTAATTAACTTTTTTTTCATTTATTTTACATACAGACCACAGTTTTCCCTTCACAGTGACACACTTTTGCTTGGTGTTGGATAGGTTTATGTCAACTTGACACATGCTGAAGTCATATGAAAGGAGGAACCCCACTTAATAAAATGCTTCCATAAGCCTGTATGTAGCACATTTTCTTAATTAGTGATTGATGTGGGAGAGCCTAGCCCATTGTGGGTGATGCTATCCCTGGGCTGGTGGTCCTGGGTTCTATAAGAAAGCAAGATGAGCAAGCCATTGAGAGATAGCCAGTAAGCAGCACCCCTCCATGGTCTCTACATCAGCTCCTGCCTCCAGGTTCCTGTCCTGCTTGAGTTCCTGTCCTGACTTCGGAAGTGTAAGACAAACTCTTTCCCCCCAAAGTTGCTTTGATCATGGTGTTTCATCACAGCAATAGTAACCCTAACTAAGATACTTGGTGATGTCTGTCCTGCTTTCAAGGATTGTATATAGGTATCATGTGCAATCTAGGGTAACGAGATACAGAAGGCTGATAGAGATTCTCAGAAAAGATATGTTTTCCATGTAGAGAACTAAAGCAGACCTTCTTCCCATGGGCACTGTACCTATTTTTCCTGTGTGTGTGTGTGTGTGTGTGTGTGTGTGTGTGTGTGTGTGTCTATATGTGTGTGTAAAAGAGAGAGAGACCCTATGCCAATGATGCTTCTAAAGAATGCCATAGAAATTAACTGTTCTGTTTAAATATCAACCTATCCTATCTCGCTTTTCCAATTATTTCAATCAATTCCTTCTTATGTTGTTTTGGTAGTTTTTCTATAAAAGTGCCCCACCAACCAGATGCACATGGTGGCAACATGCCTATAATCCAAGTACTACTGGAGGTTTAGGCAAGAAGATTATAGTTTGGTGCCAACCTGGGCATGATTAATTGTTGTTATGTGCATATGTGTATATTATATACATATAAATTCCTAAATATAACCTTCTTGTGTTACTTTTATGGATGTTTTCATGGATTATCATTTGATATTGGATTACTAATCCTCTTCCCTGTTACCCAGAAATAGTCTTACTATTTCCATTACTGACTAGATGTATGACTTTATTAGCCCTGGATAGTTGGCTAGGTTTCCAGTATCAGACAAGATTTCCTTGCTGTTGAGTAGGTCTTAAGTACAATTATAGAATCATTGGTTTCTGCCAAGATATGCATACCACCACTGCATCCTTGGGGCTATCATGCCTTACTGGTCATTTCCATGGTTTATAAGCATCATAGCTAGATGGGACTTTTGGTTGTTTCCATCCTTTGAAAAATTGAACGTTTTCTTCTGGTACCATAAAAGCTAGCCCTCAAGGAGGAGACATTCAAGTCAGTTACAGTTGAGGAGCCTCTGGGCCCTGTGTCTGAAGTGCATGGTGTCTTCAGCAATAGGGTATTACCTCCTACCTATGGGAGAGAAGAGGTAATAACAATAGCACATAATGTTTGGGGATTATCATGGACACCTCTGACCAACAACTTAAAAGGGAGTTTCTCATGACTAGTGTTGCATTTTTGTTAGATGATTTTTGGCTCATGGTGGCAGTGGTGGGACATGTCAGCTCAGGTGAGAAATTTTTATTTAAACAATAATTATTTTATTATTACTCATTTTATGTGTATGAGTGTTTAACCTTCATGTATGTCTGTGTACCATGTACATGAGTGGTGACCACAGAGGCCAAAGAGGGCATTGGTATCCTTAACTAGAGTTATAGATATTTGTGAGCCACCATGTGGATGCTGAGAATCAAACCTCATTCCTCTGGAAGAACAGCCAGAATTAATAACCACTGAGCCATCTCTTAAGCCTCTCACTTAATTTCTTGAAAGACTTAATCTGGAAGAAACGAGCTGCCATTTAAGAAGTTGAATACTGTAAGGTTGCTGCTGTCAGATGAAATCTAGACTGGCCATGTATAGACATTTCATGAAAAAGCAGTGATGCCTGGTCAGACCTTAGCTGTCCAATGCTGGATGTGCCAGACACCCCAAGTGAGGTCTCAGTTGTGATCATATTAGTTGTATTTACCTTGTAACCAAATAGATGTCACAAACACCTAAAAGGGGGAAATACTTGTTTGGACTCATGGTTTCAGTTGTTTCAATCCCTGGGCACTTGGCTCTGTTTTGGGTCCTGTAGTAAGTCTGAACACCATGATGGAGGAGGAAGTTGATCAATCAATTTAAGGCAGATAGAAGTCAGAAAGGGGGAGTACCTATATGAGTCAGTCCAGGCCCTAGGGACACATCCTTAGTGACCTGTTCCATGCATTTAATCCTCACTTTGCAACTTTTACCAACTCCCGATACTGCTTTCATTTTATGAATCCATCAAGGGATTAATCTATCCATCAAGTTAGAGCCCTCATCATCTAATCATCGTTGGAAATGTCTCACGACCACACACCGAGTTACGCTTTACTAATCTCCAAGATATTTCTCAATCTAGTCAAATTGACAAGATTAACCATCCACAGCAGATGAGAAAAATGTCTAGGACATCCACTCCAATTTTAACATCACATCATTCCAGCTTCAGCTATCATCTAATCTTAAATACATGAAAGATGCCAAGCAAGCAGTGTCTACCTGAGCACATTTAACTCACAGAATACTAGCAAAAGCGGTGAACTTTCACTTGGATGAATATGTTTTAGGTTTATGTGTTAAGCAACAGAAGGAGATTATGCTCTTTTTATTTTCTTTTTCTGTTATTTCATTTCTGTTTCTTTCATTTTCTTTCTCTTTTTGGTTTATCCTACAAAATTAGCATTTGATGTGCTTTTTTATTATGGGCTTCTCATTATAAAAAATTATTTCTATGAGATCAAGGAAGCTGTCTATATTAACACAATCAAAGCACCTAGGACAGATTGAACTATCCTTAGCATAATAAATATTTTTGTGTATGTATAAGTGAATGGACCAGCAGTTTCAGGGGCCATTTTTGTATTTGCTTGGTGAAATTATGTAAGGCTAGTAAAGTAAAAAGATGGGAAGAACCTCAGTCTTAATGATGGCATTGTGCTTCTGAATTAACTGGTCCTAAAGCAACCTCACCTCTACACTACTTTAATGTTTAAGCCATTTCATATTAGGATTATATTACCCACCAAGGAGAAATCACTGTGAATATCTGGCCCATAATCTTTTAAGATCAGCAGTTCTCAACCTGTGGATTGTATCCCTTTGGGGATCAAATGACCCTTTCACAGTGTTGCCCAAGACCATCAGAAAACACATACTTACATTACGATTCATAACAGTAGCAAAATTACAGCTATAAAGTATCAGCAAAAGTAATTTTATGGTTGGGAGTCACCACAACATGAGGAGTTGTATTAAATGGTCACAGTATTAGGAAGGTTGAGAACTACTTCTTTAGATCATTTTTATTTATACCAATAAGACTCGGGCTTGATGGTATCATAGGACAAAACAAAGTTGTGGACAATGCAGCTTCTTCAAAAACATCCTTTCCTTTGTTCACTAAGTCTTTCCTGCTTGGTCTCCCTGTAGTAGGGATCTGGATAGCCAACAAATTTCTTAGAGATGACTTGACTTATAACACAGATGTGTACACCTTGAGATTTTCTCTGATTACTCATTAGATATGCTACCCATATGTCCAGAATACTGGAAAAAGGGGTATTTGTTTTGGCTTGTGGTTTCAGAAGTAACAATCCATCATGGCATAGAAAGCATGGAAAGCAGCTCAGTTCATGCCATTGCAGACCAAGAAACAGAGAAGTGAGCCAAGAAGTAGACAGTGATAATATGCTTCTAAGGACCCACATGCATATCAATCCCAGCTCCTACTTTCCCCTATCAACCTCAGCTCCTAAGGACCTACATAGCAATCCCAGCTCCTAAATTCCCAACACATTCCACAAGCTACAAAACAAGCATCAAAAGCATAAGACTGTACAGGACACATAAGATTCAAATTATAATGTCATCCTCATCACCACACTAGTTGGCCACAATTATCTGAGCATCTCAGTCTTAAACCTGAATTTGTTCTCTGAAACACAGCAAAAAGCAAACATCCTTCATTAGCTTCCTACTTATGACTATATAAAATCTGTAAAAACAAGTGAAGAAATAGATGCACTATTTGAATAATGTTTTTATCTGGAAATCAATTTTGTTTGAAATTCACTCTTTTTAATTAGTGTATTATGCTAGAGACTGTACTTGACAAAGGTTTATGACAGGCTTTCTTCAAAAATGATTGATACAAATGTCGGCATGGTGGTGGTAATCGAGATGGAAGTCACTTCTGGCTCCAAGCCCAGCTTGGCCAGCATAGTGAGATGGTCTCTCAAAAGAAGAAAAGATAAAAGGGGAGATGAATAGTAAATGTAACACTAACAATACCAGAAGGGAGGTACTAAAGTTCCTAGGTATCCAAACAGTGTTACTAATATATTGAAAAGTTAACACTCTTGGTCAGGGATGACATTTGAGCGAAGATTTGAGCAATGAGTACAATTGCAAAAAGTAGAGGGGGAATGGTGATTTCTAGAAAGAAACAGAATGAACAAAAAGCTAAGGGTCTTGACAGCTCTTCCATGACCTGGAATAGTTAGAAATCTGACAAAACTGAGGTTGGAAGTGTATAGTGGAGAGAGTAGCACAGGTAAAAGACTAAACAGCAATGAAATAAATGTAATTAAGAGAGAAGAGACATAATTAAACATTTGCCTCAATTCTCCTTTTGACTCTGTGTGTATAACTCAGAATGAAACTATTTCACTAAGATGGATTTTACCTTTTTAGTCTATTTGGCCAAGTAAACAAGGAGTTGAAAATCTTTAATGCAAAATATTCATTCAACCCAAAAGAAAACTGATGATTTCACACCATTTAAAGTTAAATATTTTAAATTTCTCAATTATTTCTATTTGGGTGAGCAGAACTTTCTATAGACTTTGAAAATATATGTTTAGTTTTTAGCAGACTAATTGCTTCTGCGTTCATGCCAGCCTCATGGGACATCAACAGGTTCCAGTTCAGAAGGTAGAAATCTGGCCCTGAGAATACAGCCAAGAAGAGTTAAGGAATGCATGATTGCTCTTGTAATTAATTGAGAGGGTTCTAAAATGCTGACAGGGTTGATCGGGTCATCAGATATCATGAATCAAGAAATATATGACCCAGCTATGAATCCACAAATCTATGGACACCTGTTTTTTTATAAAGGAGCCATAAATACACAATGGAAAAAGAAACACTCTTCAACAAATGGTCTATCTGGATGCCAGTGTGTAGCAAAATGAAAATTGATCCATATCTATCACCCTGCCAACAACTCAAGTCCAAGTGGATCAATGACCTCAACATAAAACCAGACACACTGAACCTGATAGAAGAGAAAGTGGGAATTGTCTTGAACTCATTGACATGGGAGACAACTTCCTGAACAGAACACTGATAGTATAGGAACTAAGAAAAACAGTCAATAAATGGGATCTCATAAAGCTGAGAAGTTTCTGTAAGGCAAACATCAATAGGACAAAACAGCAGCTTACAGACAGAATGGGAAAAGATTTTCATCCAAAAGAGGGCTAATATCCAAAGTATAAAAAGAACTGAAGAAACTAGACATCAACAGACCAAATAATACAATTAAAAATTGGGTACAGAATCTAAAGAGAATTCTCAACAGAGCCACCTCAAATGGCCAAGAAGCATGTTAAGAAATGTTCAACATCCTTAGCCATCAGGGAAATGCAAATCAAAATTACTTTGAGATTACACCTGTCAGAATGGCTAAGATAAAAAACACAATGCATGGTGCGACAGTTGTGTAGCTTGATCTGCTTGGGGGCCCCGCTAGTGGTAGGATCAGAATCCTTCCTTGGTGCATGAGGTGGCTTTTTGGAGCCTGCTACCTATAATGGGACACCTCATGCAGGCTTGAGGCAAGGGGAAGGGCTTGGACTTGCCTCTACTGGAGGTGCCTCCCCATGGGAGGCCCTTGCCTTCTTGTGGGGGGAAGTGGGGGTAGGTTGGGGAGGGAGAGGCTGGGGTGGGAGGAGGGCAGAGGAGGATCTTTAATTGGTGTATAAAATGAATGAAAAAAATTCTTAATAAAAAAATCACAACTGACAGTTCTTGCTGGCAAGGATGTGGAGCAAGGGAAACAGTCTTCCATTACTGATGGGAGCACAAACTAGTACAGGCACTATGGAAATTAGTGTGGTTATTCTTCAGAAATTGGGATTCCATCTACAATAAGATCCAGCTACATCACTCTTGGGCATAAACTCAAAGGACACTCGATCCTACCACAAGGACACTTGCTCAACCATGTTCATTACAGCTTTATTCATAATAGTCAGAAACTGGAAAAAAAACCTAGATGTCTCTCAGCTGAAGAATGGATAAAGAAAATGTGGTAAATTTACACAACTGAGTATTACTCGGCAGTTTAAAAATGACATCATGGAATTTGCAGACAAATAGGTGGAACTAGGAAAGACCACCCTGAGTGAGGTAACCCAGATCTAGAAAGACAAACATGGTATGTACTCATTTATAAGTGTATATTAGCTGTTAAGTAATGGATGTTACAATCCACAGACCCAGGAGGCTAGGTAACATGGAGGGAACAATGTCAGACACATGGATCTCCCTAAGAAGGGGAAAAATAGATTTTGTGGGTACACTGGATGTAGGTGGTGATGGGAACAGGAGGGACCAGGCAGAGGTGAGGAGTCAGAGAGAGACAGTATTTTGAGAAAAGATGAATTGGGGAGCATTTGGGGGTGATGTAGAAACCTACTGGACTGGAAAATTGTTGCTGGTTGTTGTTTTTTTACTCTTTTACTCTTTGGTTCTTTTGGGGGCCCACCACCCAGCTTGCAAATAAATCCACACAGAGACTTATTATTTCTTATACATGCCTGGCCTTAGCTTGGCTTATTTCTAGCCAGCTTTCATAAATTATCCCATCTAACTTTTGCCTCTGAGCTTTTACCTTTCTCTATTTCTGTATATCTTTTCTTTACTTCTTACTTCATGACTTGCTGTGTAGCTGGGTGGCTGGCCACTGGAGTCTTCCTTTTCTTGCTCCTCCCCGATCTCCCTTTTTCTCCTTCTATTTATTCTCTCTGCCTGCCATCCTCGCTAATCCTTTCTCCTGTCTTGCTATTGGCCATTCAGCTCTTTATTATATCAATTAGTTATTTTAGACAGGCAAAGTAACACAGCTTCACAGAGTTAAACAAATGTAACATAAAAGAATGCAGCATATCTTTTGCATCATTATAACAAATGATCCAGAGCATACACAAATGTAACACATCATAAAATAATATTCCACAACAGAAACTCCCTGGAATCTACAAGAGTGACCCTGTCTCCTAGTAATGGGGGATGTGGAGCCTTAACTAACCATGTCCAAAACCAGACAAGGCACCTAGCAATGGGACTGGGTCATCAACCCAACCACAAAACCTTCAACCTACAACCTGTTCTGCTTTCAAGACATGCTGGTGTAATGGTGGTACAGAGCTTGTGAGAGTGGCCAGCCCATGATTGGTCCAACTTGTGTCCCACACCATGAGAGGGACTCCATACCTGACACTGCCTGGATGGCCAGGAATCAGAGGCAGGACAGCCCAGAGACCCAGAATAGAACCAAACAAGACTGGCAAAAAAAGTCAATGAAATTATTCATAATGATATTCTGCTGTACTCATATATTGGTGCCTAGCCCAGTTGTCATCAGACAGGCTTCAACTAACAACTGATGGGAGCAGATGCAGAGACTCACAGCCAAACACAAGGCAGATCTGGGAGAGCACCACAGAAGAGGAGGAAGGATTGTAGGAGCCAGAGGAGTCAAAGACTCCATGAGAACACAAGCCACTGAATCAACTAAGCAGGGCTGATAGGGGTTCACAGAAACTGAAGTAACAAACATGGACCCTGTATGGGTCTGAGCTAGGTCCCCTGCATATACCTTATGATTGTGTAGCTTGGTGTTCTTGTAGGACTCCCAAAAATGGGAGTGGGGTGTGTCTCTGTTTCTTTCACCTGCACTTGGGACCCTTTTCCTCCTACTGGGTTCCCTCATCCAGCTGTGGTATGAAGGTTTGCACCTAGTCTTATTGTAACTTGTTATGCCATGTTTGGTTGATACCCATGGGAGTCTTGCTCACTCTTACTTTCTTTTCTTTTCCTCTCTCTCTCTCTCTCTCTCTCTCTCTCTCTCTCTCTCTCTCCCTCTCTCTCTTTCTTTTTCATGATGAGAAATAGAGGAGGAGTTAATCTTGGGGAGAAGGAAGGTGGGGGAAAGGACTGAGAAGAGTGGAGGGAGGGGAAACTGTGGCCCAGATGTAATGTATGAGAAGAATGAAAGTTAATAAAATAAAATAAAATGAAAAGAATGTACAAAAGTTTATGAATTCAGGCCTAAGTTTACATGGGGAGTTAGGTTAAACAGGTTCTGAATAATGATCAGGAATGCAAAATGAAAGTTAAGTGAGGAAACCAACATCCTAAAATTGTAAGCCTCTCTAAGTTCAAAGTCCTCTAAATGAAGTCTTCCTAATGTCTTTGCCAAGTCCAAAGCTTGTATCCCTCCATCTGCTAACTCTGAGTGGCCCTAGAATTGCAGTCATTTGAAGGGGGTTCACAGCTAGTGTGTGCTCTTCATGTGCACTTTCCAAACTTTCCTTGGCTTGAAAATGTCACCAGAAGCAAATGATTAAATTACTTTTTTAAAAATGGACTCTTTGTGAATTTCATATCATGCACCCCAATCCCAGTCATTTCCTTGTTCCTCTGTATCTGTCCTCTGCCCTTGCAACCTCCCCACAAAGAAAACAAAGAAATAAAAATAATAAAAATTAAAAAATGCAAATTAAAGAAAGAAAGAGGAAAAAAAACATCTCTCAATGGAAGCTATGGTGTTTCACAGTTTGTCACTCGGTAGACCCTTTTGTCCAAACAGCTTTACTTGCAAATGTTCATTGCAATGAGTCATTGATCTAGTTCAAAGCCCCTGGCTTCTGGTACACTATCAATACTGGAGCCACATCCACCGGGACTCCTCTCAGGTATCCTGTTGTTGCCCTGTGTCATGGAGATCTTGCAGCTTTGGTTCTGCAGGGCTGACACCTTCACATGCGCCAGCAGTTCTTCGATGGGGTGGATATTGAGGTGAGCCAAACAAAAGCCCTGGATCTGGGCCTGGGTGGTAGCTGAGTTGGTCAGTCTGCCTGCTATCCTATGCCAGAGCCACCAGGGACAGCTCTCCAGCTTTGCTCAGGTGAGAGGCAGGGACAGCTCATCCACTCTCACACCTCAGGGTCCAGCTCTCCAACACAACACAGGAAAGGGGCAAGGCTAGTTCTCCCGTGCTCACACTCTTGGATCTAGTGCCCACACAACCAGGGCCAGCTCTACTATGCTGCCCATATGAGGTGGAAAGCCCCCTCTCCAGAATGGTGCAGCCAGCTAGGGGCAGGGTCAGCTCTCCGTCACACAAGCCCTTGGTACTGACTTTCCCACTCCCATATCAGCAGATGCCATCCTCCCATGTTGCCCAGGTGAGGTGCAAAGTGATTAAATTACTTTTTCCCAAGCTCCTTCACAGCAAATCTGTTGTATAAGATTTAGAATGTATACTTTTAACAGGAATACCATATTGGCAATGAAATCAGGCAAGTTTTTGAAAACAATATTGGAAATAAGAGGTATTTTGTGATCTACCACAGTGGTTTCCAAACTTCAGCGTGCAGCAGTAAACTCTGGGGCCCTTAAACTGTAAATTGAAACCAGCACCGAAAACTTCTGATTCACTGGCTCTATAGTAGAATTTGAGATTCTGTACTTCTAGGAAGTTCTCTGGTGATGCTGATACTAGTAAGAAAACACACTTTGAGAAAAACTGGTCTAACATAGAAAGGAAGTACACAGCCCATCAAATCTAGGATTGATTAGTTCAGCATTTCAACTTTATCAAGATGAATACTAGATTCCCTAAGGAGCTCTGGATTTCTCTTCAAGTCCTTAAATCACATCCTACTACACCAAACATCCCACCCTTAACAGCCAAAAAAAAAAAAAAAAAAAAAAAAAAGAATGAAAAACGTGCCAGGATATCTCTCTTTTTCCGTCCCTTCTCTCTCTCCCACCCGCCCCCCCCCACACATACACTTTCTCTGTCTCTCTGTGTGTCTTTCTCTTATCTCTGTACATGTCTGTATGCTGTGTGCACAAATGTATAAGCTCACTTGTGTCTATGTTTTGATGTCTGTATTAGAAGAAAAAGATTTCCAAGAGCTCAGTAGATTTGTCCCTTCTATGTCAACTAGAGCCAGACCTCAGTGAACACTTCTTCCTTTGCTTTCCTCTTCCTTCCTTGTTTTTATCTCTCTGTTTGAAGGCAGTGTCTTACTATATATCCCAAGAGGTCCTAAACTTACCAACTCCCCGACCCCTGCTTCAACAGCCCAAGTGGTCAGTGACTCTCTTTAAACCAATCATTGCCTGTAAGGAATAAAGTTGATGTGATGAGTTCAGACCAGATTTTCATTCTTCTGCCAGAGCTGTGGGTTGTGATTCCCTTAAAATAGCTAAGCTTTCTTACAGAAGAATAATAAATGAATAGCTATGAGGTACACAAATAGCTGGGCTTGTCACCAATTTATTCTGATAACTAGAATCAGTATAGGTAGGTCTGGAGTTGAAACAAGGAATGCAAATGCTAGTAAATAATAGATGATATTTCTTTTGCCACCACCATTTGCAAAGGAATAATGCTCTTATAAAGAATTTGGTTCAATATATTCAGGGAAGTGTCCTTTGAAAGCTTACAGTATACAGGAGTCATCTTGCTTTTATTATATCTGTATATGGAATTGCAAGCTGTCCCTTCAAGTAATGAAATTTAGACAAGTTGGAACCTGTATAACATCAAATCAATACTGAAATTATAGGCAAAGCCTATACTTCTGGAGACTAACACATGGGAGAGAAAGATTGCATGATCAAAATTGAACAGATTTCACACTTACAGGCATCTAATACAGAAAGAAAGCAATAGGTACTAGTGTGTTCTTTCAAATGTTTGCATTTTTCTCCTTGTTCAATTCTGTAAAAAACATGATAAAAAGAAAACACAGCTCAGTTGTGTCCCATATGCCTATGACCAATATAAAGTAGAAAATTGAATTGTTTATTTGGACCTCAAGTCATCCAAATACTTCATTAAAAGATGGAATGAAGATCTCCACTGAACTAAAAAGAAAATATTTCATATTCTTTTATCTATTTTGGTAGGGTTGGGGTAGTGACTTAAGTGAAGCTAGTTTCTGTTATAGTTTGTTTTCTTTCCACAACTAGATCTTAAGGAAATATATAACTATGAGACAGGAGTGAAGCTAAGGAGACAAGTGAATTTTCTTTTTGCCATATCTAAAACTACGTATTACTTCCTTTTTGAGTATACCTTAAAATAGTTAGCTTGCACCTTAGATAGCAAAAGTGATATATACCACACTTGTAAGCACATGCAACATGACAAAGTTGAGTTTTCCAGAACACTAGAAACTTGCACCTAAAGACCCAAGGCGTGTGTTTTAAAATAGTAATCAGTTTAGCTGAGGAACTGAATCTATAATCAGTAAATGAGAGTTATGACACTATATCTAATTCCTCCCCTGAATTTATCCAAGAAGAGTCTGAGCAAATGGAACCATAACTCTGATTAAGTCTAAGTCCATAGGGACCTTTCCCTTCCCTGGGACAAATGGGAATTGCACTCACAGCAAAGATGTATAGAATAAGCAAAAAGAAAAAAAATAGAAAAGGAAGACAGTATAGCATAAGCAAGAAAACCAAAATAGAAAATAGAAAACGAAGTTTCCAAAGTGCAGAAGAATCAATGATAATTTTAGTACATTATATGCACAATGCACTTAATGACAGCATTTTCACTGCTTTCTTTCATTCTGAAGATCTGGAGGGGTGTTTCCTTTTAGTATGTGTGTGTGCGTGTGCGTGTGCGTGTGCGTGTGCGTGTGTGTGTGTGTGTGTGTATTTCTCCCCTCTGGGTGGATTGCCTGGAAGATAGCAAAAGCTATTTTAGAGCCACTGCCAGCAGAGGGGGCATTTTCCATTTGTGCACGGGGTCTCAAATGCTGCGCCGGGGGCTGTATTTCCTATAGATTCCTTGCAATCTCCTGCAGCAGTATGACTGTTTACAGATACTTTACTGTCTTCTCTGATTGAAGCAGGCATTGGTTTGCCATCAACTTTTGGTTGTTTTTATTTTTGAAGACCATGCATCTAACAGATGTTTGTTGTTGGCTCCATATCTATATTCTTTGAAAGCTGCAGAATCAAATTGCTGACATTCAGACAACACTAATTCCCATATCCAGGGAGCCTAATTTGCCGTCCCTGAGATACTGATTCCTAGTGTTCACGGGTTTAAAAACCATTTCAGTGTCAAAATATAAGAATGGGCTTGGGAGATGCAGCGCTGTCTCCACTAAAGATAATCACATTTTATAAACATCTGCGTCATTACTGGTATGATTCATCTCTAAGCTGTATACAGCTGTGTTTCCAGTTTCAATTAACAATCCCTTAATTGCATATCCATCTCATGTTACTAATTTAGTTAATTTATTCATAATTAAGAGTATTCTGTTTTCTACCAAGGTTTGTCGAGCTCAGAACACTATAAAGAGAAATATTTTAAGGCAGCGTCTCTGAGGGATTTTGTTTCTTATAATCACATCACAGTAAAATGTCATTCATGCGCCCAAAGGCAGATAAATTGCTAAGGGATTTTTTTTTCCAGTAAAATATGAAACTATGTGAAGCTGCAGTGTGCTGTGTTTTTAAAGCAAGTTAAATGCTGTGAGTTTGGTTCTTTTCTTTCTCTTTTCCTGACATCCTCTCAAAAAAAATTATCATTTGATTTGGATTGTTATTTAAGTATCACAGCAAATCCAGTCACCGGTGCAGCTAAAACTGTCATTACCCTGTCAGGTAATGGTGTCTCTTAAAATCTGGGCTATAAAATCTGTACATTTCAGAGGACATTAAGATCAGGAATTTTTAAATTGCTGAAGCCTGAGTGAGTGGAATACACCCTTGTGGAAAATGGAAGGCAGATAACATGATACCAGGCAGTTAATTCATTTTAGTTTGACCTTTTCTAAAAAAAAAAAAAAATACAGATACCCTTGCAGCAAGGATCTTGCCTTCATTAATATATGTCTGGGTGTCATTAAAATGGTAATAACAAAAAATTAAAAGTAGTGTTTCATTTTGTTTAGTGTCCAGAAACTGCTTCCTATAGCCTTGACCTACCTTGAAGCTTAATAAGAATCCCCTAATTTTCCAATAGTTTATATATTGTACACAATAAAAAAATGAGCTGGGTTTTTTTTTTTACCTTGCATGGATTTAACTAAAATTTAAAATATACCATACTGACCTCTCTCTTCCAGAAATCTCCTTGCCACTCAAGGAAGTATACATAGTATGCATTCATTCCACCACTGATGGAGTTATTCATTTTCTATTTTATTGATCTCTACTAAATGGCGAGCATTCTGCTACACACTGAGAGTTTGTTGATCACACAGTCATGATTTCTTTCTTTACAGAACTTCCAGCATGAAGGAGGCATCAGACATAACTCAAGCAACCACATACAGATGTGTACAGTTGTGTTTCTTAATGAAGCTGAGAGGACAGGCACAATTAAACAATGCTAAACCTCCTTATATAAGTAGTATACCAAATGAGACATAATATAGATGATTCTCTGCTGATGAAGATTTAGATAATCAAGCCTTATTTCTGCTTTCTCTTAAGTAGGTTCAATTGGTATAGAAGTTTAAACTGATAATTTCCCTCTGAAGAAAAATGCCTGTGTTGAAACAGATGATGTCCTTGACTCATATCCTAATTTTCAAAGGAACTGATAGAAGGAAAATTACGCCAATTCATACATCAATCTTCTGTCCCTTTGAATTATAAACACTTTCCTTAAATGTTAATTTGTATCTTAAAGGTACATACTTTCTGCCATATTTCCATGCAGCCATAATGATGCAAATGAATGTCTTGGCAGACGCTCTCAAGAGCATCAACAATGCTGAAAGAGAGGCAAATGTCAGGTCCATACTCCAAAGTCATTGTGCAATTGCTAACTGTGATGATGAAGCATGTTCCATTGATGAATTTGAGCTCATCAGTGATCACAGAGCTCGGAAAGTTGTAAACCTCACAGATAGCTTAAACAACTGTGGAACAGTCAGCCTAGATTTGATGTGCAGCTCAAAGACCTGGAAAAACTACAGAATAATCTGCTCCCACCTCATCAGTTTAGTTTCACTAGACTCAGGTAGCATCATGAGCCAGCAGGACAAAAACACACAAGAGGAAAAAATTCTGGGATTCTTTTTCTGGTGATGTAAAACATATACATAAGTAAAATATCTCAATGAAGCTTGCTAAAATGAGGTAAAACCAAGTATCTTAAATGCGTAATAGCAATGAACTAATTTGCTTTACCCTATAAGATTTCAAACACTTCTGATCATCCCACCCTGCTCTCTTCTCAGCTTGCACAGTGCTTTATTTTCCACTGTTGTGTGTGTATGGAGGAGAAGGTTGGCCTGTTTCTTTCTTACAGCATCTTAAACCTCAATTAAACACGGAGTGTGGAGCAAGTACTCTTAGTTGTTTGTGCAATTGTGACTAAAGGTTGAGGCAACACACCAACATACTAGTGTATCTGCAGTTCTACAGATAGTGTTCAGTTCCTCTGTATACAAAAAGGTTTTCCACAATCCTCACAATGACTAGATTATTATCTAGGCCCCAGCCTCTCAATTTATACACTAGTAAATGGATTTTGGATGGCTTAGTTGAAATATTTCCACTTACTGAAATCAGGATCAGAAATTAGGCCTAATACAAAATGATTTGAACTAAACCATGATTTATTTCAGGAAAAACAAAGATGTTTATGCTTCAAAAATTGTACATTTTTCCAAAAATGACAATCCTTCATTAACATCATTTTGCAATAGTAACTCATTTGGGTGATGACTTTATGATGGCATCTTTAGTCTTAGTTGTACTTGAATCTGTTTATATTTATTCATTACAATCTGCATTTGATAATTGATGGAAATAGGGAATTTGAAAGTACAGATGATCTTTTTTATGTTATGATCTGAGTTAACAAAACTCATTCTAAAAAAGATAGCATATAGTTCACAAAGTAACATGTTTTATCATAATATTTTCATGCATGTATGTTATGTACTTTGTTCATATCAATTCTCCCTCCATTTATGACTTTTGCCCCCCTCACTGCCCTCCCAGATACCTACCTCTTCTTAACAATGTCTCTTCTGCTCTTTTTTTCTTCTGTTTTTTCTTACACTAACTTCCATGTAGGAGAAAAATTCTATACTTGTCTTTGTGAGGACATCATTTCACTTAACATGACAGTCTTTTGTTCTATCCATTTTCCTGCAAATAACAAAATTTCATTCTTCCTTGTGGCTGAATAAAATCCCATTGTGGAGATATACCACAAATTCTTTATGCATTCAACTGTTTATGGACAACTAGACTGGTTCCATAGCCTAGCTATTATGAATAGTGCAGCAATGAACAGAGATGATCAAGTATCTCTGTGGCACACTAACTTAGGTATATTCCCAAGAATGCCATAACTATTACATGGTAGTTTTTAGGTTTTTATATTTTTTATTTATTTATTTATTTATTTATTTATTTGGGTTTTCGAGGCAGGGTTTTTCTGTGTAGTTTTAGTGCCTGTCTTGGATCTCGCTCTGTAGACCAGGCTGGCCTTGAACTCACAGAGACCCACCTGGTTCTGCCTCCCAAATGCTAGGATTAAAGGCGTATGCCACCACCGCCAAGATAGTTTTTAGGTTTTATTTTTTTCGTTTTATAAAATCTTTATTGACAAATAATTCACATAGTATACAATTGGCCTGTTTGCACAATTTGATAGACTTTAGTCAAGCATCCTCATAGGCCCATGACACCATCACCACTTTCTATTTTAGAACACCGCTGTCTTCAATTTCATACATACATGATGTATGGTGATTACATTCCACCTTATTTTTTAAATGAACATAATATTTGCAATTATAACCGTTTTTAAATTCACAATTCAGTGGCATAATTCAAGATATTAATTACACTTATGATATTCATTAATTACACTCATAATATTAATTACATTTGTGGTATTCGTTTTTTTATGTGGGAGCTCCATAATGATTTCCACTATTACATTTCCTACCAGCATTGAGTGGAGGGAGACATTTTATTTTGTTGTTCTTGACATAGAATCTTACTGTATACCTTAGCTTAAACTCAGCCTTGTGATCCTCTTGCCACAGTCTTCCAAGTGCTGAGATTTACAGGTCCATGTTAGCGCATCTAGCTCTATAACCAAGCTTACATATGTACCCTCATTTTCCCCAAAGCCATGAACGACAAATGTGATATTTTTACCTTTACATCTCTTGTTTGCTTATTCCATTCAAAAAATTTTATTTTAACTTCTATTATTTTGTGATTTATAACTATTCTATGTCTTTACTCAAACAAAATCTTAAAAGTGAAGCAAATACCATATCTGAAACTATCTGGACTCTCTTCATTATCTTTATAAGGGAAAGGGACAAATTTAGAATTTTGCTGCTGACTGAAGGAAGTTTCTCTATTGTTCTTTGAGAACAACAGTACTAGCTTCCTTGTCACTTGTTTCAAAACTATGTAGTTTCAATATTTGTACTTTAGTGTTACATAACATTCTGTGTTTCAAATGTGAGAAATGGTAGGTGAGATCACACTCTGACCCCCTTGGATTTCAGATAGCACTGGATGAAAACAGGCCACCAATTTCAAGTTGAAATAACAAAGATAAGTCAGTCAAAGTCCCCAGCCAGACAGGACTCTTATTATACCTGAGGTCCATACCTTGGATGGATAGCAATGTCTGCAGGACAAGGCCATGACTGTAAATCTCCCCTGACAGTGTCCACATCAGCAATTCATAGCTTGACTTTTTGCATGTCATGAACACATTCATTGTAGCAGTAATACTTCAGAGAAATGAGGATCATGTATATGTCAGTGACCCAAGCCTTTGTTACAATGTGGCCTGGGGAATATTTTGCTTGTCTGGTGCCAGCTTCAGTGAATATAATTTGGATCTGGGAGTAAAATAGCCAGTTGTTTGCCAGTTCTTCTTTAAAGCTAAGTTCCTTTCCAGATGATCACACATAGGAGTTTTTGTTAGGATCCATTTTTTTTTTCAGCACAACTAGGGATCAAACTTGGGACCTTGTACATGCTAGACAGGGGCTCTAATGGAGCTACATCCCCAGCCTGCTTTGCTTCAATGTCATTGGAGATCATGACATAAATATTATAGGAAAATTATTATTTATTGTTCACCTGAAGCTGTTTACTATCAACAAAAAGGCAAGCAACCAAAGCAATTGGATTCTTTCGCTATGTTTCTATTTCATTGACTTTGGAAATATAGATACGTTTTAACCCATTTACTAAAAAATGAATGACTAACTCTTGGCATGCAAATGTGATTCTGTGGAAGGAGTTTCTTCTTTGTGGGTAATGGAAGAAAAGTTTTTGAATATTTTCTTTACTGAATTTTATTTTATATATTTTCCTTTTTTAAGTTTAATTGCTTTGCAGATAATGCAAAAATAAGAAAAGAAATCAACTTAATAATAATGGTAGACTAGAAGAAGCAAAAGCAAGTAGGTAAATATGAATGAATACCAACCAGAAAGAAAA
This sequence comes from Peromyscus eremicus, assembly GCF_949786415.1. Classification (NCBI taxonomy): domain Eukaryota; kingdom Metazoa; phylum Chordata; class Mammalia; order Rodentia; family Cricetidae; genus Peromyscus; species Peromyscus eremicus. The sequence continues at coordinate 41,363,344 of NC_081439.1, forward strand.
ATTAAGGCTTTGACAGAACAAAAAGTAAGTTGGCCTATACACCCTACTGTCATAATGCACTTTGCTCTCCAACTGTAACCTCTATGTACCCTGTGACATATTGAACTGCTGTTATCTAAGCCCTGTAAGAGAGAATTTTGAGTTACCTGCTGTTGGTAAACATTATCCAAATCACATGTAGTTACTAAGCAGCTCTTGTATACCTATTACTCCAGATTGACTTTCCCCAGACTGTTGTTCTTTAAGGAACAGCAGGAAGTTGTTTCTCATTCTCACAAAGCCTTAGAATCCAACTCTATGGATCGTTTCAATATCTGTATTGTAGAATTGGTTTATGCCAATTATAACTGAAAAGATGAAAATGAGAGAGAGAGAGACAGAGACAGAGACAGAGACAGACAGACACAGACAGACACAGAGAGAGACAGGATGTATTCTGGGGGAACACAATGAATGTATCTCTTACTAAATGCTATAGTCAATGATTTAAAAATACCATTCTAATTTCTTGAAATTTCAGAATAGGTATCATATGTCAGGTTTATCACATGCCTAGCCCAACCCCGATTACAAAAATCAGTGCTGAGAAACTGGTACCTGTGGCCACCTCAGTTATCCCTGAAGGCAGAAAGTGCGTACATGTTCCATACTTGATAATCAAAGCTTTTTTGGTTAATTGAAAGATCGCATTTTAATAGATTCACTCGTGGATCTCGTTTGTCTTTTATAAATAAAAAGGAAAGCAGATATACAATAAGTAATAAAATAGGCACATGTAGCTACCAGACTCTTTCCTCTTTTCATTGATAAAGTGTTGAAAATAGTTACTGGAGATACTGGGAAATACTTTTCCCCATGGACCGGTAGGAGGTTGCTATGGTTTAAATCTACATGCTTCCCCCCATATTAGAATGCTTGTTTTCAGTTAGTCCCCTCATTTGGGGAGACTATGGAACCTAACTGGCAGAAGAAGTAAGTCACTAAATGAAGGTCTTGGAAGGTTATTTTTGGCGCCTAACTCTAGGCAGACTCTTTACTCCATGGTCTAACATGTTATGAAGAGCTCCCACTACATACTGCTGCCAGCAGGGGCAAGGTTGTTTCACTGCATCTTGCTTACAACAACAGACTGAAAACTCTAAAACTGTGAACCAAAATAAATCTTCACTCTCTTAAGTTTTTTAAGTTTTTGTTTTCTGTCAGATATTTTGGTCACAGTGACAGAAATGTAAACACAAGGCCATATTAATTAATGATGTGACTCTTCTTGTCATTTTTCAATGCACTACATTGAATTCTGATTGTCCAATATCATGATTGTTTTGCTTCTCATGATCTAGTATTATCACATGGGGAATGGTGCTTAAACACATGAATTTCAGGGGCAGAAAATAAAGAATGGTGCTATACTTGCTTGTTATGTCAAATACATAGTTATATTGTAGTACTGTAAGGATCTATGTCAAATATCCTTTACCTAATTTTCATATATACAAGGTACCTTTCAACTTTCTGCTCTAGTCATTAGTACTTCTACATTCAAAGTTCCAGTGAAACAGGACGTGAAAAATTATAGGCTTGCATTAACTTAAGAACACAGCCTTTAGAGTGATCTCCTACACTACGCTGCATTAATTTCTGATGTTGCTTGGAACAAATTAATATTCCTGGAATACAAGCTAGTTGAAAGAGCTCTGGAGAAGAGCAGGGTATTTCCTGGCTCCTAATATTGAAGAAAAAAACCTGTGCTGTGACATGGACTCATGTCTCCTCCCAGACTGTCTTTGAGTAAGTTGGCAACATTGCTGAAAAAAAAATAAAAGCACTCATCTAAAACTTAGAAAATGCTTTCATTCATTGATTCTCTCTCTCTCTCTCTCTCTTTTTCTTTTAACTTGGGCCATTTTTATAAGTACAGAGAGTAGGAAATCATATGAGGGTATTTAAAATTTATCCAGAAAATTCCCTTACTCCTCTTTATTGCCTCAGACCCCACCTACTATGAACTGACTCAGGTTACCTTGCTCTTAGCCCCTTTCAGGGAAATAATGAACTGCTACATATGTGTTTTGGATGGATGAAGGCTGACTACTTCATTGGTATCCTAGGTTTCAACTGGTCTCAGTCTAAAGTCTTCCCCAAATGTAAACATGTAGCTAAGAAACATCTAGTAGGAGACATAAAAGACAGCTTCCAACCTTAACCGTAATAACATGCAGGCATTTAGTCTTAAATTGGCCCCATTACAAAAGCAGGATTCTGACCTTCAGTGTGTATCAGGTGGCCAATTTGCTCCTAAGCTAGTGCTATGACACAGAACCATTGAGTGTCAAATCTAAAATTAAAAGCCTGGGCAATAAGACTTGCTGTTTTCTTAGATCCTTTGTATGCAATGTTAACAAGTACCATTAAAGCACTTTAACCAGTTAACATATTTTGATTGTCTTAAATTTTGCAAGTGAGAGTCCACAGGGACATTCATTACAGGCCACTATTTTCCCTAGCACAAACATATTTGTGACATTTATTGTATGCATTACAGAAACCCCCAGGGTTCATACGGATAACTAACAGAAGCAGTCTTTGGATTTTGGCCTCTTTCAGGAGATAAGGGCTTTCTTCTCATGCACTGTTAATTTGTGATTAAGATAAGAATTGCCTTGAGCATGCAGAGTGGAAGCTCTTACTAGCCACATATATAAAATATCACATAATCGATGCTGGCAGATTTTAAATTAATTACAGACATTGTACCATGACTATTTAGCTTAAATTCTAATTGTTCTCCTTTTAGTGTGCAAAATACCCTGTTTCAAAGTGATAACCACCTCCATGGGTCAGTAATGAATCTTTATTAACAGGATGTTTTCCCTTCCTTCTCAAACTGAAGAATAGGCTGATCATCAGCTGGAGCTCATATAAAACTCCAGATGGCCCAAGCTATACAGAGAGTCAGTTAAGTCTCTAGGAATGGGCCTTGAGCATCAGTATCTACTACAAGTCCCGAGGATTTCACGGTACATCCAGGTTGTAGAACTCTGATGCTAAAAGAAGAGATAACAGGACTCCATGCAAAACAGAGGAAGGATGCTGGTAAACAAATGTATCTTCAAGGGTCTTAACATGAACCACGAGTCTGATGACACCAAACTCATCTCCCAAGATTTTGATTATTATGTGAGATGCAAATAAATCAGTCACTTTCCAAATCCCCCAGCCTGGCCCTCATTGGCTCCATAGAACTGGCAAATGTCAATCATTCCTTGTGCAACTCCTGATTTCTTTGTTTTAAATTTAACTTCTTCATGATTGTTTGGGAGTTGAACATCATGCACCCCAATTCTGCTCACCTCCTGGTCTCCCCACCAAAAGAATTTTCACATTGAACCTTCAGGAGTCAAGAAAACAGATTGCACTTAATAGGTAACATGTCAATTTCAAAGGGATATATACTATACCATGTTGAATAATTAAATGCTAATTGTCACAATCAAACAATATTCTGTGAGAAAGGAAATAATAGGAGTCTATGGATAGAGCATTTTTAATGAGTGTGTTTTATCTCACTGTGCTTTATAAACTAAGTTTGAGACTTAGCATCAACCCTGTCATTAGGAGTAAAAAATAATTTGCATATGGAAATGAACTAAGGTCTTGTCCACCTGGAAATTTGGCTCCAATGCAGACAAGCCTGAATTCTGAATTTTCTGAATGACAATTAGGGAATATTTGTTGTTGAGGAAATAGGAGCACAAAAGGATTAGTTAGTGCTTTTTCCGTGAAATTAAGTACTTAGAGTCTTAAATATTTTGTATCATTTTACTAGAGAAAGAAAAAAAAAACCCTTTGAAACTCTATTTGTCTGTGGCATCCACAGCAGTGTCTTGGATATAATGAAAGAAATTTATTTTCAAAGAATTATTGAGACTGTGAGCACATGGGCATGTGTACATACACTCACACACCTGCACAAGCATACTTACACAATGATTGTTTTTTTCCCTAAGACTGTAGAAATCCCATTAAAACAGAAACTTCTTAAGTAGTTACTGGAACCTCAGGGTTTTTTTTTATTTTCTTTTATAATATTTAGATGCATTTAGGTGAACTTGTAGCATTTTAATTATATCTGTATCTGATGCAGAAAAAATGTAAAAGGGTTTGAGGAGAGATTTAATTTTAGATAGGCAGCATAATTAACAGCATTTGGAAAAACTACTGGAACTTTAATTAAATGTCTCTACATTAATTTAGCCATTTAATTGAAAATGTATTGGGATAGTCCTTACAATTTATCACTATTGGTCTTTGAGGGAAAAAGATTTTAAATAACAAAGCATCAGTTAACTACTTTTGGCGCTTTCATTTTTTTTCATTTTTTTCTCTGTATGTCTCAAGTGTTTTTGTTTTTGTTTTTAAATAATTTGACTTGTCATTTTGATTTAAAGAGCTGTAAATCTGGGAAAAGCCATATTTTGAAACATTGAACAAATGTTTCTTTTCTCTTATTTTAGACTTTAATAGTCAGTAATGTCATATTGGAAAGTTTTTCACCAATATATTGTGGATTTCCCTTTTGTACTTTGCCAACTTCAATTCATTTTTAAAGATCATAAACAGATGTGATACATGTGAATTTCAGCAATGTGTTTGACAGCAATGTGTTTGACACGGGTGCTCACAATATCTTCTCTTTTGTTTTGCTTTTGTTTTTTGTTTTTTGAGACAGGGTTTCTCTGTGTAACAGCCCTGGCTGTCCTGGATCTCACTGTGTAGACCAGGCTGTCCTCAAACTCACAGAGATCTGTCTGCCTCTGCCTCCTGAGTGCTGGCATTGAAAGCATGTGCCACCACCGCCTGGTTACGATATCTTCTTAAATCACATAAAGAGTTATACATTGAGAGGAGTACTGTTAGGTGGCTTTTGAGATGTTTCAGTAACTATGCCCAAGAAAGAAGTTTCCATGGCAGTTTTCCTTGGTGTTGTTTGTTCTACTGCAGAGCACAAATTTCCATTAATTATCTGTAAATAAGCCCTCCCCTAAGTTTGTGTGGCACATAACCCTCACAGATGCATAAAGCTTCCCTGACCCCTCTTTGACCTAGGTTTTTACATTGCCCTCAGATTATAATATAGACTATTTTTTCAAAATGATACCATGTATATAAAGCAGGAAATTAAGATTCAAAATAAAATTACCATTTACACTTATTTGGTAAACTGAAGCACCTATATGGTGTCTCACAACAAACCATAACTCCAGTTCCATGGGATCTGACACCATCTTCTGAACTCCATGAGTACCAGGCATGCATATGGTGCACAGAGGTACATACATTTAGACAAACACACACACACACATACACACACACACACACACACACACACACACACACTAATATATAATAACATAACTCTAAAAAATAATTAAGTAAATCTTTTAAAATCTTGTGTACATATACAGGCCCAGTAACATTTGACCTAGTTAGTGGCTCTTATTAGACATGAGTTGCTGTTTTAGGTAACTACCAGTTCACTATTAACTAATTCTTATCCAGTATAATCTAATCTAACTTGCTATAGAAGGTAATGAAATACTTTATTCTTCCAATGGCATTAAACAGAGTTTCATTGTAGTGTTCGCTGGTTAAATTCCATTTGAAGTATTATGTTCACTTCTGAGTATCACATGTAACAAATGTCCTGATGAAAGTATTAATGCATCCATCCATTCAAGGGTAGCCAAGATCAAGAAGGGCATAGAGATGGTTATTCTAGGACTGTTTTTAAGACTATAGAACATTTGGAATGTAAGATAGCATCATCATGCATTTGAATAAAGTGCATGTCTTAAGAGAATAAACATAACACGGTGGAAGAGAAGCACAGGGAAATATTGTAGGGAACTAAGTCTAAGCAATGAACACAAACATTCAGCTTGTCCTCAGAGACCACTGGTTTTTATACAAATTTTTACCATGTTCAGTCTGACTGATCAGCTAACAGTATTTATACACTGCTAAGTGAAAATTGTCAAAAACGTATTTTTCCCTCTCATGTAAAAGTCTAGAACTATAGAGACCAGATCTTCTTTGACTGTTCTGTCTCACAAAGTCCAATGCCCTCCTTTGTCTTGTTGTACCTCACATTCTCACTGTCACTGTGTGGGCCAATATACCTCCTGGATTTTTTGTTGTTGGTGGTGGTGGTTGTTTTTTTTTGTTTTTTTGTTTTTTTGTTTTTTTTTGCCATCACATCTGAGTTCGAACTAAAAGAAAGATGTAGGGCAGAAAAAGGCACAAAGGGTAATTGCAATCTGTATTTTAAAAAAATTCTCAGTGACATCAATAAAATATATTCACTATGGTCAAGTGGTACATAGCTCTAATCTCAGCATTTAGGGGCTAGAAGCAAAAGGCTCAGGACTGCAAGGCCATCTTCTGCTGCATATCAAGTTTGAGACCAGCTTGAGGTAGGTGAGACCATACAGCAACAACAACAAAAGAAATATATCCATTGATATCTCTTTTGCCAGACTCATGCCATGTGTTTATACAGACATGCAGGAGAGATTAAGAAATTGTATTCTTTACCTCAGATATCCATCTACCAAACTAAAAATAATAGGTTCTACTCTGTGAAAGAAACGGGAGAAGTACAAAAGCAATCAATAATCATTGTAACAAGTATGTTTAAAAAAGCATTATTCCTTACTTGGGAACTTAGGCAAGATAAATTTTAAGATCCAATCTATTCTTATGAATCTATGATTCTACAGTTATAGATGTTTCAAAATCTCCATTATCTACAAAGAGAATTGTTTCTCATCACCTTTTTTTGGGAAGTTAATTTTCTTGTAAATTTAAAGACACACACACAGTGCCTTCTATGAATTATTTTCCATGGTTGCCATAGAAACCACATCTCTTTTCTTAAAGCAACACTCCTGCTATTTTATACCTTAGTACATAAAGATGTTAATAATAGCATTTATAAAATATTACAAAAGTATGTACACAAATCTACACAGACTGAGAACTCCTAATGGTTGCCTTAACTCAAATAAGTACCAATGTCTTCTGTTTGGGGTCATTATTCATTACCATGTTTCTACTGTACCTGAGAGCTTTATTGTTATCCACGGAAGTTTGCAACTTGAGAAATTTCTATACTATAAGGAAGATGATAAGCATGTAAATGTCATTCATATGATCTAAGTTAATATAACTTTTTTCTGCCATAGTAATGTTGTATTTCTCATTTGGCATTCTCATTACCCATCAATAGAAAAAGTTATATAGTTACTGGCTAGATAACTTTGCGTTATGATCTCCCTTCCTCTAAAATACCAAGATATTTTGTAGATCAGTATTAAAACAGGCCCATGCTGTCTACTCTTTTCTGTATTTCATTACAACTATAAGAGAAAAAATGCAGGGTTTGGGGTTTGGGGGTTGGCTTTTAAAAAAGGAGGTCTGCGAGATGGCTTAGTGAGTAAAAGTGCTTGCTGCAAAAGCATGGACACCTAAATTCAAATCCCCAACACCACGTAAGAACCAGACAGGAACGTGTGCCTGGAACCTCAGTGATGGGGCCTGGATACAGACGTATGCTGGGGGCTTACTAATCAGTCAATCTACCTGAAACAAAAGTTCCAGGTTCACTGAAAGACTCTGGCTTAAAAAACCAAGTGTCAGGCTGGCAAGATGGCTCAGCAGTTAAAACTGCTGGGTGACTAGTCTAGTGACCTGAATTTTTCCCTGAAACCAACATGGCAGGAATATAGAACCAACTCCAACATATGTACTGTGATACTCCTTCCCCTGTCACAATCAATAAACAAAAGTTTAAAAAAAAATGAGATGGAGAACAATAGGGTGCACGCCCAAGGTCAGTACCTGACTTCCATGTGCATAGGTATGTACACCAGCACATAAATACACACACACATACACAAATGCACATACATGTACACAAACACACAGAGAGAGACAGAAGAGAGATAGAGACTGAGAGAGAGATGGTTGACAAAAGGCCAAGACATACAAACTAAAATTCGTGGGAACCCTTCCCAAACATGTGGAAATATGGTGGTAGAAGGGAAATTATACTGCAAAAATTAGACTTCTGCATTGGAAAATGAAGAGCATTTTTACATCTAGCTGCATTGCTTCTCCCTGTGGAGCTGTTCTAAACACAAAGTTTCCATTACATAATGAATAGCATCTTAAATATGGTGCGACTGTTTCCCGATAGAAGTACAATGCAGCAGACTCTGATTCTCAAGAACCATTTATGACAAACCTACTGATGGCTGTATCTGTAATAAAAGGGAGACTGGTGAATGCATGTTTAAGGGCTACAGCAGCAGAGTGCAAGGTTGATATTCACAACTAAAGCATGACACCATGATACCAAACATATCTGACTTGAATGCTGGATTTTTTTTTTTTTTGGAGACAGGGTCTAACTTTGTAGCCTATGCTGACATCAAATTCACGACCTTCCAGACTCAGCTTCCAATTGGCAGGGATAACAGACATATTTAAATAACCACATCCAACTGCTAGAAATGTTTAAGAGTTAAAACAAGACTGTATTTCTTCCCTAAGTTATTTTTGGTCATGGTGTTTTATCACAGCAATAGAAACCTAACTAAGACAGATGGCATACAAAATAGTAGGTTTCATTATGTCATTTTCATATACATGTGTGTGTGTGTGTGTGTGTGTGTGTATATATATATATATATATATATATATATATATATATATATATATTGTATTTTGCTTCTATTTACATCCTAAGACAATCATTAGCACCCCTTCCTCTTTCCCTTTGGTCCCTTTCTTTCTCCAATCTGGCCCCTCTTCTGCTTTCATGCTATAGATACTATACTAGACTCTGTATATGAGAGAAAATACAGAATATTTTACCTTTTTCTTCTTCATTCCATTAGACCATCTCTTCCCATTCTACTTTTGTGCCATATTAGATGTCACTTTTAAAACAGTTTAAGAACGTTTGATCATTCAATATCAAGAAACACTTAAATGAAAGATCTGAAAATGTCACTTTGCAACTTGTGTTCAAGAACTTTGTAAGTTTTTTTTTGCCACAGAGAGAATCTGTTGGTTTATTTTTGTATGAAAGACTGCTGCTCTTATCTTGGTTGTATTAGGATCGACGGATCTACCAAATATTTCAATAGTTATTACTGATACTTGGTGACTGTATGGTACTTTAGAGGCGACCTATGGTTGTCCACAAAGGCCAGTAGAAGGTGTCAGATCCCCTGGAGCTGGAGTTACAGGGTGTTGTAACCCACTGAATGTGAGTGCTAGAAACTATACTCCAGTCCTCTGCAAGAGCAGTAATCACATTTAAATCCTGTGCCATCTTTCCAGCCTGGAAACAATTTTTTTGATACTAGATTCACTCCTTCACAATTTTCTAAAGTTTTTCTAGTTCTTTCCTAGTAATCTGATACTGTTTATTATCTTATTTTTGTCAGGTTTACACAGTTTGCGTGGTTTGACACATGACATATGAAGGTGGTTCTTTAAAAGTTGGGAAATTTTAAACTATTTTCTACTACCTCTAATGGAGGGGCAGGTAATTCTAGTAAAGGGACAGAGGAATGTTCATTGGAAATGAATACTCAGAAATGTTCATTGGAAATTATCATGTGCATTTAACAAGGCACTGATATTCGGCCAGTGTTTACTCATACAGCAATTTCTTTTCATTTTAAAACTTCAGTGCTTATCTGACTGATCATGGCCTATACTTGACTTCTATATGCCTGTCTCATAATAGTAATTAGGTTTAACATTTTGAATATCACTCCTGCTTGTGGATATTAATTTTCTTAACCTGTGATATACTTATAATTGTGGCTTATCTCTTAAATACAACCCAAGTGTTGATTTAAATCAGTAAGTCTTGTCTCTGCGGTCACTGTTTCCCAGAACTCTCAGGGTTTCTAAGCATGATGGCTATTTTTCCAGGAATAGTGGTGACTCTCTCCAGTAGCATGCATTTCTTTCTAATTGACATTATTTCACACCCTCCATTTTCTTTACTATGGAAAAGTATAATTTCATTGGTAATTTGCCAAGGATCCTGGTCTGTTCATAATAATGTTCTGTTCCTACTCTCTACCCTGAGAAATATCTATTCCAAGCATCAGTTGCATAAATGCCAATTTGAAAGTATTTTACCACAGCTGGAATGTTTTCCTTGATTCTTTTCTTCTAGAGATCATTTATTTGTTAGTATTTTTCTTTCTGTTTCTTTTTATCTCCATGTCTCTTTTCTTCCTGTATGCATGGTTCCTTTTGCATTTTCTGCATTTAGATGTAAATTGCTGACTACAGTTATTCTTTGACTTCATCCCACAACCATAATGAAATTACAAATTTAGGATTTTGTTATATTTTTAACCTGTTCTCAGCCTTGTCCATCCGCATGCATTTTATCATTCTCCATGATAGTCAGCCACCTGGTGACTGATTTCCCCAATCTCTTCAAGACTTCTGTGTAGTGTTATGGATTATATCAACTGCATTTTGTTCATGTTCAAATTTGCAGAATGTAATTCACAGAATATATATTGACAAATAAATGCAACCACATGTTGGATGGTTGTGGAGAGAAGATATGTATTGGTATTCAGCAGGCACCTGTACAAATGAAATGTAGAAAATAGCAGCTCACCATGTCAGAGCTGTAAATGAAGGCTGCAACTGGAAAACACAGAAACTCTAGAAGTTTTAATTTTATAAATCAGTATCTTCTAAATTCAGTCACATATAAGAAGTACAAAAATTGAAATATCATGTATAGATTCCTTAAATTTTATAACATACTGATGTATGCTTTGCTTAAGCATACAGCTCTGAGATTTCTATACTCTATTTTTTTCATATAAACCATCTTAGCCTTTTTCTTCTTGGAGTTACTTTAGAAAAGAAGTAAAGGAGGATATAAGAGAGGACTGTCTACATATGTCAAGAAAGAAATGGGACAATCAAGGACAAAAGAAGGAAGAGAAAAATCTGGTGATATATTATTCATTATCCTGAACTAGCATATGAAATCACAATCAGTTAAAAATTTCATTGTGCAGTTCCTGAAAGAAGAAGACTCCCCTCCTCCTTGAACTATTCAACGTAAATATTTATCTGTGCCTAATCAGTTCTGGGAAAAACTGCTTTATGTGTCTTTTCATTTTCATAAGATCATCAAAGAACCAAAGGATGAGCTATTTTAGGCAATGAACATAAGCAATGATTCCAAATTTGAATTTTGAGAAATGCAAAGATAGATGTAATTACAAAAGATGATGTCACTCATAATGTATTGTGCCCTATGAATAGAATCAGTGAGTTGACATCATTTTTTTCTTTATTTTACAATACAATTCAGTTCTACATATCAGCCACGGATTCCCTTCTTCTCCCCCCTCCTAACCCCCTCTCCTTCCTCCCAGCCCAACCCCCATTCCCACCTCCTCCAGGGCAAAGCCTCCCCCAAGGACTGAGATCAACCTGGTAGACTCAGTCCAGGCAGGTCCAGGCCCCTCCTCCCAGGCCGAGCCAAGGGACCCTGTATAGGCCCCAGGTTTCAAACAGCCGACTCATGCAATGAGCACAGGACCCGGTCCCACTGCCTGGGTGCCTCCCAAACAGATGAAGACATCATTTTAGTGGCTTCTCTTTTTCTCCAAATTGTATTTGATTTTTTTTTTTTTTTTTTTTTTGTGTGTGTGTGTGTGTGTGTGTGTGTGTGTGTGTGTTTAACAATCTTGCTTTCCTCCTCATACCCAGCATTGAAAAGCACACCATTTGTATCTGGTGAATAAATGATACTTGAAAGGAAGTTCTTTGATATCCAACTTGGAGTATCTGTCTTTTAATGAAATTACATGGGTAGTTTTTATTCATGTGCATAAAACTAGGATTCATTTTTGTATTGCTCCTATTTCAGCACAGTAGATTTCATAACATACATTATGTTAATATTATTTAAAATGCAGCACATAACCTGGAAAGAGGTGCTGATGCTAGGTTCTATCATCAGATGTTTTCTTCTTATATCAAGTGCAATGCTGGCAGCCTGGAAGCATAGCATGTTAAAATAGCAGGATGCTTATTCTCTGACACCTTAGAAGAAAGGTGTGGTTATAAAACTGCTATTTTTCTCATGATGATTCTTGTTAGTTTCATTGCTCTCTAATGTCACCTCTGTATGTAATGTGAAACCTTAAAGTTTGTTTTCTGGAAATCCTAAAACTTACCCTTCTATGTTCTAGAAACATTAGCATCATTTTCCTTTTCAATTTTACTACCTGGCTTGGATGGGGATTTTTGTTTGTTTGTTTGGTTGGTTGGTTGCTTGGTTGATTGGTTGGTTGGTTGGTTGATTTGGGGGTTTTGTTTTTTGTTTGTTTCTTTGTTTTGCTTCCACTCATTGCTTGCCTACAAAAAACTGAAATAAAGAGAGGACAAATTACTTGCCTATGGCAATTTAAGTAGTCACTTATGTAACTTAAGTTATATGGGATCTTGACATTGCCCAAGTTTTATTAGTCTATCTGTATAACCACCACCACCCCAAAATCAGCCCTGTACCTGACTTCTTTATTCTGTCTTTATCCATGCTGAAACTTTATAATGACTATGCACCAACCTTCTCTCTCTGATGGACCATAGAGTTGATGAAAAAGTTACAGTTTTTCATTTCATGTTATGATTGATTACCTAGACTATCACACTCTGCACATCAATCCATCCACACTGGCCACTCCCTTCCCCTTTTCCAATGCCTCTGCTGCAACTTCAGATTCCCACAGTTCTACAACTGATAAATCTGTTCCTGTCCGTGACCTACGGAAAGGTTCTAAGCTTATTTTCCATCGATAAAATAGAGATAGAAAGTAAGCTGAGACTGTATATAAGGAATACAAGTGGAGTTGCATGAAAAGTATTAACACCTTGCCTGGTCCACATAAGTCCTTAGTAAAGGTTAGTTTGGGAAAAGAAATACATGTTGTAAGATGGCAGAGAAAGGCAGAAAAATACACATCTCAGTCAAAAATCCAACATGGAGCCAAGGCTTTGAGGGAGGGAGTGTGTGTGTGTGTGTGTGTGTGTGTGTGTGTGTGTGTGTGTGTGTGTGTGTGTTTGCACGTGCACACACGCGTTTGCTTTTGTTACTTAATGTGAGAGGTCTTGCTCTGTATCCTAGCCTGACCTTGAGCTTGCTATTCACCTGCCTCAGCATATCAAGTGCTGAGGTGACAGGGCCACCAAATTCAGTAATTTTTGTTTTTGCTTTTATGTTTGCTTTTGTATCAAGAGAGCCAAAATAATATCAGTATCAACTTTAACTTGCACAGAAAACATAGGAGACTATGTAATGAGGACCTCTGTGTCCATTAAAACCTGGACTATAAAGTAGCATTTAACAAGAATAAAAGAAAGGTCAAATGAAATGTCCTGACAACCTGAATCCAATCCCCAGGGCCCACATTGTGGAAGGAGAGAACTGACTCCCACAAGTTGTCCTCTGACCTCCACACACATGAAATGGTATGCATGTGAGCACACATGCACACACACACACACACACACACACAAACACATGCACACACACACACACACACACACTAAATAAGTGTAGTACACACTGTAGGTCTTGCACACAGTATTTGCTGTATTGAACTATTTTGTATTTTAGCTACATTCAGTATTAGCTAATTTTCCTCATTATTGGTGGTACATAATTCAAGTTATACTTCTTCTCCCCTAGGCAAAACCACTGGTCCTTTTTATATGTTTACCCATTACTTTGTTTCTACATTTGCTATTACAATTGCCTTCACAAAAGAAAAACTGCTATCTTTATCCATATTAAAAAAAAAACAAAAAACAAAAAAACAAAACACAGATTCCCTGAACCTGAAATAGGAGAAAGAAAGTGAATACCATGTGGTTTGGCTAACTGGACCTAGCTGGCTATATGTTTGTTTCCAACTTTTACACTTCCTTTGGAGATCACTTACTAATTATCCTTGCCATAGGCTGGAGTCAGCCTCATAATTTTGTACAGTTCCTTTGTCATGATTCTAAAGAGGCCATCCTGGCCTATCCCCCCTCTGTATCTCAAGCTATTGTGGATAGTACTTCCATCCTCCTAAGACAGAGCCACATTTGTATTTTGATTAAACTTCATTTCTCAATTGTACAGCATTTATGTAGGAGACAATGGAATCCAGGAAAGATACAATAGCTGAAAAGAGTAGCTGGGCAATTGTTAAGAGCATTGTCCCTAATGTCCACCAGCAAGTCAGGCTTCCATGTCAGAGGCAATTCAATTACCATAAATGATCATCAAGCCCAAGCTCATTCGTCCCCTGAGACAGGAAATTGAATGCTTATTTCTCTGTTAGTTCGATTAGCATTGTATGAAATACTGGGCAAAAAGGTACATGTACTTACTTCACCTGAAACACTGAGTCATCTCCAAAACATTATATTGGTCTCTCATCTAAAGAGACTAAATTAAAGTAAGGCTGATCAAGCTCACCTCTCCAAATTCATCTCTGTGACTTCAGCAAGGAAATTAAATGCTAATGACCAGTGACCTCTAAATTCTAGTCAACTACTCACAGCTATGACAAATGTTGTTAATTTAGTCTAAATATACCAAATAACATATACCCATTAGAGCTGAAGCCCCAAAATTAACCAGGGGGAGAACATTTCCGTTCATTTTTTGCCTCATCCAGTGACCACACCCCTTTTCTCTATTAACACGTAATCCCAAAATTTACACAAGTGGTTTTTAGTTTCTTGTTTTCACTTATTTTGTTGGCTTTGTTGTTGTTGTTGTTGTTGTTGTTTTGTTTTGTTTTGTTTTGAGACAAGATGTTACTATGTAGCCTGGATTGGCATAAACTCACTTTCCTTCTGTTCAGCCTCATTGATGACAGGATTACATGTGTATGCCACAAAGTCCAGACTAACACAAAAATTTTAAGTCATTGACTATACAGTCTTTACCTACTTTGAATTATTGGCACCTTGAATGCTTGAATGTATGTATACACTCATGAAATTATACAGTTCTTGAATCATTTTGTATCCCATTTTGTTTTGTTTTCATTCAGTTAGAGAAAGGATGAAAACATCTCTGTTATTGACCTTTTTCAGTTTGTAGGGAATGTTGCCTGAAGTTAAAGGGTAGTTGAGAAAGTAACATTTCATTTTGATACTACATTGTGGGGGAGACAACTCTGGAAGTTCTTTTGTCTAAGTAGCATTGATCCCTAGGTAAGAACTATCTACATTCTTCTGAGAACAAGTATATAGTTATATACAACACATATACACATACACAACACCCCTTTTTGAAGATAAGATCCTTGTGGCAGAGTATACCTACATCCTTTGTTTGTGCATTAAAGTCAGTTTTAGTTTTGACTATCAATCAAGCACAGTGGTAAAGGGACAAAGATAAAATTCCAAGAGCTGTCTAAATCAGCATGGATATTTCTTCTTAGCTGCCCAAGCCACATACTCTTAAATTCTTCACAATGTAGAATGGTTGATATTTTTCATTTGTTTTCCATATCCCATTGTATTAGCTGCAGGTTTGTGTAAGTTAGGATCCCCATGATTTCAAGGGTTATAAGTGATTTTTTTAAATGAATAAAACTGTATTTGGCTACAGTGTCAAGACGTCTGGAAGTAAGATATTGGAAGCTGAACACTGTCCAGCCTTACATTACCATCGATTTCACCAACTTTTACTTAAGCTTGTAAGATCATCGTCAGGAAACGGCTACTAAAGCTGTCACCACCATTTGTATAGGATTAAAAAGAGAGAGTGAAGCCAGGATTTTTGACACACACTTATAATTTCAACTAATCAAGAGTCTGAGGCAGAAAGATTGCTGTGAGTTTGAGACCAGCCAGGATACATGGTGAGACCCTGTCCAAAAACAAGAGAAACAAACAAGATAAAGAGGTCAAAGGGGTATACTATGTAGAAGTCTATTTTTGTTTTGTTTTGATATTTTAAGACAAAGCCAGAGATCTTCAGCACCTTTCTCATAATGCTTTCATTTAGATACCACAGATCTGTGTCCCATAACAGCTACCAAATCAAAGATGACTAGAAATGACGAGGGAGTGGTACTGACAGAGTGAGCAGAACTCTGGCGAACATCGGCCCAGTCAGGCTGATTCAAATCAAAACAAACAAAGGAATGAGGACAGGAGCTATGTGTTTCCAACACATTAACAGAAATGATAAAGGTGGCTTTAAAATTCTCTCTCTCTCTCTCTCTCTCTCTCTCTCTCTCTCTCTCTCTCTCTCTCTCTCTCTCTCTCCTCTCTCAACTTTTTACCTCTGGACTTTTTGCATGTTTGACAAAAGTTCTACCTTTGTTTTTCATCATCACCTCTCAGTTTCATTCACTAGGAAAATTAAAATATGCCTCTTGGAATGCACTCTAATCCTCATCAGGTTAATAAGAAAGCTACATGTAAACTATAGGAAAATACATGGCTATAATTTTAATTTTAAAAGAAAAAATGAACTACTTTGAAAAATGTTTATTGTTTAGCACCAAGATTCAAACATTTTAAGATAGCATTTTTTTTAATTTTTATTTTGCAATACAATTCAGTTCTACATATCAGCCACAGATTCCCTTGTTCTCCCCCCTCCCGCCCCCCTCACCTTCCCCCCAGCCTGCCCCCCATTCCAATCTCCTCCAGGGCAAAGCCTTCCCCACAGTTAAGATAGCATTTTTTAAAACCTGAAGTGATTATTTGCTAAATTAATTTCAAATTTCTATTTGTTACAGAAGAATAGATGTCAGAGGCCACGTCTCAGTAGGAAAAGATGCCATTTAGCCAGATAAATCTGATGACCCAAGTCCTATCCCCAGATCCAACATAAAAAGCCATGTGTGGAGGGGTGCACATCTACAATCCCACCACTCCTGTGCTGGAATGGGAGGGAGAGACAGGCAAATATTTTGGAAACTCCTAAGCCAGCTGGCCATACATACACAGTGCAGCAGAAACAAGAGACACATCCTGCCTCAACAAAGTAGAAGGTGAGAGCCAACTCCCCAAAGTTATCTTCTGACATAAATATATGCACAATGATATATGTGACCACACTTAACGTACATACATCACACAAACAAATAAAATAAATCTTAAATTTAAAAAAATTAATTATAAGAATTGGTAATAGAGATCCTGCAAATCAGGATACTATTTTCACAAGTTCTTTGTCCATAGAGATTCTAGACCAGAAGGGCAGGAATGCTGGTGTGCATACATACTCCTTTTGATTGCAAGTCCAGTCCCACTTCATTCTTGTATCCCCTTTACATCTCTGTCCTTTGAAAAATAACATTCTTTATCAATTTGTGTACAAATGTAATTTGTCTTAAAATGGATATCATATGTTATCAAAAAGACTGACGTAATATTAGCAAGAGCAACTATTAATAGCTATTAACAAAACTTGGAAGTTTAAAAAGAAGGATTTTGCATTCTGGTTGTACTATATGTCTGTCTTAAGACCTTAGTTTCATCAAACACAAAGTTCTTATAGAATGATCTACATGTAAACTTTGTTGTGAATAAAAGTTTAGATTGTGTGTGTGTGTGTGTGTGTGTGTGTGTGTGTGTGTGTGTGTGTGCTGGGGATAAAACTCAAGTCTTCACACATTCTAGATAAGCACAGTACCATTGATCTGTAGTTCCAAATCCAAATGGGTTGATCCAAAGGCTCTTTGGATTCTGTTCCAGACATCCTGAGATAGCAGGGATTCAAGAAAACAATTTTAAATAAGTGGAGAACAATTTTGTTCTCTGAGGTTAAACAAATATGTAGATGAGTAGGATGTGTTTATTTTAAATAAAGTTTGGTATTTTGAATGGATACACTTATATCTCCACATTAAGATATCCAAACATTGATATGTAGGGACAAGGAGAGGAGATGAGTAAGTGAAGTACTACTTTATTAGCCTTCTCCTTGCGCTTTCTTCCTTGCTGAAGACTTTTCTAACATCTTAATGGCTTCTGAATATTTTCCACACACCCTTTCCACCTTCCATTAGTTTGCTATCCTTCTTGTTTTGCTTTGGTTTTGTTTGTTTTTGTGTGTGTGTTTTTTTATGTTGTTTGCTTTCCTACTCTTGATATGACATTATTCTCTATTTCTGTGGATGCCTTTGTAATGCCTCAGAAGGAAAAAAAGTCTGAGTCTTTTAAATAGGGAATATTACTAAATCATAAAAACCTAGATTTCTGGAGCCTAATATAGGATTAAAGCTTTACTACATTCAGCCAACTTCCAGTTTATATGTCAAGTATCAATTGTGTAGTGACTTTTGTCCTTTTTAATCCAATGCACACACATGCATAGACATGTACACACACGCACACACAAAATTTAAAGCTTCAAAATTATGAGAGAAGCTGAAAGACTTCCCACAATGCTGAAATGTAGCATTAGAAGTTCAAAGGTGACATCAGAATCAAGGGCATTTGAGTTTTAGAAAGACTGTCCTAGCCATATTGTTGTAATGGGAAGTTTGCATCAGTGTGGTTTTCATTTGTAGTAGCAGAGTGTATAATGGAAATTGAAACCATTGGTTATTTTTCTTACATAGTAAGAATTTGGGGGAATGTCCTTTTAGAGTAAGTTGAGAAGCTCAGCCATAACATAATGAATCCAGTGACTTTCTGTGTTTCCATTTGGGTGTTCTTAACCTTTGTTTTGGGTCCTAAGACTCTAGTCTTATGGTCATAAAATAGATACTACACCGAATGACAGTAAGGGAAGAGTGACAATTTTCTTCACCTTCCAGAAACTACAACTACCTTCATATACCCTTAGCCCAAACTATGGAATATGGGGGCACTAAACAGCAAAGAGGTCCTTCCTTATAAATCTTTCCAACCCCAGTGCATTGTACATTGCTTCACACAAAGTAGGAATTCTTTTTTAACTTACTTATTACTTATTATTTCACAATTTCATATATATATATATATATATATATATATATATATTTAATGCTCTTTGATTAAAGTCCTCCCCATTATCTTCACATCCCTTTCCTCTTCCCACCAAATTTCTTCTTCCCAAGTCATTCTTCTACTTTTGTGTGTGGGGTCTCTCTCTCTCTCTCTCTCTCTCTCTCTCTCTCTCTCTCTCTCTCTGTGTGTGTGTGTGTGTGTGTGTGTGTGTGTGCACATGTGCACATGTGTGTGGGTCCTATTGCATTTTAATTTTTTTTTTATTTTTGACTGGACATGGTGGCACACATCTTTAATCTTGGCATTCAGGAGGACATAAAAGTGAATCTCTATAAGTTTGAGGAAGCCTGATCTCCATAATGAATTCTAGGACAACCAGGACTGCAAAGTGAGACCAGGAGTGCAAAGTCAAGAAATGTAAAATACATATACAAAGAGTGTAATAACCAATAAAAAGTAGCATTAATATATAAGTACAAGTAGTAATAGATATTTTACAGGCATTAGACTACCAAATGAAACATGATAGGGGCTTTTTCATGGTCTAGGATGGACCATCTGAAAAGCAGTAAGAATAGATTGAAGAGTATTGTGCAGCAAAATTCCACATTTCTTGATTATGGATTAAATGTCATGAAGAGAAGATTAAGGCAAGCTCCCAAGTTTTTTGTTTGTTTGCTTGTTTGAACAACTTCTTCTGCTATTTACTAAGGTGATAGACTAAGGAGAAAATAGATTAAAGGTTATCTGAAGAGTTAGTGCTTACATGTGTTCAGTTTAAGGTTTTCCTGATATGTCCAAATACAAAAGTCAAATCTATTTGCAGCTCAAGAGAAAGGTTTAGCCAGAAGTGTAAATGAGAAAGATGTTGACATGCAGATGAAATTTAGGTTATTAAGAATGGAAATCACCTGATATAAAATGAGGCATTTTAGTCCTGATGTAAATAATGCTAAAGAGAGTATGAAAAGAAACCGAAGGTTTATCAAGGTATTCCAGTGAAATGCTTTTATGGTTGATTTTCCTTAACACTCCTGATTAGATTGCTTTTTGTTCATATAATTTTTGACATTTTGCAAAATATTTTTACATGTATGATCCTTTTTGATTATCATCATAACTATATGAAGCAGGAAGTGAGAACACAAAAATAGTTTCTAAAAGTTTCAGTGATCTGGGCCAGCATTACGCTTCAGTTGGTAAAGACATTTGCCGCCAAATCTGATGGTTTGAGTTAGATCCCTGGGATACACATTGTGGAAAGACAGAACCAGCTCCCACAAGTTTTCCTTTGACAGACATGCACATGTGCACATGCAAGAGAGGGAGAGAGAGAGAGAGAGAGAGAGAGAGAGAGAGAGAGAGAGGGAGGGAGGGAGGGAGGAGAGGGAGAGGGAAAGTGGAAGGGTGGGAAAGAGAAAGAAGGAAATAAAGATAGGAAGGAAGGAAGGAAGGAAGGAAGGAAGGAAGGAAGGAAGGAAGGAAGGAAGGAAGGAAGGAAGGAAGGAAAAGAACTTTATCAAGTTACCAAATGGAAAAGCTGTGGGTAGAGTCTGTTTTCTCACTTTGTTCTCATTCTTATGGCACTCTCGTGTGAGATGGTAAATATTCTTACCTCACAAGTGGACTCCTTAGTAGATTAGCTACCTAGTATCACTTAATACAAGAGTATAAAGTGAACACAGCGTTAGTGACTGACTAATAATGATTATCGTAAGTATTTGATGATAAAATAGTAGCACATTCATATCATGCTTGTTTTCCTATCATTCCAAAACTAAGGAAATTTATTTCATTCATAAGGAAGAATATTTTAACAAGTTTCAGAAGGGTTTTGGTGCACTTATGTTCCCCACATTCGGGTGACAGAGACAAGAGAATTTTTATGTTTAAGGGTCATCCTTGTCTATATAGTGGGTTTGAGACCAATATGATCAACATTACATGGTCTTTTGTTAGGTATTTTTGTATAGTTAGAGAAAATAGTTTAAAATAAGAATATGCCTTTTAATCGAATCGGCTATATTTCCCAACGGCGATGGCTAAGTATAAATAAGTATTTTTCTGACATCTCAAGCTTCAATGTCAAAAATCAAAATGAAATAGCCCTAAAGCCTACTTCAAACACTTCTTGGACAGATAACCTAAGTTCCTAGTGGGATGCTTGAATTCTTATCTTCTCTGTGGTCTCAAGTGTTTTGAATTTTAAAAACGAACTTTATCTAGTGGGCTCTTTTCATCTCCTGATTTTTAGAGAGCGCTGTAGCAACACATTACTGCTCTTGTTAGTTGTCTAAATCATTGGGAAAAGTCTTTCAATTCCAGCTCCAAATAATATTTCAACTCCTGTAAGCTGTCATCTAAGAAGAATCTAAATTCAAAACACTCATTTTAGGCACCTTGATACTTGCCTATATGCTTCAGGAGCGGGGGGGGGGGGGGGGGACGGACTTACCTTCAAATGCTTTCATTTTTTTTCACCTTTTATTTTTAAATAGTTCTAGTCTTACATAAAAGGGTCATACATCAGACATGAGACAGAGGGTTCCATAGACAAACTACTCGTGTTTCATCATATATTAATGTTACATAACTATAGTTTAATTGTCTAAGCCAAAATATTAACAGTAGTAAAATACTGAACTAAAGTATAGATGTTATTCCTATTTCACAGATGTTTCATTAGTGGTCTTTGTCTGTTCTGATGACATTTAGGATTCCTGTCTCCCTAGTTTTCTCGAATTCATCCTTGAACCTTTTATTTTTCCTTCGTAACCTTTGCACTTCTGAAGAATACTGTTCTGCTGTTTACTTGGGTTCTGCTCCTAAGGCTTAGCACAGTGGCATTGAACAAATCATTTACCTTTGAGTCTTTTTGTCTTCATAATTACTTCAATATCTTTTAAACAATGATTTAATGACCTGTAGTTATCAGCTTGATAAACCAGATTATACCTAAGAAACCCTGGAGAGTTTTAGCTAAAATTTCAAATATCCATTTACTCATCCAATCACTCTCTAGTGAGAGATTATTATATGTCAGTTAGCATTTTAGGTACCGAGATGAAAGCAACAAATACCACCAATCTCTGTCCTGATAGGAACTTATATCCGGATAGGGAAGACAGATGATATAGAAGTACATAATTAGTGTGTTTCACCATGTTAGACAGTGGTTATGAGAAAAAAAAAAAAACCTTGGAGAAGACTCTAGGAAGTTCTCATTATGTGTAAGGCAGTCAGAGAAAGTCACTATTGGGTGATTATCTGGATTAGAATACATGTTCTGAATTCCTCTCAAAATTTGACCACTTTGAAAGTCAATATGTTGAGAGCTGGAGAGATTCTCAGCAGCTACAGACACTTTCTGCTCTTGTAGAGGACTCACGTTCAGTTCCCAGAGCCCATGTGGCAACTCTCAACCACCTGTACCTCTACTTCCAAAGGATCTGATGCCCTTTTCTGACAACCACAGGCAAGCATGCACATGATGGAGATACATGCATGTAGGTAAAGCACAAATACATGTGTGTGTATTTAAGTCAATTAATCTTTGAAACATTTATAGAAAGCATCATTATAGTTTTGTATCATTCAAAATATTGATGGAATCCTTGTTGACTTTCTATAAAGTATAATATTTTATATATATATATATAATATATATATATAAGATATATATATACACCCACATATATACCTTCTAGGGATGTTAGAGATGGATTTGTATGCATCAAAACAACTGATACATTTACTGTCAATAAGGACTCTATATCTACCATATTGCTGACCTCAGGGAGCCCCATTACTCCTAATCACTGTGCAGGAATCCATTACCTTCTCATACAATACTGGACAGATAAGGGCAGTATTCTGAAAGTAGTGGTGCAATGTCAACCGTTATGTGGATCTGGACAGAGATATGCTATAAGGAAATAGCTCAGAAACACTTGTGTGTGTGTGTATGCATCTAGAATGAAGCTTCAAAAAGTACTGTAAAACTACAGACAGCTGAGCTCCACTGAGACATCCACAGCTATTTTACAGGCAGGGATTTTAAAAACTTATCAATTTCTTTTTTATGGTTACATATAACAGGAATCTAAGAAACCATCTGTTCATTTCATTTATCCATTCTTTTACCATATAGCCAGTCAAGGTACTAAGCATCCATTATGTACCAAGCACAGAGATAGTTTAGACTCCTGTTCCCAGGGTGCTTAAATACCATTAGGTATATACATTCTTTTATTTAAAATGGAGGAAAGTGTTAAGGCTGCTATGATTATAGTTTCTAGGGATGTTAGAGATGGATTTGTATGCATCAAAACAACTGATACATTTACTGTCAATAAGGACTCTATATCTACCATATTGCTGACCTCAGGGAGCCCCATTACTCCTAATCACTGTGCTGGAATCCTTTTGGAAGGCCCAAAAGGAAGGCATTCCCTTTAAGGAAGAAAGAAAAAAAGAAAGGAAGGAGAAAAGAAAAGGGGGGGAAAAGAAACTGAAAATATCACATTTTCATCCTCACGGTGACATAAAAACCCCATCAACATCACCTCTTAATATGAAAATAAACAGTAATTACTTTTATTAGTCAACTGAAATTCAACCCATAAATAAGCCCATGTTTATAAACAGACTGGATTGCAAAAGCTTGTGGCTATTTAACATTCAACCATTTTCTGAAACAGAAACCTTTTCAGAAATGTCTTGCCTTTCTAATGTGACACGTTCAGACACCCTAGCTAGGCTGTGAAGGTGCTCTCCATGGCAGTGACATTATTGATTCGGTTGTTACCAGTGCAGGCCTACATGACTGATGACGACTCTCTCTCTGCCTGCCCCTCCCCACTGCCATGGAAATGGCTCTGCGCTTTACCCAAGCAGGGCTGCTAAATGAGTAGTAGATGTATGAACAGAGGAGAAATTGGTCCTGAGGTGGACTCACTCTCCTGAGGAAGATTTGTTTGTGCTACCAACAACTCGTACTTTAAACAGAATGAGCCTTCATGTAGGAGTTTGGATGAGGAATGGGCAATTTTGAATGAGGCTCATGTTTTATCAGCTGCTTTCTTCTCATTGAGACCTGAGTAATCTCAAAGGACTTGGAGGTTTGCCATTTTTAGAGAAGCCTCCTTGAGAATTATTTGAAATCCTCCATGTTTCTAGCTGTCATTTTTACACCATATATCCTACAAACACCCCTGAAAGAGTGTTCTCTTGTCCTCATAGGTAGACGAGTCGAGTAGTCATTGAGATGATGGGCTTCTCAGCTCTGAATAAAATTGCAGCTGGGAATTGTTTTTTAGTACTGGAACCATCTCTGATGAACGGCAAATGTGGCCATTTTTGTGGGCTGGAGAAAGGGCTTTTCATGTTCTGCAACTGAAAAAGAACAACAGGCATCATTTCCATTGTACAGGGAGAGGAAACAGTAGGTTGCTCTCAAAGACATTACTATTGTGAGACTTCAGGGAGAGTGGACTGCAGCTGGATGTATAGGCTTGTTTCCACATTGAAGACATGTTTCATAGCTGCAATTCCTTTCCTCAGAAAATGGTCACTTGTCAGACATGTTGTCACAGACCTATAATCCCAGCACTCAGGAGACTGAGCCAGGAAGAGCATTTTGAGGTTCAGGCCAGCCTGGGCTACATACTGTGTTCTAGGCCAGCATGAGCTATATAGTGAGACCCTATCTCAAAAATAAATAAATAAAAATAAATAAACAAATTATAGATCCTAGTTGCATGAAAGAATAGATCCCTGATTGCAGTTTTTCATGAGTGGACAAGGTGATAATTACTTCACCACCAATTTATATTCTACGGTCTGTGTCTCTTCAATTGCTACCAGAGTGCAAAACCAAAATCAAGAAGCAAGTATAAGCTTTGAAACTAAAGTAGATAGGAGGAGAAGAGGGAGGGTCGTGCAGAAATAATACATCCACAGCAACAGAAAGGAAACAAAATAGTACTTACCAGGCCCCGTCTATACGTTTTGTATATATTCACCCATGTAATTGTTTCAGAAGCCCTTATCAAACTGTTTTAATTACTACTTTACAAATAAGTATCAGATACAGGGGCTTTAAATAATTTGCTCAGAGTCACACAGTTAGAGATCAGAGAAGTTTCCAGCCCAAGTAATCTGCCCTCTGCACCTATGATCTTAAGCATTGTGTTTTGCTATGTCTCCATACTTCATTTGTTAAAGCTGGTATTCTGTACATTTAAGAGGTGTGGGCAATACGATTTTTAGTTCCTTAGCTTGGGGAGATGACTAATGGGATTAAGTGTGTGTTGCACAGATGTGATGATCTGAAGTAATACCAGCAGCACCCATGTAAGAGTATAGGACATAGATATAATGCTAGCACTGGGGTGAGAGCAGAACAAGTCCATCCCTAGGGCTCACTTGCTGGCCTGTCTAGTCAAATGGTCTTTCTCCAGGTCTAGTGACAAACTCTACCTTGGAAAATAGTATAAAGAGCATTTGTGGAAGATGCATGAAGTCAGCTTCAGGCATCCACACATATATTCATACTCATGCACCAGTAAAAAACCCACATGAACACATACATACAACAAACACATATTAGTACCAAATAGTAGTAATTCTTGAAGATTTTATTTTGAACTGTAACTTACAATATAGTTAACTTTCTCTCCTAGCACAAGAGACCTTCTACATCTCGGCTAGAAAATAAAAACATTTGCCTGACCTTAAAACTGAGTGATGGAGACCTCCTGACTTTGCAACACAATCAAGTCCATTTATAAAAGCCCTAATCATTGGGTTGTTATATTTTGAACTGAGTTAAAAATTGATCTTCCCATAACCCCCACCTTTTTGCCTCTATGAATGCTTTGGATGTGTATACCATATGTATAAAACCTCATGGTGAAGATGGTCTTTCCTATCCTTAGAGGAATTCAGCCGTTACCTCTCCAATACTCTCAATACCAAGTCTTCAGAACAGAGCACAGGTATCAAACTCAAAACCCAAACCAAACAGAGAGCAGAAACTTAGCATCCAATTTACAGTATTTTTATTGAAAATATAATTTGTATAGAAAAAGTAGAGCAACTCCTAACCTCACGCATGTGTGATGCTTGCAAATGGGACAATTTGTTTCTCCTCTGCGCTGGCACCAGAGGTGGCAAGTGCTGACCTGTCAGATTCAATGCATTTTGCTGGGTTAGGACCGCAAGGGCTTTCCAGGGGATCAAGCTCTCTGCTGTAGTCATTAAAACCTGCAGAACCCTGTCTGGCTCTGGGGAGGAGCCCAGCACTGCTGGCTCTCATCAGCCCTCCAGGAGAGCTGCTTAAAACTAGGGCAGCAGAGATAACCACCAGCTTCAGATCAGTTCTCAAACCTACCTTGACACCATCCCTTCCATTTAAACTCTTTCCTTTGGTAACCCAACCTCCCGATTATATTTGTTTCTATGAACTATACCTATTTCCTCATGCAGCTTCATCCCAAGTATCAGTCTATGCCAAGATATCTGGTCTCCATTTTTTTGCCTGTCAAACAGCAAATAGGTCTGGACATAGACCCTTGCCCATAACCTGACCCTATTTATTTTTTAACCCAATGACCAGTTTTTACGTTCAAAGAACAAAAAAATCTCCCCTGCTACTTTAAGGTTTTTCTGCCTTAGTTTGATGGTCCCTTTCCTGTATTTTCTGATCTGGACTCCAATCTTTATACTTATACAAATAATAATCACACACACACACACACACACACACACACACACACACACACACACACGGCCTGAACCTAGAAATTGCATCAAAATCTGTCATGGACTCTGCTCTTTATACTTATATAAATAATACACACACACACACACACACACACACACACACACACACACACACTCACACACAGCCTGAACCTAGAAATTGCATCAAAATCTGTCATGGTATTTAGCCACATCATTGTATCTGTCAGCTTCACCAGACTCTTAGTCTCAATCACTTCCTTTCAGCATCCTGGCACTTACACAGTATAATTTCAAGTCATGATGCAATTTGATGTGTTTTTCCAAAGGTTATGATGATTATTTTAAAGTGTTTTTTTTTTTTTTTTTTTGGTTAGAGAAGGGAGGTATGACATTGGTGTTGGCTTCAATGGAATCCTTTGGAGCCTCTGCCAGGGTGATTTCAGAGCATTCAGAAACTAACAGTATAAAGAGATGTGAAGAGATCCAGCCAGTGATACAAAAGATCAAATGATGGAGACATGCTAGCCAAAGTGTCTCTGGTAGGGGGATCCTCAATCAAGCTTGCAACTGTGTGCCCTAGCCATGCAGGAGAAAAGACGCTGGGGAAGCCAGACAAGGTATCTGTATGGGAGGTTTAAGTTAAGTGGAAACAATGATATGAGTATGGTAGCTATTGTTTCTAGTGTATTTACATCAAGTTGTGCTGAAGAACACATAACATAAAATTTACAACCTTAACCACGTTTAAGTGTTTATTTTTGCAATATTAATTTTTCATATTATTATACAGTTAATCTCCAGAACTTTCCCATCTTGCAGGAGTGAAACTCAATGCCCATTAAACCACAGTCCCTTTCCCACTGCATCTCTGTCCCTAGAACTACTGCTTGACTTTCTGCCTCTGTGAATCTGACTCCTTTAGGTCCATTATATGATGGAATCATATATATCTTTTGTGAATGACTTATTTCAGTTAGCATAATGTCCTTAAACTTCATCCATCAACCATCATTTTTAGCACAGTTTACTGCCAAGCATGTGGTCTCATTTTATTTTTACCATAAGCCTGTGTGGCACCACAGTGCCTTTATACTACTTTCAAGATTAGGACTAACAAGCACTCTGGGATCAGAATCAAAATCAATAGCAGATGGAGAGAGTTGCTAACAGAAGTGTCAGGATTAGGATTGGTTGTGCAGAAGTAAAGGTGCTCCATGGTGTGCTTGTAGGAGGGCAGCAGCTGGATTAGTAGGAAAGCTCTGGATCTAGTTCAGCCTTTCAGAATCACAAATAAATGAGACGCTGAAGGCTTTCACCCTTTCCTCATTCAGTCCTTGGCCACAGTCCCATTCCCCAGGAAGGGTATGCCACTGTTCATCATGATGCAATTCCCTGAAAGCAAGCTCCAATGAGGAACCTAGCTGTGAGCCAGCATCCAACAGCACAGCAGATGGTGTTGAAACTTGACCTCAGTGTGGAGTACTACACACAATATCTACTAACAATGCTAAAGGAATACATATGGTTCCTTGGAGTCCATAAATGATATAAGAATCAGACACTGTTCATTTGACACTGAGATTAATGTTCTTTCTACCACACCGTACTTACTCTTCAAGAGCTGCTTCATAGGCACTAAGATCAGGCTTAAATTCTAATTGTTGTTGAAATGGAATCAAATCCTAGAAACCATATCTATGGTGTACTAGTTATATATTCTTTATTAATTCTATGGGTACCATCCCTTTTTTTTTTCTGGTCCATGTCTTCAGTAGTGAGACTGTATCATTGCCATAGTCATATACCTGTGCTGTGTACTTGAGATCTCTTCTTCTACCACCTGATCAGCTGATTGCTGTCAAGCAAATCTCCCAAGAGGACTATATTTTCCAACTTACGATAATAGCACATCAACTATGACCTAGGAGCTAGGTCATCAAATATTAGCCATGTATGCCCACAAGTTTTTATAACCTTTGGAGAGAAAATACCATTGTCACCAACATAGACATCACAATGGTCATAGATAATATAGTGGGTCCTTCATATCCATATGTTCTACATCCATTTAATCAACCAACTATAGATCAGATATTCCAAAAGCATTGTGCCTAGCTGGATGGGATAGTGTGCACCTATATCAGTACTCTGTTAGGCAGGAGGATTGCCAAGTTTAATACCAGCTTGGGTTACATGGCAAGATCCTATCTCAAAAAGAAGAACTGTATCAGGGACTAGGGATGTAGCTCTATTGGTAGATTACTTGCCTTGCATGCTCAAAGCCTTGGGTTGGACCTTCAGCACCCCACAAACCAAGTGTAGTGGTATATGTTTGTAATAGAATCAGGAAGATCAGAAGTTCAAGGCCTTCCTCTGCTACACAGTGTTTGGCCACCCCCTGAAATACATGAGACCCTGTCATACACACAAGCTTTCTTTGTGCTGAATATATAAACATTTTGTCATCATTTCCTAACTATTCTGTCCTGTTTTTATTGGTATCGTGATTTAAAGTATACCGGAGTTTTGCATATATTATATTCAAATAGTGCATCATTTTCTATAAGGGAGTATAACAGCCATACGTTGGGGTATCTTTTAGGGATGTCTTAGAACCAATCCTCCATAGACAGTAAGGAACAGCTGTGTGTGCCAAGTGAGACTGTTCCCAGACACTGTGCTGAGGTCTGGATGTATGTTATCTCACCTAATCCTAAGAACTACTTTCTCTGGATCTTCTAACAGGTACTCTCAGTTTTAAATGCCCACATGGAGGCTTAGAGAGCTTAAGTGCCTTGCCTAGTAGCTCTTAGTTTGGCAGATGCAGGCTAGGCAGTCCAATTGCAGAGCCTGAGTTCACGCTTCAAAACTTGAATTGCAGTGTCTTCAGGATCAGGTCCAAATCCCTACATTAAAAATACCTTTCTTATCTCCCTCTACACCCAAGCAAATGAAACAGCCTTCACGACTGCTGTTTCAGGGTACTTTCTCCTGCTGTTGCTAAGCAGTAGAAGGATTCCCTCAATGTAGATGTGATTGGGGCCAGCTGTAGCTCAGCATCCTCCAAAGACCTCTTAAACTTGACTCGCACTAAATACTACCCAGTTTCACATATCCCGGTCTTCTTTCCCTATTTGGCCAGTAAGTCCTTTAAAAACTGGTTTTGTGTTTTTGTAAATAAAAATAATTCTTAATTTTAACCATCTTTCTTTCTCTCAGATTTCATGTAGCCAGGAAGTTAGATTTCTGATCCTCTTGCCTCTACCTCCTAAGGTCTGGGATTATAGTAGTGTGGCACAGTGAGTGGTTTATACAGTGCTGGGACAGACCCTAGGACTTTAATGTATGCTGAACAAGCACATAGTTTGTTTTTCTAGTAACCAGAAAATTCTTCACTATACATTCTATGCTGAACTTTTTAAATTTTTAATGTGAAAACTGATGTTATCTTGCTACAAAAGAAAATCTGTCTATGCTTATAGATTCTTGAAAAGGGATAGCAAAGAAAGGTATATAAGATGTACTTAGTATAGCCAATTCTATGAAAATTCTGACCTTGAAGTATTACTGAGGACTACTAGAGCTCTCCATTTTAATTAAGCTTTTATTTTGAGATAATTGTGCATTGCATAAATCACTGAAAGAGAAACCTCACATATCTTTTTCCAGGTGTTCTCCAATAGTGCATTCTGCAAATTTGTAATTTAGTGCCACAGCAGGATATTGACATTGATAAATCAGTATATAGAGCATTTTCATCACCACAAGAATCCTTTCTGTTGCCCTTTCTAGCCAACACCTCCCTCTTTCCACTAGCCCCACCTAGGGTGACTATTAATCTGCTCTCTACACAATGATTTTATTTCAATGATATTAGAACAATGAAGGCATACCATGTGTAATATTTGAATTCAGCTGTTTCACTCAATACAATGCACTGCAGATGCAGCTAGATTGTATACAGCAAGATGTTTCTTTATATCAATGTGTAGTTTTTTATGGCTTGGTTTCCTTTTTTTAATATGCCATAGGTGCATTTTTGGCCTGACTTTTAGACAGTTAGGAATAAAGCTATCAACATTGAGGTAGGTTTTTTTTTCCACTTATTTTGGGGGTGGCGAGTAGGGATGATACATGTGAAGGTCAGAAAACAACTTGCAAGAGTCTATTCTTTCCAACCACCATGTGGATTCTAGGCAGGTGGGTGACTCAGATCATCAGGCTTGATAGTAAGTGCCTTTACCAGCTGATCCATTTCACTAACCCCTGTAAGTTTTGTATTTATGTAAACCTAATATTTAATTTTTCTGTGATGAGCAGTGGAATGAAATTTATGGACCACAGAGTAGTTGAGTGTTTGCCATAGAAACTGCCGAAATTTTCCATCCCATATCTACTATGTTATGTCCTACCAGCACTATGGGGGGATGATCTAATTTCTTTGCTTCATCATCAAAATTTGTGGTTATCCCAGACTACAACCCACAGCTCCAGAGAAGCTAGCTAAGAAGGAAGACCCAAAGAGAGATGCATGAATCACCCTGGGAAGGGGAAATAGATGAGATCTCCATGAGTAAACTGGGGATGGGGGTGGGCAATGGAAGGTAGGGGATGGTGGATGAGAACATAAGGGAATGGGATGGTCAAGCTGGAACAAGGAGTGGGTGGGAGAGCAATGAGAGAGATACCATGATACAGGGAGACATCATGGGGATAGGGAGAAACCAGGTGCTAGGGAAGCTCTCAGGAATCCCAAAGGATGACCCCAGCTTAGACTACTAGCAATTATGGAAAGGATGCCTGAACTGGCTTATCTCAGTAATCAGATCAGTGAATACCCTAACTGTCATCACAGAGCCTTTCTCCAGTAACTGATGGAAGCAGATGCAGAGATCCACAGCCAAACACCAGGCCAAATGCCAGGAGTCCAGTCAAAGAGAGAGAAGAGGGATTCTATGAGCAAGTGGCATCAAGATCATGATGATGGGGAAACCTACAGAGACAACCAAACCAAACTAGTGGGAACTCATGAAATTTAGATCAACAGCTATGGAGCCTGCATGGGAGTGGAGTAGGCTCTCTGCATAGTGAGATATTGAAAGCCATTGGTAGCAAAAATCCATGGGAGTAAACAGCAGTGACAACTAGAGTTCAGAAGGCCAACCTATCAGAACTAAGGGTTTTGTTAGAGGAAAACATCATGCAAGGCGTTATGGAATTACTGCCTTTTGAATGAACTGACTGTCTCTTGTTGTAAACTTCTTGTGCAACAACAGCTTTGACTCCCCCCCACAAAAAATGTGGTTATCTTTCTTTTGTATTTTAAGCTACTCTGAAGTTAGTATAATAGTAGTTCATTGTGTTATTTTAAATGTTCTTAGTGGCTAATTATATTGAACATCTTGCTACTTCATATTTTCTATCTGTATACACACTTTAGTAGAATATCTGTTCATGTGTTTTATCCATTTTCTAACTCAGAAGAGTTTAGTTCAGCTTTAAATATATGTATATGCATATATGCATGTATACTTTTATTATAGATATGATTTGCTCATGGTTTTCTTTGTCTTTTCATCCTCTTCATAGGTTCTTGCACACAACAAAAATTATTAAGTTTTGCTAATGTTTAATTTACTTGTGTTTCCTTTCATGGATCATGCTTCCATGTTTCATTAGCCATAGATCCCAAAGACTATCTCCTGTCTTATGTATCTTATATTTTTACACTTGTATCTGTGATCTATTTTACTTGTTACATGAAGTATGAAGTTTAGATTGAGGTTCGCATTTTAATATGGCTCTGCCATTGCTCTATCATCATTAATAGAAATGTCTGACTTAATTTTTGAAAAGAAATCAAATTCACACATTTCTCCTTATTTTCAGACCTGGCCACCCCCTAGGCTTCTGGATGATATGCTTAAATGCCTCACAGACATTTTAGATTTAAAGGGCAGAACTCTCATTTCCCTGCTTTTACCCATTTTCATCCTATTCATAACTGTGTTGTACTAATTAGCACTAGATTTGACCCAACTTCTCTATCCTTATCTTTAAAGCAAATATAAAGCACTGCCAGACGTTGTTAGCTCTATTCCCAAATTTCTCATATGCTCATTCCCTTCTTTATAGTTCCCCTGACTTTAATCCTAGACTTCAGTCTTTCTTCCTAATATGTTTTTCAATAATGTGGCTATGATAATCCTCTCTGAATGCAAGACTTATTGTGCAACTGCTTCTTTTAGTCCTTCTGTTGTCCTATACTGCATATTTGAAAGAAGTTTCCACAAGCATTTTCCTCAGACTCTGGCTTAAGTTCCATCCTCGACAGCAACACCTAACACCATGCCTGAATCACCATAAATATTTACTGGTTGACTAACAGGATCTTAAATAATAAATGAAAGAAACTTCCTATTGTCAGTATCATATATTCCATTTTAAACAATATTCACAGCTGCTTTCCCCAAGTATTTAATGGAAACAAGGTCTATTCCATGAAGTAGAATCACAGAATTGAAACAAATGCTTGGATAAAAGATGTTTGTTTGCTGGGCGACAGTGGTGCACACCTTTAATCCCAGCACTCTGGAGGCAGAGACAGGCGGATGTCTGTGAGTTCGAGGCCAACCTGGTCTCCAAAGCATGTTCCAGGAAAGGTGCGAAGCCACACAGAGAAACCCTGTCTTGAAAAAACAAAAAAAAAATTGTTTGTTTAAAGATATGATTTCAAGAAGTTAGAGTGGAGAGAGAGAGAGAGAGAGAGAGAGAGAGAGAGAGAGAGAGAGAGAGAGAGATGAGACAACACAGATAAGCTATCCTCTGGAATTTGCAAGAAGTGTATGGAATCAAACATATCTGCATTTGGGTAACTAGAATATGAAATACAGGAAGCCTGCATGCTTTCCCTTGCTCTTGCCTCTCAATGGACGACAAAATCTCTTCTGGCATTGTGAACAAACCAGGGGAAATGTAAGAGCAATCCTGGGCCTCCACTTGAGATCAGAATGCTGGTAATACAGGAAGTCCCCTTCCAGCTGATCTTAGAGTCAGAAGTGGGCTGATGAGATGTGATACAAGTACCATAGGTGTCTGCTGTAAACCCCAAAGAGATATAGAGCAGTCACAGTATCTGGCTTGCTGTATCAAGAGAACCCCGATGTATTTGTTTTTAATCCTCCATATATGAGCATAATACCAATTCAAAGTATGACAGTCTTTGTGTGAGATGGTATATAGAATGCATATAAGAAGTTTTCCATGCACTTACTAAATAGTTTTTAAAATCTATATTAAATCAAGCATGAAATGTGAGCAATTCTAAAATTGCATAGTGTTTGTACTCTTATGCCGTGGGGCTATTGGAAAGATTAAATGCAATAATCATTATAAACCACTTTGTGCAGGATTTGGCACAAATCAATCACTCAATGGATGTTAATATTTATTTGATTATTACTGTTGATTGTCAGGAATCATCGGGCCATCAGTAAACAGTAGTAAGTGGTCTGTCAGCAGGAACATGGAACCATTCTCATTATGTAGAACTTAGTGTTGCATGAGCAGTCATTAAAATCAAATCTAATTTTAGTCTTCTGGGAGAAAGAAAATGCTAGCTTCTCCGGAAATGTTGAGTCCTTCCTTGGGCATGTAGTTTAATTTTCTAAAATTATATTGCATGATCTGTAAAATGAAAATGAAATCATACTGCTGTTCATAAAAACCCTATGAAAATATTTGACACTATATAATAAAAAAGAAAAACTTTTTTTTTCTACAAAGGACATAATTGAAGAAACAAGGTCAGTCACAAAGTTTTGAGCTATAAAGGAGGAAAGGAACAAAGATTTCCCCCAATTATTTTATGGCTACAAGGTTGAACTCATACTTATCCAATGAGGCCCCACACAGAATACTGTTCTGCACCAACTATCCTGATGATAGTGATTCAAGGAGGAAATGATAAGATTCCATCCTTCCAAAGTGTTTTCAGAATTGGATTCTAGTAAGTTTCATTTTTCTATTGGCCAATCAAAAAGGATACTACAATAAAAAAAAGTAAAGGCATCATTTTGAAGAGAAGCTGGTGTTTGGAAACAGACCCCCCTAATTTAGAGATATGGATGGACAAGGAAAGTAGTTTCACTATAGCATACAGGAAACTTTAAATAGAGCAGCAAGGGCGAAATGACTTAGAATGAAAAAAAATCAGTGAAGTAGAAATGATAGAAATAGTCTAAAATGCCAAAAACTACGAAAGAGTATTGAATGTGAATTGCAGCAATTATTACATACATTAAATGTAAATGGCTAACAGGAAAATAAAAATCTTTTGAGAAGAATAAGTGAACAGCAAATTTCATTCCATTTCCTTTACCAAGACAAAGTTAAGGTCTCTGAAAGTGTTTAAGACATTTGAGATTCTTTCGTCTCCATCAAGTTTAGACTTTCTCTTTTTATTATATTTTTTTGGAAAGGGAAATCAATCTCAAAAAATAAGAAAGTGGGCAAGATGGCTCAGCTAGAAAAAAAGGCACTTGCTGCCAAGCCTAATGATCCAAGTTCAATCCCTGGGATCCACATTGAATTAAGAAATAACCAACTCTCATGAAAATGCATCATGATACACACACACACACACACACACACACACACACACACACACACACACGCTCGCGCACACACACACACTAGATAGATAGATAGATAGATAGATAGATAGATAGATAGATAGATAGATAGATAGATAGATAAGATATCATCATAAAACTGAAAGAAAAAAGAGAGACAGGCATGTGTACTCTTGGAGCCTCTGGTACTTCTTTCTGAATTAGGAGGAGGATTTCTTCAGTATGGGGTTTGGGAACAGCCTGGTAAACAGTATGACCCCATCTCAAAAAAATAAAAGAGAAAGAATAAGAGAATGACTATTGATGCCCAGTGGTATTCTCCTCATCCCATTCTAGTAAATTTCTCAGTGGTTCCACACCACCTCCTACAATTTTGAAGATATTTTCCCCTCTTCCCTCCTCCTCAGTTCACACCATTCTGTTCCTCTGCCTCCAGAGCTTTAGTAACCAAGTAGCCTAGGGAATCTAGGACCTGTATCAGTTCTCTAAATAATATAATCAGTGCCTAAAGGAACCCAGGAAGCCCATTAATTGATCCCTTTGCAATTTAAAATGATAGCCAAAGCCCCTTTGCTCATAGAGACTTGGTGTGGTGGGGAATTTTCCTTCAATCACTTCCAGAATTTAGATCTCAAACTGTTTCATGTAGAGCAGGCTGGCCTTAAACTCAAACTCACTATGTAGCTGAGGATGACTTTGAACCTCTGGCCTTCTTACATTTGTGTCTTCAGGGCTGAAGTTACAGGCATGTACCACCACACCCATGACTCTCAGGAATCTTTCTATATTGAAATCCCTGTTTAGATTATCTATCTCTTTATAGAGTTACTTCCAGTAACTAGAAAACATAAAAAATATAACAAAATTTGAAAACGTAAACTGGTGTACAAATGCTAATAATACCCCCTATACAAATGAGCAGCATAAGTAAAGTGGCTTATTTATCTGCTCCTTTCCTGATTGCCATGACTAAGGCAAATTATAAAAGAAAGCATTTACTTTGGGGCTTGTTCACAGTTATTACATGACCATCATGGCAGGGAGTGTGTCAATAGGCAGAAAGGCATGACACTGGAACAATAGCTGAGAGCTTATATCTTATCTTCAAGTTGGAGGCAGTTAATGAAACTATGCCTGTTATAGGCTTTTGAAACCTCAAAGCCCAGCCCTAGTGATACACCTCTTTCAACAAGGCCACACCTCCTAATCCTTCCAAAACAATTCTACTAACTGAGGACCAAACATTCAGAAGTATGAACCTATTGGGACCCTTCTCATTCAAACCACCACAGATAGTTTTACTGTTGCCAACATACCAACTGTCCTTGTAGCTTCCTAGGAACCTCCTTCAGAAGTGACCATTTTACTCTGACTCAAGATTTTGAAATTATCTAGGTCTGACTTTCAATGGTGAAAACCAGATCATGGGCTGATTGCCTAAGACAATGGAGTGTTTCAATTGATGTATTAGTTGGTTGCTATTGTAGGTTTCTAAGTAGCAGGCATCAAAATAGATTTATTAGAGGATAATACTTGTGAAGGAAAGGAAAATGAAGTAGAACTGGATGGTTTGAGAGCAGGGCATAGATCAAAGTACTGACATCAGAGAGACTGTACCAAAACAACGAGGAGCTCCAGAGCAGATTACCAATTAGAAGTGCCATACATTGGACAGAATTGGGGATATTGTGTATGTAAAGGGGGTGGGTATTATACAGTTAGTAATAGAATGGGACCTAGGTCTTACCTCAAACACTAGTATCTGTATATATAAAATACAGAATAAAACTTTAGTGTTGATGAGTGGCTCCCAACAAAAGACAGTTATTTCCTCAATGGACTGGTGATATCTGGAGACATTTTTGGTTGTCATAGCTGGGAATTAGGTACTCTTCATATCTCAATGGCAGAGGTCAAGCATTTATCCTCTAATGCACAGAATAACACTGCAAAGAATTATATAAGCAGAAATGTACTGAAGTTGAGAAACTTCTCTGCAGCTAGAGATACTGTCATACATACACATGCTAAAAGATCCCTGGAGAATGATTGGTCTTTGATAAATTCTTGATTGTTTGCTTTTGTTCTTATTTGCATCTCTCAACAATTGTTACTGAAATTCTATCCAATTAATTTCATTTTGTGACAGAAACACTGAATAGAATTGCTGAAATCTTTGCATCCTGGATACTGTATTTTTTTTCAGTGTTATTTCAAAACCACTAGTCTGTTTTGGGTATTTAAATATCCTTGGGCTATGTAACTCTGAGTTCACAGTAGTCTATTCTTCCTTAATTGTGTGTTATGATGTTGAATAACAGTACCAGCTCTTATTGGAATAGTGAACACTTTAAATTATAGTCAAATCAGTGAATTTTTACTATAATGTCCCTTCATAATATGCAAGAACATGTCTTTCCCTTTATGGGACTTCTACTCAATAATAAGAGAAGGAAGGCAAAGTTTTAGCACTATACATTTTGAACCATCTAATAGATGTTTTAGCCTTCTGGGAATTTAGCTCCAGAGCAGCTGCTAGGAAAATAAAAAGACTGGTTAATGCCTGGAGGGATAAAAAGATCAGCTAACCAAAAATAAAAAGAAGAAAGTTTTCTTCAAGATGTGAAATGCACCTTCAATCCTAGATCAAGGACTAGATGTTCAAAGTTCTACATATGAAGTTTACCATTACTTTGGAAAACTCTAGAAAAAAAAGTTTGATATCAGTGCACTGAAATCATTGCCAACTAGGAACAGTAGTGATACCAGCTCTTTACTCATGGACAACCCACTGTTTTTATCTAAAATACAAAATCATTTAGTGCCTTATACCCACCTATATTTACAAAAACATTTAAAACCAATTATGATGCAGCAAGAAAAGACAAGAAAACAAATTATTCTAATTGTATTTTGAAGGCTTTTGCAAACAAGTGTAAGATATTAAAAAGGAAAATGATGAATCTGTTGCTTATTAAAATAAAGAGAAAATCTACACTATGTGATAGTGATTGAAATTTCAGGAATCTGGAATCGACTAAGATTAGAGGACCCCAATTTAGTTCCCAGCAATTTCTTGAGTGCCTCACAACTGCTTGTGCCTCCAGCTCCAAAGGCTCTAATGATCTCCTATAGCTTCCATGGGTATCCATACACATGAGCACACATACCAACACACTTGCACACACACACACACACACACACACACACACACACACACACACGCACATTTTAAAAGAAATCTTTTTTTAAAAGATTATATCACTAGTGGCATATAAGCTGCCTATTTAAAAAGGTTCCTTTAACACTGTGGAGATGGCTTAACAGATAAAATATGCTTGCCATGCAAATGTGAAGATCTGAGTTCAGATCCCCAGAAACCACAGAAATGTGTGACCTGTCTGCAACTACAGTGTAGGGAAATCAGAGACGGAGAATCTCCAAAGCAAGTGGACTTTTGAGACTAAGCTTCATGAATGAACTGTGGCTTTGAGAGACCTTTCCTCCATGAATAAGGTGGAGAGTAATCAAGGAAGAGTCTTGATATTAGCCTTGGGTCTCCACATGCATTCACATATCCCTGTACACATACATGTGTCCCCACACAAGCAAACACACATGCACATATTCACACATTATAGGCAAAGATGCATGTAAAAAAGAAACAAAGGAAACCTCCTCCATTCACATTCACCACTGAACTGCTGAGATGGTAGCTCTGGGTCCACCTCTTATACCAGGCCCCCATACTTTCCCTCTGCTAGACAATGACAGTGCTTTTATTGGTGAAAAAACACACAGAAGTTTAAAGAACGTTTCTTTAGTCCCAGGTGTACTGTCTCCTCAGAAGATACAAGGTTATTGAGAACAGAATTTTTCGTGTTCCATCTTTTCATCACATACAAGATAAACACACAGTATTGTGTGTATATAACAATACTTAAAGTGTTGGGGGTTGGGAGGGGAAGGATTGACTAGAAAGTCCACCTCTCTTAGTTCCAGGGCTTATTCAATTACTGTTTAAAAAAATAGAAATGTCCTGGTTATCACCATGCTATTTAACGTGAAAGCAGCAAATTAGATAGGAAACTTTCTCTGGAGATGTACCTGCTAAAGCCACCCACTCTTCTTCTGCTCCAGCATTCACTTTTTAAAAATGATTTTGTTTCATTTCATTTTGGTTTGGAGATTTGGTCTCACTCTATAACCCAGCTGGCCTGCAAGCCATTATATAGCTCTGGCTGATCTAGACTTCATAGCAATCCTCCTGTCTCGGCTTTCAGAATGCAGGGACTAGAGGTATAAGATACCCCACCCACCAAACACCCACCTTTTGACACAAATCAATAATGTATAGTTGAATTTGTTATGTCTCAGCTGATTTTTTTTTTAGCAAAATATACTATTTCTGTCCAAACTGCAGGAGAAATTTTGCCAAGAATCAGTTTGAAATTTGTGAGGTGATTGCAATGATTTTGTCCTCCATCTCATAATTATTCCACCATCTTATCTATTCTTTATTTAATCATTCTTGCTTTACTGCTTTGGGTTGTGATAAACACAAACCCAGGGCCTCTTCCATGCTGGACAAGTGCTGTGCCAACTGCACTCTATCTCTAGCCCAGTGCTTTTGTTAGTATATCAACATATGCTGCAGAAAGCCAATGGCTCCCCTTGCTTACTACGTATCTCCTCACCTAGGATAAAACTGTAAGGCTTGCTGTGCTCTTCCTTTCTGATACCCTGACATTTGACGCCTCATATGCTATCATATCGTCAAGTTTCTTTCTGGCAACATGACCTTGTCTCTTTTTCTCTGTATTTCCATTCATTCTAAAACACTACTTTGTCCATATTATTTTCATATTTTAATATAGGATATTGAAATGACAGTAGTAAGCCTTACCGAGTGGGGAGTCATATAGCTAGAGAGACATGATAAAAAGGAGAATCACGCTTTAAACCTTTTTTGCATTCTCCTTGGATTTTATTATCATGTTAATAATACTTTGAAAAGGAATACAATTTAAAGCAATTAATTATTTAAAAAGTATACTTGAATTCCTTCCCATGAACAACTAAGTGAAGTCTCCATTCTTAACCCTGACAGTAAAGTACTGCTCTGATTGGACTCCAGCCTACATTCCCAGCCATATATTATCAAGTTCTCTTTTTCTTTGCATTCCAGAGATGTGTATTAATGCCAAAATGTTTTTGCATTGTGCTCTTACCATCCAGAATGTCTCTTCTATCTTTGTTCATCAAAAGTATACCTGATGTTGAAGGTCCAGGTTCAAATGAACATCCTCATTAATTTGATCCAGATATTTGGTAGCCCCTGGGGCTATTTATGCTTCTTTAAGTACTTTTCAGTTACTAGGAAGCAAATGGAACACCTACTGGGTGCCACGAAGTAGTTTCTCCAACTGTGCACTACATGACATCTCATTCTTTGGACATTAATTTCTTCTTCTGAAAATGATCATAATTGGAGTACTGTGTTCATAGAATTATTCATTCTTTGAAATACTTACATATGTCTGCCATGAGGCAGGCACTGTCCTTGATCCTGAGGATACAGCACTGAGTAAAACAAATGGTAATGTGCATTTACTGAGTTTGCCTTGTCATGTATAAGGAAATATTTAGGTAGAAAGTACTCAAAACAACACTGAGAATACACTAAATGCTCTGTACACATTGGCTCTTATTATTGTTGCTACTATTATTTTTACTCAGTATTTCTATTAATTGATAAGGAAAATGAAGCACATAAATTGCTAAATATAAAACTGAAGTTCAAAAGGCAAGTAAGAGACTCCAACTCATTTCATCCTGACTCAGAGTTGGTGCCCTTTCCACTGTGTTGCTAGTGCCTACTCCAGGCTATACATGAGACTTATCCATGAATATGAAAGGAAGCCCAGACTCCAAAATTCCAAGCTCCAAAAAGTGAGTTCAGAAACTGTAGAGATGAGCTAAGAATCTGCAATAGTTAAGAACTTCTTAGGGGATCCAGATATGGTGAGATGGCTTAGTGAGTAAAGGTACTTGCTGCCAAGCCTGAGAACCTTAGTTCCACCCCAAGATCCACATAGTGAAAGGAGAGAATCAGCTCCTACAAGTTTTTCTGTGTTGTTTATACACGTGCTATGACACTCCTCCCCCCCCCCCACTAAATAAATAGATAATAAACAGATAAAATTTTAAAGAACTTCCTGGGTAATTGTAATGCACTGTCAAATCAGAGAATGTGTGTGCAACATTAAAATCTTTCCTGTTCTCCTTTATTATGCTTATTTGTAAATATTCACAAATTCACTAACAACAGAATCCTGTTTTCTTAGTTTTTTTTTCTCCTTCAACCAAAGTGCCTTATAAGCACCCAGTAAGTATTTGAGTAATTAATTGCTTAATTATTTAATTAAAGTTGTTCTTAAAATGCAAATATTCACAGCTGTGATACTTGAAACCTGTTATGAGCTATCGTTGATTATCCCAAGGATATTTATTAACCAGCTAAGAACCAATTGTTGGGAATGAAGGGTATGCTTACCATCTGGGAATGGAACTAAGAAGCCCCAAACCAAATGCTACCCATATCATCAACATCATCACATAACCTGGGGCCCCTTGACCTTCTCTTTCCTTTCTCAACTCAGGGTAAAATGAGGGGGGAAACATATATATTC
Organism: Peromyscus eremicus; assembly: GCF_949786415.1. Taxonomy (NCBI): domain Eukaryota; kingdom Metazoa; phylum Chordata; class Mammalia; order Rodentia; family Cricetidae; genus Peromyscus; species Peromyscus eremicus. Next base: position 41,405,495 of record NC_081439.1, read on the forward strand.
CTTACCCCTTATTTTTTTTTGTTTAACTTAGTCTATGTCTCTCTTTTCAAAGATGGAGGGGGGTCTCTCCTTTAAAGAAAGAAAAAAATCTTTATTCTTGTCACATCACAAATGTGAAGTTCACTACTATACATTAAGATTATAAGGCAAAAATCCCAAAATGCAGGAGCTGATTATTCACAGTAGACATATTAAGTCAAGAAGCTTATTTTTTCTCTTTGCTAAGGCACAAAGCCTGGGGCTATATGCATTTTTATTACACTTTACTGTCTTGGTTTCACTTGAGGATTAAAAAGAGAGTCAAGGTACAGTGCACGTATCCTGATGGATTTTAGGATTTTGTGCTTTAGTGGAAGGAAGAATCTCATAAAGTACCTCAGATTATTGCTCTGGGAAGTGTACCTACTTCTGTGATGACCTAGAAATTCAATCTTTTGTTTCTCCTGTAAAAGATCACATTGTATTGTGGAAAATTTTTTCCCTGTAGTTTTCTGCACTATGTAAAGCCACATTTAGAAAAATAGCTTTGGTTTAGATTTGAAGTGAAAATATCTAAAATAGTTCAGGGAAGTCTTATGATTATTCAGGCAGCTTACAAACAGCCTTAGGGTTGGAGTGAGGTGGTGTGAAGAAGGAGGGAAGCAGTGGGAGAAGGGAGGAGTACTACATCAGAAATATATGTATATACGTATACATATACGTATATACATATATATGAAGAACCACAGGCAAGTCCAGGTCTGAGTTTTAACTCCTATTCTATCAAATAGACAGCACCCTACCACTACCACCAGCACAATGGCCACTGCTGCTGCCACGGCCGCAAAGAACAAGTGTGTGAGTCTGTCTTCTCTCCTTCATTAAGGACTCATTTATTTCACATGTCTCTTACCCTCTGCTATGCACTAAAAGAGAGATGGCTAGAATGCGGTAGGGCGGGGCAGTACAATAGATGAGACCTTGCGGTTTACTGGTTTCTTCAAGAGTGGCTGGATACTGGTTTGCCAGCTGTGCCACACAAAGAGAGGTGACCAGGGAGGAGAGCTCGTTACTGGAAACCCACTCCTGACACACAGAGTCTGGGGATATGCAGACAAATTGGCTGTGAAGGGAGTCAAGGACACTAGCTTTGGAAAGGCTTAAAGCAGAAGGTTGAATGAGGAGTGTTGATTTCTTTGTTAAAGAAAAAGAAACCTTCAGCAATTTTTCCCTTCATGTCTTCATTAAAAATCTTCAGGTGTGTTATTGGCCAAAATATAAGATGAAAAATGTTTAATTTCTGCTGCTTTATCATTTTCATGTATTTATCTTCATGATTTCAACCTGTTTTAATCATTTTAGTATGGATTTACAAACCACTCTATACGCTGCCCTTTATTTTTTTAATGTCACCAATTCTATTTTATCTCATTGACAGTTATTTCAAATTACCACTTCTGGTCCTTGGGAACACTCCTGTGTTCTAATACCAGGAGGCATAATTATGTAATTACAATGTGAACATTATGCTACTTATGGCCTGAAATGCCCCTAGAAAGGAATGCTCCAATGGCCTCAGAAAATTTCTGTGAGAGCGATATCTTCCAAATGTGGAATAAATAAAGCTGCAGAATAAATAGCAAAAGCTGAAATGTAAATGATTTCATGTAATGGTGTTGCAAGGTGAGAGCCACTTGACTTTTGGTTCCTGTTGCAAATCAGGAGTTGCATTAGGAAAGCTTTGAAAATGGGACCTATTTTTTAAATATAAAATCTGTATCAAGTTACATCATCTAAGCTGAGTGATTCAACTTTTATCTCTGAGACAAGGAATGCAGAAGAAACATTTCCTATGATTCCCCCCCTTCACAATTTTGATAACAATCAGTAGTGGTAACAAAGTCAAGATTTTGACAAATGAAGCAGGATAAGGGGTTGATTGCCGCTTTCCTAAATTAAAATTAATGATACCCTTAAGGTACTTGAGTCTATAAAGTCAGCTGAGTGTTGATATAACCTGACTGCATTATCACAGAATCCAACAATTTCATGCACATGAAAAGCAACAAACAATTTTCTACAGTGCAGTTTAGAAACTTCCTAAGGTGGAAGCTAAAAGCTTCAACCACAGTCTTGCTGTCTGTCTACTCTTGCCTTCCGATTAATGAAAGAGTTCTTCAGAAGTGAGGAACTAATGCTGCTGGAGATGGGCCAGATCCAGGCTTGGACTCCACTTCTCATCATGGCAGGGATCCATAGCCACTTCATCTGAGGCACTATCTGTTCACCCACTGAGTCCATATGCTGTTCGGGTGGATTGTATAGAAGATAAAGTGGTGAGGGGGAAAGGAGTCAGGGCTGGGGATGGAGCTCTGTTAATCCCACTAGGCAAGAACAAGATCACTACCACAAATTTTGAGGCAAATTTGAAGCAAGTTTTATTAAATATTGGCCAAGACAATAGACAATAGTCAGGTCCATAGCCGGGATTCCCAGAACATGGTGCCAAATTACTTTAGTCAGGGAACCCACAAGGCTATCTAATTTCCCACATTTGTCCAATCATGGGCAAGCATACATCCTGGCATACTCCCTGGTTATGTACCTCCTGCCTATGTGTGATCAAGCACATACTATGCAGTTGGATCAATCAAGCTTGTTTACAGAAGCAAAAGCGCACATGGCTTGTTATCTTACATGAACAGCCCCCAGCATTTCAGGAAGTTATTTGTACTTGGGCAATTGGGGCTTACAGGTTAGAGGCACTTTTGTTCTATAGATCTCTTAAGTACAGAAATTAAACTTAAAACAGAACTTTAGCCCTCATAGCTCACTGATAAAATATGAGAGACTCTGAGTTCAACCCCAGCACCACCAAAGATATAAAAAAGAAGAGGAGTCAAAGATTAAGAATTCAGGGTCTGGAGAGATGGTCCAGCTGTTAGAAGTACTTGCTGCTCTTGTAGTGGATCTGGGTTTGGTTCTCAATACACACATCAAGTGACTTACAACTGTAGTTCTAGGAGACCTGCCACCCTACTCTGGCCTCAACAAGTAACTGCACACACATGTTGCACATAAACCTTCACACACACACAAACAGTAAATAAACCTTTTAAAGTATTAAGAAATAAGTCAACACAAAATTATAAAATAGAATGAGGGAAAATCTATATAAGAGGGACATTTAAAAGGTGGATTAGGTATGCATGTAATCTCACTATCAAAATCCCAGTTAAAGCAAGATGATTTCTGGAGCATCAGAATTTGAGACCAGAATGAGTAACATATTAACAATCCATTTAGGGAAAAAAAACGAGTAATAAAAGCTGGTCTCAAGTGACACACATTAGTTTCCATGACAAAAATCAGCTAACAATTATATTCCACTCAGGGTGGAACCTGTGTTAACCCTGAGATCTAACCTGAAAAGCTCCATTTGACTTCTAAGTGTCCTGATGTTAAGAAAACATAAATGCAAGAAGAGCATCCAGTCAGCCTTGTATTCAGGAAGGCCAAGTTGTTTGGCCACAGAACTGTATGTATCACAAATACATATTCCAAACCTTACATCAGAACATATTTTTCCTCAGTTACAGTTCAGTAGAAATGAGAATTAATAGACTGGTGAGCTGGCTCAGCAGATAAGAGCACTGCCTGCTCTTGCAGAGGACCTGGGTTTGGTTCCTAGCAACTACATGGTGGTTCAAAACCACCTAACTTCAGTTAAAAGAGATCTGATACCCTCTTAATAGTTCTGCAGGTACCAGGCACATGGTGCATAGATATACATGCAGGCAAAACACATATACACATAAAAGAAAATAATAATAATCTTTACAACGAAATGAGAATTCAAAGAATACTAATTTTAAGTTGAAAAGGATTGAAATTACTTGGAAATTACTTGAAATTAACTGCTGCTGTAATAGTCTCAATTGAGTTTTCAGAATGATGTTTAAACATATATTCATGAATGGTATATATTGTTAGAACTCAAGAGGCTTGGCTAAGGAGTTGATACGAAATTGCTCTTTAGAATGAGCTTTATTGGGAGAGAAGGACATGGCAGCCATGATGGACTTCAAAGTGGGAGGGCATTAGAAGATATAGAGCATCACATTGTAGACAGCCTCCCCTTCAAATCCAGAGAGGAGCTGCATTTGGACAGATAGCCACCATATACAGCATAGCTGAGATCCTGAAGGGAGGGACAAGCCCTTTGGCTCCAGAGAACAAAGAGAATTTTTGATTCTTACAGGTTTTTAAAGGAGGTAGACAATCTTCATACCATGAGATCTGACCTAGGCTGAGCTACATACTGAGGGACACAGAGACAAGCACTAAATAAGACCATAAACTTACCCTTTAAATTATTTTAGATTTATTTGTTTTATTTTTATGTGATGAATGTTTGTATGTGTGTGTGTATGTATATGTACCACATTTGTGCCTAGTACCAACAAATGTCAGAAGAGTGCTGCTGATCTCCTGGAATTAGAGTTATAGATGGTTTTAAGCCACTATATGGATGCCAGGAACTGAAGTTGGGTCCTCTCAAAGAATGACAAGTGCTCTTAACTGCTGAGCCACGTCTCCAACCCCATAAACTTAACTTTTGTAAACATTTATTCATTATTATTATGTGTGTGCATATTGTGTATTTGTATGAGCATGTGTGCCATAGCACTTGTGTGGAAGTCAGGAGACAATTTGTGGAGTCAGTTCTCTCCTTCCATCTTTGAGTTCTGGGATCAAACTGAAGTTGCAAGACTTGTACAATAAGTCTCATTCCCTACTCTGGCATCTCGCAAGCCCACCGAAAATTTATCTTGCAACTATAATGGGGAAGAGCTTCAAAGTCACAGCACAGCATATTTTCTTATCAACTATCTGTCCAAGAAGAGAGGGAAGATACAGCTTAAGGAGGCGTGGTCTGATTTGGGGGAGAGGAACAGAGTAGCTAGAGGGTCTGTGATCTAACACAAAAAAAGGATTTGCAAGCAAGAACAGATTCCATAGGTCCTCTAAAAACAAATATATAACTCACAAAAAAACTGTAGATTTCAAAATTATGTGCCAAAAATTCATGTGTAGACTGTGGACTACACATATACTACCAGAGTCTACAGGTATATGGATAGAGGACATTACTCACTGTGCTCACAGTGAGAGAGGAGTCGAAGGGTTATGCTTGCTTGTTTTATTTTGTTTTACTTTGTTGTTTTTATTTTTAATAGCCTCAAGAGTATAGGTGTAGAGTATGGTTCTCACATGAGCATGGGTATTCATCAAGCTTCAAGACAAAGTAAGAGCCAGACAGTCAAAATGCACATTCCTAGTTAAATTTTTCGTAGCCTGTGGTAAACATACTTTCTTTGTGGTATCAGGAAGAACCCTTGGGAATTAGAAAGAATCCATATTGTCCAGCAAGGCATTTCCTCATCAGGTGATTACTGTGCCTCTCATAAACCTCTAGAGAAGACAATAGCTTAAATGTGATTAACCAGCAAGTCAAGAGAAAAGTGGAAGTCCTTGAAATTTTAAAACAAAGTCATCAGCACTTACATTTAGATAGTACCATTTTCTAAGAGCTGTAATTGTTTATCTGTGTTCTTTTTCTTTTCTGTTTTTAATCTCTCAGCTGATTTAAAGAAAAAAAGAAATAAAGAGCTGGCAATGGTAGTATCACACTTTAATCCCAGCACTCAGGAGGTAGAGGTAGATGGATCTCTGACTTTGAGGCAAGCCTGGTCTACAGAGCAAGTTCCAGAACAGTCAGGGCTACACAGAGAAAAACCAAAAAAAAAAAAGAAAGAAAGAAAATGAAAGGAAAGAAAGAAGGGAGGGAGGGAGAGAGAAAGAGAGGGAGAGAGAGAGAGAGAGAGAGAGAGAGAGAGAGAGAGAGAGAGAGAGAGAGAGAGAGAGATCTTTCAATTTAACACAGGAATGTGTTGAGCAATGGAAAAGAGCTGAGAGTTAAGATTTGTTGAATGATTTGATACTCATTCATTTCCCTCAAATTACCCTTTGAGTTCTACTGTATTCATAGTTAGCACAGTGACTAACAGAGTATGGGGATTCAAGACTTTCATTCATTCCCTTAGTAAATTTTTCTGAGCATCTCCTATATACTAGACACTATGCTATGCTGTGAACAATATAGCACCTCTGTCTCATAGACAAGGAACCTGCATTCTAGTAATTATCTTCTGAATGAATGAATGTAGAGAAGTGGTTTGTTTTGCTTTGCTATGCTATGCTTTTAGAGCCAAGGGTAGCTTGGTAGCAAAGCACACGCCAATCATTTACAAAGCCCAGAGTTCAATCCTTGGTACCACACAAAGCAAAATCAAATACACATTAGAAACCCAGGAAAGATTTCTTACTGGACTTATAAAAGGTATCCACAAACAGCACATTATACAGAACTCACCAAAAAATGAAAGCAAAGAATAATATACATAACTCTCAAATATGTTTAAAAGTAGAACAGAAATATTGGAGACATTTAGGGTTTGGGGTTCCTTATGCTTGATTGCATTAATTTGTCCAAAATCTAACATCATATGCAAAATGAATTTAACATGTTTTTTTTTTACTTTCATTATCAAAGTTTTTTTTTAACTTTCATTATCAAATTGAAGGAAAGAAGGGGGAAAGAAGGGGAGGGGAGGGGAAGGAAGAGAAAGGAAAGGAACAAAAAAGTGATATTCCAAAGTCTGTATTAGGAATGTTGAAAAAGAGATTGTTTATTTAACATGTACTTGTCATGGTAAAAATCCAAGAATAATATGTACAATAATCATGTCAGCTAACATGAGCTAAACACTTGTATGTTAGGTATTGTGCTCCTCTCTGGAGATAGCCCAGGAAAGAGAGTTATGTCCCCTGTTCTCACAGAGCATATAAAAAAGACCTTCATTTTCTCCTCCGGCATGCATGTAGTGAGGAATTGCTGCAAACTAGATTATGAGTACTCCCAGAGCAGATGGCAGGGTTTTTGCCCATCTGGGACAGTTCTAAAGAATAGACCCTTGTGTATCAATAGATAAGGTTTCTTCCAGTTCTAAGCTTTCACGGCCTATAATCAAATGGTAGAAACAGGATGTATGCTTCCAGAAAGATGTTCTATTCATATTGCTTTTGTAAAAAAGGAAACAAGGGCCATGGCCTATTAATCTATTCCTCATGTCCATTTAAACAATTTCATTTAAACTCCTTTAACTTTCTGCTCAGCTCACCTTCCTAAGTTCATCTTACCTCCTTTTTATCCTCCCTTTTGTCCTTTTTAAATCCTTCCTTTCCTTTCCTTTAATGACTTAAATATTGTTGTCAGTTAAAGGTTCTTATATTTCACATGAATTCTGGCACACCAATATAATCACTGTTCCCTTTTCTAATAATCTTATTTCCAGCCTCCCAGATTTGAAATCAAGAAGTACACCATTTCAGAAATTAACTCGTGGTATAGAGTGGCACAATGGGAGGATGCCTTCAAACTAGACGTGTGAAGCCCTGGCTTCTACCCTCAGCCGCACACAAAGAAATCAAAATAAGCCCTGATATTCAATTGAATGCATCACCTTCCTTCAAAATACTACTGTGAACCTTCTTTTTTATTTATTTATTTATTTATTTATTTTTTGGTTTTTCGAGACAGGGTTTCTCTGTGTAGCTTTGCGCCTCTCCTGGAACTCACTTGGTAGCCCAGGCTGGCCTCGAACTCACAGAGATCCGCCTGGCTCTGCCTCCCAAGTGCTGGGATTAAAGGCGTGTGCCACCACCGCCCGGCTTAATTTATTTTTTAAATGTTCATTCATACCGTATATTTTGATCATATTCTTTCCCTTCTCCCAACTCCCTTTGGATCACTCAGAATGAACCTTTCACATCAAGAATCAGGGGTCTATGCTGAAAAGAAGTAAGAGCCAAAGGTAGTGGCTGACTCAAAGGAACCTGCATCTTCCAGACACAACAGGGCTGGTATACATATGAACTCACAGAGACTGTGACAACACACCAGGACCTGTGCAGGTTCCAACCAGACCAAACCAGAACTATGTGTCTTCTTTGATGTTCCATAGAGTGCTGTGTTGATTGCTGCACGTATCACTCTATGTCCAGTCCGTTGGAACAGTCTCTAACTGGTCACAGAAGCTTCAGTTTCTCAAAAGAGAGCTTATCACCAGGTCTCACTTCCCAGCCAGTTAAGCATTGAAAAAATAGAGATGATGGTCTTTGGTTAATGCATTCTTTTTAATATTAACAAATGTACATAAAGTGAATAAAAAGCAGAAAGAATAATTACAATTGCCAGAATGCAAGGTCGTGGTATCTACTTTCTGTTTCTGATGTTCTGCCTTACATATTATTTCATATTAGCTCAAAACACAGCCAGTTCAAAAGGTCTGATGCATGTGAGCTATTGTTTCAAAAGTTTATCAAATCTGTTTTCCATGAATAATTGCTCACAGAATAAAGTACTTTGTTGGTAAGGAACTATAGCCTGTGAAAACCTTGGTTCCCTTCACATTTTTCTTTCTCACAATTATTTCTTTAGTCAATTTGCATTCATTCTACAGAAAACCTTGCTCCTGTGACAATTTATAAAGCAAAAAAAATTATGCTTAATTCATGGTTACTTTAGGACTGTTTCCTGACTATTTCATTCCAGGACAGGATACATTTTTAATTTGAGTCTCCTCCTGTGTTTTCATTAAGTTTGAGTCATAAGGAGAGAAATTCACTTTGATCTTATTTTCAAGTCTTGACAACCCTAGGTGTACACTAGAAATTATCATTGTTCTCCTTGTATGACAAATTTTTAGCCATAGCCTTTAGAAATTAAGGGACTGTAATTGACTCAGGTGCTACATCTATGTGGTCCCTATGAAGTGGCCACCATTGTCACTAAAGGACTTGGCCTGTGGCACACTCACAGTCTACCCCCATTTAGTCATGAGGATTTCTTTAACAGTATGAAAAAAAAAAAAGGATCTCTGATCATTGACCAATCTTCTCCTTTCTATTTCCCAACTTTCACATTTATCTCCTGATTCATTTGTTCATGAAATGATACATTCTAAATTCAGAAATAATTTTTATATATATATATATCCTAGTGTATTTATATGTGTTCTTCCATAGCTTTTCTGTGAAAGCTTATGGTATCGTGTTATTAAAGACTAAGAATAGGTCTCATATTGGATCATAAAATGAATTGGTGACTAAAAGTTTATAGAGGTACACACTTGATTTGGTCTCTATAAGACAAATTAATTGATAACATGAAGGCATTTATAGGCTGTGATATATATCAATGATAAAGAACTTTCTTAGCATGTGCAAGACATTGGACTCAATCCACAATATGATAATATGGGAGAGAGAGAGAGAGAGAGAGAGAGAGAGAAATTTAAAAGTTAACTACTTTCCAAATATTTACCATGTTCTCTTTTAATCTTCTACAAGGCTATTAAGAGCAATAACCAGACTGAAGAAGTTTGAATATTCCCAATGCTAATTTTCCAACTTTAGCAGTAAATTGTTTGTTGGTTATTTTGTTTGTTTTGCTTTGACAGGTGCTTGTTTTGTAGCCTAGGTTAGCTTTAAGCTTTTTATGTAGTTCAGGTTGGCTATGAGCTTGCAATCTTTCTACTTTGGCCTTTTGAGTGCAAGTATTACAAGCATACACCAGCCTACCCAGCCGGAACAAGTTTCTTTTTAAACCTTCATGCCTCAGTTTCTATATCGATGGAATTAAGGAGTAATGTTACTTGTTACAGTGTTATTGTAAAGAATAAAATTTTGATTTGTATTCCTGTATACATAGCATTAAACAAATGTTAGGCATTTTGTTTTGTATATGATACCCTGCTCATTATACCTTATCCTTATTCATTTATTAACCATAATAGCAAAAATTTACAGAGACATTATATTAGTCAGGATTCCCTAGGACCCAAGTAGGTGTGTGAAAGAGATGGATGATCGATGGGAGAGGGGGCAGGAAGGGAAGAAGAGTGGGAGAGAAAGAGAAAGAGAGAGAGGATAGATAGATAGATAGATAGATAGATAGATAGATAGATAGATAGATAGATAGATAGATTTGCTTGGAAGGTTTTAGCTCATAAGACTATGGAGGCTAAGAAGTTCTATGATCTTATGTCAACATGCTAGAAACCCAGAACAGCTGGTGGTAGAGAGCAGATCCAAGTCCAAAGGCAAAATAGTAAATCTCAGTCCCAGGGCAGATTATGTCCCAGCTGAAGTAGGTGACCAGGACATAAACGAGCCTACTTTTATTGTTTGTTTCAGGCCTTCAGCTGATTTGCATAAGGCATACCCACCTTGGGGAAGGCTATTTACTTTGCTGAAACTACAAATTCCAACGCCAATTTCATTTTTTAAATCATTTTAAAAATACCTATACAGAGACACTCAGAAATAATGTCTATTTTGGGAACAGTGAAATTTACACATAAAGCTGACTATCACAGATATAAAATGAACATTGGTGGATATTCTTTTTTGTTCTCTTTCCCTCTGCCTCTTGCTCTCCCCGTCCCCCCAAGATGCACACATACAGATACAGGATCCATTATTTTTTTGAGGAGAATTCTTTTTGTTTGTTTGGTTTTGGTTTTGTTTTATTAAGAAAATATTTTTATTCATTTTACATAGCAATCAAAGATCCCACTCTTCCCTCCTCCTGCCCCTCCAGCCTCCCCCTCCCAACTCACCCCCCATTCCCTCTTACAAGAAAGTAAGGCCTCCCATGGGGAGGTACATTTATTAGAGGCAGGTCCAAGCCCCTCCCCCTGTCTCAAGGCTGTGCGAGGTATCCCACCATAGGTAGAGGGCTCCAAAATGTCAACTCATGCACCAGGGATGGATTCTGGTCCTAGTGCCAGAGGGCCCCTTGAGCAGATCAAGCTACACAACCGTCTCTCTATGCAGCAAAGACATCAAGACCATGATGGGGAAACCTACATAGACAACCAAACCAAACTAGTGGGTACTCATGAAATTTAGGATCCATTTATTTTGACAATTAGTCTTTAAGCAAATATTTGCTATCACTTCCACTATACAGACTCCAGGGAGTCATATGAAGGGAGGAATGAAGACATGCACATGCAGGGAGAAGCCCCTACCCCCAAGAGGTTCATGTTCTATTTTAGGAGACACTCAGTTCCTTATGATTTCTGGATGATTATACAAATGCCCCATGTATAAACCATGTGCTATGAGCATGCTGAGGAAGCAATTGATTCTCACCTCAGAGATAGAAAATTAAGCATTTCAACCCTAGCATACAATCAGTGGGAGAGAAGATGGTTAGGGCCTTCTGGGGGAGGTATAATGATGACATGAAACCCCACTGTATATATGGAATATTGCAGGACAGCTGGCTGGTAGACTCAGCAGTTAGAGTATGGCTGACAGAGCAAAGTTCTAAATCCGGGTAAACAAATCTGAAATGTTTCTAGTGCTTCCCTGTGTATTATAATGTGGGAAATCCTGCATCATTTTGAAACCTTGCTTAGTGAGTCTCAACCAAAGATAGACAAAGCTAGAGAAAGGGTAAAAAATTCTAGATCTACATTAGGTATTTCATTGATATTGCAAAGTCAGGGTTGACATTAGTTTAGACTACTTAATGAGATTGAGAACTGCTTTCTTTACAGATTCTGCACAGCACAAGAACCTAAATTCTGGTGCCTGTGGGCACTCTCTGAACATTTCCTTGTTTAGCATGGGCTGTTGACAACCTAACTAAGATCCAGAGTTATTGAGGAGGATGCCTGGGGCCACCACTAATACTGAGTTGATGAAATGCCAGATGACAAAGTGTATCACTTCACACCTTCCAAAAGGTCTCCCCCTTTCCCTACCAAGAATGGAATTCAGTAAGCTTAAACAGGACAGTGTGTAAACGTATTATAGAAAAACATAATAGGAAAAAAGAATGACAAGATTTATTCCATGCTGCCTGGGGCATATTGCTTATTAATTTCTAAATGTGCTGAAAACTGAACTCTGAAAATTTTTTTCATCTCATTACCTACCCTATGTTACCACAAATTTAAGCCTTGCCTCTGCTTTTTTGGTGTGTGTGTGTGTGTGTGTGTGTGTGTGTGTGTGTGTGTACATGAATGTGTGTGTAGGTACATATGCATATATGTGTGTGTTCATGTGGGAACCTGAAAACAACCACAGGTGTCATCATCATGAACACCATCCATTTCCTCTGAGACAGTGTCTCTTAATGGCCTGGAAAAACCAACTTAGGTACATTGACTGGCCAGAAAACCCTGGGGATGTTCTGGTCTCCTCCTCTCTGCACTAGCATTATAAGCATGTGCCACCACACACAATACTAGTAATTACATCAGTGGTTCTCAAACTGTGGGTTGAGACCCCTTTGGGGATCTAATGACCCTTTTACAGGGTCACATATCAGATATTCTGCATATCAGAGATTTACATTACGATTAATAACTGTAACAAAATTACAGTTTTGAAGTAGCAATGAAATAATTGTATGGTTGGGAGTCGCCACAACCTGAGGGACTTTATTAAAGGGTCACAGCATTAGCAAAGTTGAGAAGTGCTGACTTATGTTCTAGAACTCATCATACTCAAGTCCTTGTCCTTGTCACTGCAAGTACTCTAGTGACTGAACTATCTCTCCAACTCAACCTTTTTTAACTTAATTTTTTTACTGTACTTTTTGTTTCAATTTGCTTTGTTCTCATTTGTTGAGTAGAGTTAGGGTCCCACTATATAGCTCTAGATAGCTGTAATGCATGATCCTCCTACTTCAGCCTCTCAAGTACTAAAATTTCAGGTGGGTGACATCAGTGCCAAGCTATTAATTATCACCAACCTTTGGTTGTTTATTGTTAAAAATTAACTAAAACTCTGTAACTAGTAATAATTAATTAAAATTAATTTAACAAAAATCATTAATCAAAGACTCAAAGCCAAATATATATTTACAAGATACTATCAGTACTCAGTATAATATCTGAGACAATTTCCCCAGCATTTTGTAAAATAAATCAGAATGTGCAATTTATTGGTGGTTTCCAATGAAGAGAGAGTAAAAAGTAGCATTTTATAACTGTCAGAAAAGAACAAGTTATTTGTGTTTGAACTTGGTTTGGTAAAAATGAGTCTTGAAGACCATTTACAGTTAGGACATATTAAAACCAGAGTTATGAATTGTTGCTTTGCTGTTCTTAGCCTTAGAGACCCAAAACATCTTACCATAAAGAAAGCAGTATTTTAATTGTTCTTCATTAAAAATGCTGAGAAAATATCATTTCTCTTTCTTTCCTCCCAGGTGGCTGTGGAGGATCGTGTCAGGCAGCTGCATGAAGCCCACAGGGACTTTGGACCAGCATCCCAGCACTTCCTTTCTAGTAAGCCATTTTCATTGTTGACTGATTAACCTCTTCATTGTGTCTTGGTAGCTAAACATTAGAAAGAGTTCAATTAACAGGCATCTCTGTCAGATACACGAGAGGTTATGTTTCATCCTGAACTGTAGCTTGGTGGAACACAAGGCCTAGTTCGATGGTTTTCTCTAGTCACCAGCTAAAATACAATTGTTTCTTGTAGTCTGTTCTCCAGTATTGACTTCATGAATATTTTGAATATCACTGCCTGTATCAACTCACTGTGTAAAGCTGATCATTATATCATCATGATAACATCACTCAATATATATTATTATGAGTCTAAATTTTTCTATGCTAGAGATGAAATTCAGTGCCTTATTCATGCTAAGCAACTGTCGTACCACTGAGCTAAATTCCTAGCCTTTGTTTTTGTGAGACAAGGTCTCACTACATGCCTGAAACTGACCTCAAACTCACTATCCTTTGCCTCAGCCTTTCAAGTGCTGGAATTACAGACATGTGACACCACACCCAGCTATAGTTCGTAACAAAAGTCATTAAATTCTTTCATCTCCAATTGTTCCCTTTCCTTAATTATCCTTACTTCTCTTTATCCTTCATTTTCACTGTTCCTTTTATTTAGCAGTTTTCATGATTTGTTCATTGAAATTTGTAATCAATTGCAATATTTATATGTTATAATAAAAATTACATGTTTTGCAATTAATACTAAGAAAGACAGCTTTAGTTTACTGAAAGATTTACTGGAACATTCTATTAGTATCACAATGCATATCTAATTGGCAAGCACCTGTTTTCCTCTAATTAGTTTTGTTAATTTTTAATATCTCTATGGTTATACATGTTTCTATAGAAATGTACTATATATATGTATAACTGCATTTACTTTGTAATTTGTAAGATATATATATATATATATATATATATATATATATATAATACATTTCCATAGAAACGTGTGTGTGTATCTGTGTGTGTATGTGTTGGAGTACTTACTTAAAAGCTACAGTTCTACTCCATATAATTAATACCTCTTAGCATTTGATACATTATTTTGGGGTCCTACATGATTATGTAGGTGGTTTTAACATCACTTAACGCAGTTACTTTGTGATATGAAACTTTACAAACATTAATTGATTTGGTTCTTCTAGCAAGTCCATGAGGTTGTTCAAGTATTATACTCATTTTAATGATGAGGAAATTATACTCATTTTATTGGTGATGAAATTAAGAAATCCGCATTTACACAGCAGGTTTATAAGCAAGCCAGAATTCAAACTTAAGAAGATGGTTACAGAGTCTGTTTTTAACCATTACACTGCAGCTTTACTTAATTTATATATAGGAAGGAAGTTATTCTGCAGGGTCTCCCTTCAAACATCTGGGGTGTGTGTGTGTGTGTGTGTGTGTGTGTGTGTGTGTGTGTGTGTGTGTGTATGTGTGTGTGGTGCGTGTGTGTCTATGTATGTGATTCTGTGTGCTTGTGTAGTGTATGTACTTCCTTTTTTTATAAGTAATTTAATTTTACATATCAACCACGGATTCCCCTGTCCTCCTTCTTCCCGCCCCCCAGCCCACCCCCCCCAATCCTCCCCCCATTCCCATCTCCTCCAGGGCAAGGACTCCCCTGGGGATTCAGCTCAGCCTGGTAGATTCAGTTGAGGCAGGTCCAGTCCCCTCCTCCCTTCACCCAGGCTGAGCAAAGTGTCCCAGCATAGGCCCCAGGCTCCAAAAAGCTAGCTCATGCACTAAGGACAGGTGTGGGCATGTACACATGTGCATGCATGTATGAATGTACACATATATGCACATGCATATGGAGAACAGAAGACAATACTGGATGGCTTTCTTTATTGTGCTCTTTGATTATAAATTGATTACAAAAAATTATTTTTGAGACAGGATCTCTCACTGATCCTTAAATTCAGTAAACCAGCTAAAGTGACTAGTTATCTAGTTCTGGAGAGTCCCCTGCCTCTACCTCTATATCACTGAGGTTACAGAGATACCACTCTTCCCAGCTTTTAAGTGGGTGCTAGAAATCTGAAGTCAGGCCCTCATGCTTTCACAGCAAACACTTTCTCCACTGAACCACATCACCAGTCCCAGTCCATTCTTTCATTGCTAATTTTTGTCCTTTCCTGTGTAGACGAAGTTCTAAACAGTCTTATTAAATAAGAAACACAGAGCCACATACAGGGGTGAAAGCGGTACAGATGAGAGAAATAGTGAGAGCCACCAGCTAACCTTAGCTCACCATGCCGATGTAGCTTTCCAAGAGAGAACCAGCTTCTTCCTGTCTAACCTGAGCCTTTATTGCCTTGCTGTTCTGCCTTCTCATTGGCTATAAGCCCAGGCACATCACTTCCTCGTCACTGCCTGTCTGTACAGACCTCCAGGTCTCTATGGCTGGTACTGGGATTAAAGGCATGTGTCACCATGCTTGGCTGTGTCCTTGAACACGCAGAGAGACTCTGCCTGCCATGTGATCGGGTTAAGGGTGTGTGCTACCACCACCTGACTTTTATTTATGGCTGCCTATGACCTCTGATCTCCAGGCAAACTTTATTTATTAGCATACAAATAAAGTATCACCACATTTCAGCACAAATAAAATATCACCATATTCCTGTCTCTTTTATTCTCAATTGGCTAATGAAAAGATCCATGCTCACAAATATTGTCAAGTATTTGACTAGGTATTTTCTTTTGTTTCCAGTTGGTCACTATCTTTCACAACAAAAATTCCTAGAAAATGTTAGTATTGTTTTTTTTAAATACATGAATAATGGGTTAAGTAAGAAATAATAATGTTTTCCTGATTCGTTCTATCCTCACTAGTTATTTGGACAGTCTTTTAATCCCACACATGATTAGAAGACCAAGGGGAAAGTTAAAAGAGTATTTCTCCACCAGTAGGACTATGGCTTTTAGTAATTCCACTAGAAAAATTATGAAGGCTGAAGATTGTCTTGGCAACAGCCAGACTATTTAATTTAATTAAGATTAAATGTGATAACATACTCCTTAGTGACTCATAAACCATAAATAAAAATATTACTATTATGAATATTAATTATTCCTCAGATGCCATGTATATTCATTCATACTTTCTTCTCTCTGCTCCTTCTTAAATTCCCATGTCTTCCCCATTAAAACCTATTCGCAGAAAATGATCCGTTACACTCATTTAACGCAGGTGACAGGTAAAGTTTAATGTATACTTCTCCCTGGTTATTTGCATTTTAATGGGGTAAAAATCCATAAGCCTGAGGGATGGCTCTCTGGTGGTAGAATGTCAGCCATAAGCTCTGAGCTTTGACGAGCTAGGTGAAACATCTTCACACCTTTCAAACCATGTCATATCATACCTTCCAGAAAGGTCAGGCCTGTGGCCATGTGCACTCAGAAAGAAACTGATCTGCCTGAATGGGACTAGTCCTAGAAGTCAGAAATATTTTCAATATCCATATGGAATATGAAAATACACATAGAAGCTCCACTTATGTGTGTAAAAATATGCTAAAATGTTTAAAGTCGTGTTACAGAAATAGGACAGTGAGACTAAATATGGATTGAATCTTCATGTTATCTTCTTTAAATTCAAAGACAATATACATTCACTAGAAAAATTTTACAGCAGTAAGGGCAAACAGGAAAAGGGTAATTATCAATAATCCCACTACTCAGATATAACACACTCCAAAATTTAGTTGATATATTTTTCTGTTTGTCTGTCTGGGTTCAAGTTCTTGTTTTCTTTTTTTTTCTTCTCTTCTCCCAATCCAAAGATAAAATGAAGGGCCCCTGTAGAAACTAGCAAGTACTCTACTACTGAGCTATATCTCCAGCCTCTTTTTATTTTGAACCAGGCAGGAATTTTTTTTAAAAAAAGAAGAAGAAGCAGAAGAAGCAAGCATGGTACACTAGTACTTGGGAGACAGAGACCAAGGCCAACCTTGTCTATACAGTGAGTTCCCGGCCAGCCAAGGGTATACAATGAGACCTCATCTCAAAAAAAAGTTAAAGTTTGATGACTTGATTTTCCCCTCACTAATATTTTAAAAATACTTTTATTTACATATTCTATTAATAAGTTTTAAATAAATTTATTCATCTATGTATTTTACATCCCAGCCACAGCCTCCTCCATTCCTCCCCTCCCAGACCCTCCCCCATACCCACTCTGTTCCTACCCCCAATCCCTTCCTTTTCCATCTCCATCCAGGAAAGGGCAGGACTCCCATGAATATCAACAAAACATGGCATATCAAGTTGCAGTAAAACTAAGCACCTCCTCATGTATCACGGCTGGGCAGGGCAACCCAATATGAGAAGTAGAGTCCCTAAAGCCAGTAAAAGAGTCAGAGATAGCCCCTGCTCCCACTGTTAGAGTCCCACAAAAAGACCAAACTACACAACTGTCACATATATATATATATATATATATATATATATATATATAAGAGAGCCTAGGTCAGTCCCATGCAGGCTCCCTAGTTGTCAGTCCAATCTCTGTGAGCTCTTATGATCCCAGGTTAGTTGATTCTGTGAGTTTTCTTGTGGTGTCCTTGACTCCTCTGGCTCCCACAATCCTTAAATTAATAATTTTAATAGCTGACCAATATTTCCTTCTGTAGTTGAACCAAATTTACCAAGAGAATTCTGATGTTTTTTATACTAAGATTATTTCAAAATGTTCACTATTATATCTAATATTGTGGTTGCTATTCTACAAACATCTCAGATGCTCTCTACAAGATAAATGTCTAAGTATGTAATTGTGGAGTTAAAGGTTATTTTGATTTGTAAAACTTTTCATGTGGATTTTCAGAGTTGCAAAAGGAATTAGGTGTCTGAGGCAAGGCATCTTGGAAGTCACACCAAATTGTTTTCTATAATAAAAAATAAAATAGCTTCCTTACAACAATATAAATAAAAATAAATACTAAATAAAAAAGATACTAAAATGATGTGCAAAAGTTCAATTGTTCCCTCAGTACCTCTGATTTGAAGATTATCTTATTGATAGTGTACCTATTGAGAGTACAAATTTGGATGTCTGTCAGTGGTGGCTCACACCTTTAATCCCAGGACTTGAGAGGCAGAGGCAAGAGGATCTCTTTGGGTTTGGGGCCAGCCTGGTCTACAGAGCAAGTTCCAAGACAGCCAGGGCTACACAGAGAAACGCTGTCTTTAAAAAAAAGTCTCTGATATATGTCTTTATTTAGAGCCATTAGTGAGGCTGAATCAAGAGGATTATTTGAGACCAGCCTAGGTAACATAAGAAATACTTCCTCATAAAGAAAAAGGGAGCAGGAGAGCAGGAGATGGCTATAATTTGTAGGTATGGAATGACTGGGTTCAAATTCTCACTCAGATACCTTATAGATGACTTGATATCTCCTTAAACATTACTTAAAACTTTGTGTATAATTAACATATGTCCATATTTCATCAATTTTTGGAATATAGGTTTTCACTCATGCATCAAGAGCTGTTATATCAAAATGCATCTTATGACTAGTAGGATTTTGAGTTCAGTGAAATACAGTGGCATTAAGAAGAACAAATTGAGCACAGGACCCAGTCCCACTGCCTGGATGCCTCCCAAACAGATCAAGCCAATCAACTGTCTCACCCATTCAGAGGGCCTGATCCAGTTGGGGGCCCCTCAGCCATTGGTTCATAGTTCATGTGTTTCCATTCCTTTGGCTATTTGTCCCTGTGCTTTATCCAACCTTGGTCTCAACAATTCTCGCTCATATAAACCCTCCTCTTTCTTGCTAATTGGACTCCCAGAGCTCCACCCGGGCCTAGCCATGGGTCTCTGCATCCAGATCCCTCAGTCATTGGATGGGGTTTCTAGCATGACAATTAGGGTGTTTGGCCATCCCATCACCAGAGTAGGTCAGTTCGGGCCTATGCAGGGTCGCTTGGCTCCGCCTGGGAGGAGGGGACTGGACCTGCCTGGACTGAGTCTACCAGGTTGATCTCAGTCCTCAGGGGAGGCTTTGCCCTGGAGGAGGTGGGAATGGGGGGTGGGCTGGGGGGAAGGTGAGGGGAGCGGGAGGGGGGAGAACAAGGGAATCCGTGGCTGATATGTAGAACTGAATTGTATTGCAAAATAAGAAAAAAAAGAATAAAAAAAATTTAAAAAACAAGAATAACAAATTGTTAACATATATTGAACTCTTAGAAAAGTTCCTGGGACAAGTTAATTGGCACACTTGTGTTTGCTACTAACATTAGCTTTAGTATCATGATTGCTGTCATATTGGCAGTTGAATGTTTTAGATTCAAACTTCTCACATAACATCATTTATCTTCTTGCATTTGAATCTCAATGTAAGTAGTTGATATCATCTCTGAATATGGATCTAATGTGAATGTCCAGTGCCTCACATATTATAAGAATTTAATAATCATTTTTGTAATTAATGAACAGATGAATAACTCAATGGGTATACCCTAATTTCTTTTGTATCAGAATGGGCTTAATCTTGGTAACAACTGTTTTCTTCTAGGATGATACCTGGATATTTTATAGGTGTTCAATAAATACTTATGGAATGAATTAATTCTTATCTCCAAAATTATAAGAGATGATAAAATTATTCCTGACATTGCTAAACCACAGTGGTCTGGAAATTTAACATAGTAACTATCACAAGCTGGCATTAATATATAATGTGACCTTTTGTGTTCTTCTTAGGAAAGATTATAGCATTCATAACTTTACATGGTAATTTTTAGAAAAGTCTGCTGTGCCGTGTTAAATATTAAGGAACAATACTGGCTTCAAAGTTATAGCATGATCTCATTTTATGTTAAAAATAAAATGACAGAAAAATGCACAGAAAGAAAATAAAAGTAGATTCAAATGTGAACAGTTATCATGTCTTTTCTCTGTATTTTGCAAATTATTTATAATGAGCATATATTGTTTTCATATTGAAACACCAATAAAGATAAAATTCTTATAGTTAGCTTTAACCCAATGACCTCTTCAAGTATTATACTCTATTGGTGGCAAAGAAACAGTATAGGATGAATTTCTTTTTTATTATTTATTCTAAATGTAAAAGCTGTGAACTTCATTGAGTGACCTTTCAGTTCACAGATTATGTGACACTATAAAAAGAAGGAACTGATCAGTTATTTCTTGCAGGCTTTATAATCTTAATTGTCTTAATCATATCCCTGGTTAATTCCTTTTCTCTCTTGTCAGAGAAACCCATACTTTTATGGCTTCCTCTCAATAAATAGGGCAAAATAGTTTGTTTCTATCTTGAATTTGCAATTCCTTACCCACGAATCCCTTCCTTACATGCTTAATGTTTTTTCAAAATAGGAAAAACAGCCAGGCATGGTGGTGCATGCCTTTAATCATAGCACTTGGAAGGCAGAGACACATAAGTCTCTCTGAATTTGAGACTAGCCTGATCTACAAAGTGAGTTCTAGACTAGCCGGGCCCTATACTTAAGTCCTATCTCAAAAAAAAAAAAAAAAAAAAAAAAAAAAGTACAAGAGGGGGCAACAAAACTTTAAGCACATCTAAAATTTGTAACATTCATCTAACATTCATATAATAGTCTTCCGACTTATAGCACCATAGTCCTTAGGGAATGAGCAAATTGAAATATAAAGGGACTAGTAATTTAGAGCTTCAAAATGGTTTTAAAGGCATCATCCTGATAAAAGTCCAAAAGAATCTTGCAAGTATGACATGAGGTGATTTGCAGCCTAAATTCTCTATCAAGGAACCTCCACGTAAAATCATTTGGGCTAGATTCTTCATCAGTCACATGCAATCTTGAAGGTTGGGAATTGGTACAAATACTGCCAAACCTATCTGCCATGTTGGTAATGATTCTATAAGGTTAAAGGTAGGCTGATAACTTATGCCTGTTTCCCAAAATCCTATTGCTATGATGGCTCTTTCTCCTTCAGTATCTCTTGCATCAAAATTTTGTGTCATTGGCCTTACATATTCCATGTATTTGAACACATAATGAATCTTAAGAAAGCTCTCCATTTCTTCTCTGAGAATTTATGTCTTAGAGCTGGAATCATAAAGATAAATGGCTCAAAAGAAATAGTTGTTGAATGCACAGGAATTGTGAGGTGGTAAATAAACCTACCTTTGGGAGGACTTAGTCAGCCAAAAATGACCATATAAGGAATCAAACATTTTGTGTTGTATGCCATATTTGGTTTGTCAGATTACCACAAATAAATACTATGTTATCTAGAGCAACCAAGTCACTTGAAGCAAGGAAGTGATCGCAATGTTTATCTGCTAGAAGAGTAACCACTCATCAAAGCTTGTCCAGGACTTTCCGGACTTAAGCGCTGAAAAACCCCAATTCTAGAAAATGTCCACAGTTCTGGGGAAATCAGAATAATTAAGCATTTTAGACTTGGGAAATGTTCTACAGAAATAGAGCTTTAGATGGGTCTCCTTATGGAAGCAACTTATTCCGAGAGCACTCTCAGATGAAGGGAATGGAGGGAAGTTGTCTGTGGTGTGAGGATGCTGGAATGAGTGTGACTCAAACCAAATAAAGAGGTTGAGACTAACCTCAATCTGATCCCAAAGGAGACTCTAGAAGCCACATAGCACCATAGAGTTGGATGCACCTTAGGAACAGCACTAGCCATTCACAGAGAATAGATTTTTGTCGACTTAGTGGTGACAAGGCAGCTCCCATTTGGCTGAAAGAGGTTCTGTTAGTTACATGCTGCTTGGACAAAATACATAGCCAAACCAACTTGAGGGAGAAAGGGCTCATTTTGGCTCACAGTTTAAGGGTACAATCTTTCATGGTAGATATGTCATGGCAATAGGAGCCTGAGGCAGCTGATTGCATGACATCTGCAGTCAGAAAGCAGAGGGAGATGAATACCTGTGCTCATCTCACTTTCTCCTTTTCATTCAGTCCAGAACCTCAGCCCACAGAATGAAACTGCCCATATTTAGAATGGGTCTTCCCATCGCAACCTACTCAAAATGATCCCTCCGAAGTATGTCCAGAGGTTTATTTCCATCATGACTCTGAACCCTATCAAATAGACCAGGATAACCACCAGACATTTTCTGGTGAAGGAATCAGTGGAGCCTTACTAGCTAGCCAACACTCAGAAGCCCTAGAGATACATCATCTAGTCTGGCTAAAGGAATTCATGTAGAACACCGATAGTGACCTCTTCTAGACTATGTCTTTCTTATTTCATCTTCCTTGAGACACATTCCTCTAGGGATTTTTTCATGACGACCTGCAGAGGAGAGACTAGTACTAGACTTCTGAATCAATTTCATGACATGAGCACTGGTTTAGAGAGATGATGGCTCTAAAAGGTATATTTTTACACTTCCCAGGAAATGAAAGCATTTGTGCCTTTGGCCTAGGGTACTATTTTGTCATCTGTCCCAGAATACAAAGTTTTGCACAGCAGAAATGGTGGAATCACATCCCTGTGGGCAAAAATCATTACTTTCATTTTTCCATTTGGATGTTTTCCATTTTCAGAACACAACCAGTTTGAGATTGCAAAATACTTTTTGGTGAGAACTTTGAGGTGAGGACAAAAGGCATTTTGTTCTTTTATAGAATTACATAAACTGTTTCTTATTTAAAACAACTCTTCTGGATTTTTAAATAGATTTTCACATATATGCAATGAAAAACTCATCTTTATTTCAGTCAGCTGCAGGTATTGCTGTGTTATTTGGTATGTTTCCTTAAGACACTAAGGAATAGGAATGTGTTTATGTGATGAGACTCATAGGTTCAGAATGCAGAGATGTAAAAAGAACAGGAACTGCTGTGGGATGGTCTGTATGTCAAGTGTGTTGCTGATTGGTCAATAAATAAATCACTGATTGGCCAGTGGCCAAGCAGGAAGTGTAGGCGGGACAAGGAGGAGAATAAAGCTAGGAAGTGGAAGGCTGAGTCAGAGAGACACTGCCAGCCGCCATGATGACAAACAGCATGTGAAGATGCCGGTAAGCCACGAGCCATGTGGCAAGGTATAGATTTATAGAAATTGATTAATTTAAGCTGTAAGAACAGTTAGCAAGAAGCCTGCCATGGCCATACAGTTTGTAAGCAATATAAGTCTCTGTGTTTACTTGGTTGGGTCTGAGCGGCTGTGGGACTGGCAAGTGAGAGAGATTTGTCCTGACTGTGGGCGAGGCTGGAAAACTCTAGCTACAAGGAACCATGGCTGGTGGAATGGGCCAGTAAACCAGTTGCTTAGGAGTATGAAGCAGTTAGATCACAAGGCAAAGACCTGCCTGGAATACAGAAGGAGTTCAAGGCAACCTGGGAAATTTTGTGAGAGTGTATTCGTATTCTCAAAATAAATAGTGAGTGGAAGCCTGGGGTCAAATCTCAGTGGTAGAGTGCTCTCCTAGAAAACAACAACAACAACAACATAGAATGAGTACAACAGAGCACACTTGTTTCTCTATGTGCACATTTTTTGGTACAAATTTTAATCTATCACAGTACCATAGCCTCTCTCATCTAACAAAAATAAATCATCTGTTCATAATTTTTACCTTTTTTGAGATAGGGTCTTCTAATGTAGTCCTGGCTGTCCTGAAACTCTCCACATAAAGGAGGCTGGCCATAAACTCACAGACATTTGCCTGCCTCTGCTTCCTGAATGCTCTTAAAAAGGAAAACAAGCACCATCCTTCCCCACAATTTTTGCTTCTTTGTGAATTGTTTTCTTCCTTGGTGCTAACATTTTATTCATCCCCTCACTTTTCTTCCATCTATGTTTATCCATGTATGATATGATCTCACTCTCCAAAGGAACAACATCTGATTTGGTCAGCTATTTCATATTCTTCTAAGAGTGAGCAGGCTTAACTGTAAACCAGTCTTCCTGACCTAGGCATTATATGACACTTTGAGCAAGATATTTGTTGGGAACTGTCCACTCTATTATCCCTGGTAAGTGATCTTTAGCCTCTATCTACTGCACAGCAGTAAGAACTTTCCTCTTCTTTTGTAACAAACGAAACTGTCTACAGACATTGTCAAATGTATCCTTAAGAGTAAAACTGTCCCCAATTGAAAACTATATTTTCATTTATTAATTATCTGTTTACTTTGAAACATGATCTCACCCTGTATCCCAGGTTGGCCTAAAAGTCACTATATGGTCCAGGCTGGCCTCAAACCCATACCAGTCTAATTACTTTGTCCTTCCATATGCTTGTATCATGGGTGTATGGCACCATACATGAAAAACGTCACTCTTATGTATCAACCTCTGAGCAATTTATGAACATGGATGTGAGGAATCATGTAGAATATTATACTTGTGAAATAATTTGGGACTACTTTTCTGTACTCTTATCACCATCTTCAACAACATACACACACAAACACAAAAGTGAATGGAAGTATTCTCCAGTTGACAATCTCCAGGGAGTGTCAAAGCTGCCTTGCTGAGAAGGCACTGCTCCTGGCTGACATGAAGTTGTATGTCCTTGTCTTAGTTAGGGTTTCTATTGCTGTGAAGAGACACCGTGACCACAAAAAGCCTTACAAAGAAAAAAAATTAATTGGGGCTGGCTTACAGTTCAGAAGTTTAGCCCATTGATGTCATTGTAGTAACATGACAGCATGCAGCCAGACATGGTGCTAGAGAGGTAGTAGAGAGTTCTACTTCCGGATAGGTAGACAGCAGGAAGAGGCAGTGAGCCACTAGGCCTGGCTTGAGCTTCTGAAACCTCAAAGCCTACCCCCCAGTGACACACTTCCTCCAACAAAGTCACAACCTACTCCAACAAGGCCTAATTGTGCCACTCCCTATGGGCTTATGGGGGTCATTTTTAGTCAAGCCACCACAGTGCTCTATAGACAGCTTTTCACTGAGCTGATAGAAAAACGTGCAGAAGTAACTAACACAGCCTGTAGGGTCAACTGAAGTTGTCATTGGGTTATCTCCAAGCATTCCTACTCTCTTCTCCTCTCTTCCTCAGTTGTCCACCCCAGTGATAGATTTTAAGAACCATCACATTCTCTAAATTTGATATTAGAGTCACTTTCTTAGGGAAACCCACCTATTAGGGGACAAGGTAACTGAGGACATTTCAGAGTGATTTGATTTCCTCTCATTTTCGTAATGAGGTTGATGATTTTCATTCATTGTAAGTACTGGTGATCATTATTTAAGGTGACTGGCCTCTGGTCTTCATAAATAGGTACAGTGGAAAATGACATCAATGTCTTGCCTTACAACATGAACTCAGCAGTAGTCACACCAATGACAAGCAAGAGTTAGAATGAAAAATAGCTGATTAGAAAGATCATAACAGGAAATTGGGCAGAGTGTCAGCAGCATAGGGCAAAGGGTATACATATTGCTTTTTTTAAATTAGTTTTGTCTTAAAGTAACTTTTATACACACGCAGTATATACCTTGAATGAATGAATAATGGGGTACTTTAAAGGCTCTTCCCATTGTGATACACTAGAAAAGAACATAGTCTTGTGCCTAGTCTAATGTCCCAAGAATTTAGTGAGCTTTACTTCATTTTATCTCAACTAAGAATTGATTCACCACTCAACAGTATCTATCTAGTGACCAATACAAATCAAATTCTATTCTAGAAACTGGGAAACAGCAGTAAACAAAACAAAGTTTCTGTTTCATAGAAATTAAATTTTAATTAAATAGGGACAATCAGATGACAATGAGACTGACAAAGAAGAATAAAGGGGCCAGAAAGATGAAGAGAGGATTTTTTTAAGTTTTGAAATTGTGATAAACTACATATTTTCCCTCCTCTAACTCCTACCATATATGCTCTTGCTCTATATGAAATTCATGGTCTCTTTTTCTTTAATTGTTAATTTATATTCCTAAATTCATAAACACAAGATGCTTAGTCCATATAATCTTACCTATATGTATATGATCTCAGGGCTAACCAATTGGTACTGAATAACCAATTTGGTGTTCTTTCCTTGGGCAGATGATTTCTCCCACTCTAAGCATTGTGGGAAGAAACTTTATAAGGAGAAGGATCAGATATAAAGAGATTGGTGTAGAAAAGCAAGAAAGTGACCATCTTAGTTACTATTCTATTGCTATGAAAAGACACTATAAGGCAAATCTTAAAAAGGAAATCATTTAATTGGGGGCTTGCTTACAGTTTCAGATGTTTAGTTCATATTGTATTTTTTTTTGGATTTTTTTTCTCTTTGGGGACCCACCACCCAGTTCCCAAATAAATACATGAAGACTTGTTCTTACTTATGAAACTTACTTGTTTCTATCCAGCTTTTCTAACTTAAATTATCCTATTTCTCTTTAACTACATTTTGCCTCTGGATTTTTTAACCTTTCTTTAGTCTGTATATCTTTCTTTCCTTCTGACTCTGTGGCTGGCTGTGTGACTGGGTGGCTAGGCCCTGGCAACCTCCTCTCCTCCTTTTATCACTCCTTTCTCTTTTTTTGAGCCTAGATTTCTCTTCCTATTTATTCTCTCTGCCTAGCAGCCCCATCTATCCCTCTCCTGCCTAGCTATTGGCCATTGAGCTCCTTATTAGACCATCAAGTATTTTAGACAGGCAAAATAACAGGGCTTTACATAGTTAAACAAATATAGCATAAATGGTGTAGTGTGTGAAAAACCACAACTCCCAATGCCACCAGGACGAATGAAGAGGTGTTGGAGAGGCAGGAAGGATGGAGGAGCAAAGAGGTTTCTTTTGTTGTTTTGTTTTTGTTCTTTTGAGTTTTTGTTTATCTCTTTGTGTTTGTGTTTGTTTGCTTGGTTTGGTCTATTTGTTTGTTTTTTATTTTCATTGGAGAGGCTGCTTCAGCAGGGAGGGGAGGATATGGAGGGACTGGGAGGTGAGTAGAATTGGGTTGCAGGATGTGAAATTCCCAAAGATTCAATAAAGAAATTATGTTTACAAAAAAAAGAATGCAACATATCTTTGCATCATTAAACAAATGTTTACAGCATAAACAAATGTAGCATATCTTAAACTAATATTCCACAACATGTTATCATCACCATGGAAAGCATGACAACATGCAAGATTAGTGCTGAAGAAGTAGCTGAGAGTTTTACATCCTGATCCAAAGGCAGAAGGAGGAGAGCAACTCTGGGCCTGCTGTGGGCTTTTGAAACCTCAAGGTCTATACCCAGTGATACATTTCCTTCAAGGCCACATCTGCTCCAACAAGGCCATACCTCCATCTAAACCTTCTCAAACATTTCCACTCCGTGGTGATGAAACATTCAAATATATGAGCCTATGGGGGCCATTCTCATTCAAACCACCACAAGTGACCTAGACAGAGATATACTAGGGGCAAAGTGTCTCAGGCAGATGAAGCAGTAAAGCTAAAGACTTCAAAATTGGAGTATGATTAGAGGGGCTGAGGACTAATGAGGAAGCAAATGTGACTGAAGTTAAGAAACAAGATGGCAAATGTTAGGTTCCCAAGGGACCAAGAGCCATACCAGGCAAGACCTTATTTGCTGTGACCACAAGTCTTTGGAATGTGTCCTTAATGAGAAGAGAAAGCTTCAGATTCTGAGTTAAGAAGTGGCATGTATCTGTATCATTCTTACTTGTTGTAGCTGTGTCATTTACTCATTCATATATAATTCAACTTCCCTAAGCCCTTGAAATATAATGATGCAGGCCTGGAGACATAGCTCAGTTGGTACAATGCTTGTCTACACATCAGGAAGCCCTAGGTCCAGTCTGCTACACAACAGTGGCACATGTCTGTAATCCTGAAAACAGGAGGAACAGAAGCTCAAGGTCATTCTCAGCTAAGTAGTAAGTTCAAGGGCACTCTGGAATACAGTAGACCCTGAGATACATGAGAGCTTTTCTCAAAAATGAAAAGAAAGATAGAAAGGTATATATGAGAAAGACAGAATTTTGCTCTTAGGACACTTGAATTCTAAGCAAAATAGACATATAGGTAGAACTATAGAGGTGCTGCAGGGGTTGATTAGAAATAGGAACCAAATTCTACAAGGAATTAAGGAAGGAAATAACTGGTACTACTGCACATTTTCCCTGAGGCTATACATGAATTTGAGTTAGTGGGTATTCTTTCTAATAGAAATCTAGCAAAGAATGTTTCTAATTGTTTGGTCCTTGGTTTCAATTAGCAAGAGGCACATGATGCATGCAGCAATGAGAAATTAGGTTCTTCTTTCTACTTAGCCATTCTGATATGATGAATATCCCCCTTTGCAATCTTATGAGTTGTCTCCTTATAGCCCTTTTGTTCAGGAAAGGAACTTCTTATGTGTGTATAATGAATATAAATATAGGTTTTAAAGAGTGCTAATATTTTAATGAGATAGAAATAGACAGACAAGGGACATAATAATTGAAGGGTTAGTCAACATGGGGGCAATATGATGTGGAAAGAAAAGGTCTGAGCAAGAAATGTCTGGGAAAAAATTGAAGAGGCATGAGAAGAGCTCATTTGCTGTGAGTTAAAGAGAGAAGGGATTTGTTCCCAAATAGTAAAATGTGAATTTGTCTTAGTCTCTTTTCTATTACAATAAGAAATAACTTGAAGATGGCTAGTCCATAAAGAAAAGAAGTTCTGCTCTATCAAGGAGTGGATGGCAGTACCATGTTGAAACATGTACAAATGAGATCATGTGGCAAGGCAGGAAGCCACCTATAAAAGGATCAGGCTTTCTCCTTTATAAAAAAAGAAAGAAAGCTTGCTGTAAGAGGCTGGAGAGATGGCTCAGTGGTTAAGAGCACTGGCTTCTCTCCCAGAGGACCTGGGTTCAATTCTTAGCACCCAAATGGTAATTCACAACCATCTGAAACTCCATTTGCAGGAGATCCAGTGCCCTCTTCTGGTCCCCATGAGTATGAAGCATGTGGTTTACAACCAAACATGCAGGCAAGATACAAATAAACTTTAAAACACCACACACACACACACACACACACACACACACACACACACACACACCTTGCTATCTTAGCTAGGGATGGTTGTGCATGCCTTTAATTTCAGCACTCAGGAGGCAGAGGCAGGCAGAATCTGGTAGATCTTGGTGAGTTTAAAGCCTAATATGGTCTACAAAGTGAGTTCCAGGTCAACCAGGGCTACATAGTGAGATCTTTTCTCAAAATAACAAATCTTGCTATCTTGAAAACTAGCCAGGGTCCCATGATAATTTAGTCTTTTTAGAGGTCAGTACATTTGACCTAACTACCCAACCCATTAGGCCCTACCTCTTAATGTTTCCACTACCTTAATAATGCCACCCTGAGGACCAAGCCTGTAACATATAAATCCTTGCAAGACAAACTAAATCCAAAACCCTCATAGAGTTTTTGCTGTAGAAGTTGACCTAATTTAGCTATCATAGCAAAGAAACTAATTCAAAAGATGTGGTCCTGAAGGCCTAGAGTAGAAACATCAATTAAAGATGTTAGGGAAGGAGAGAAGATTTCAAATAGAATCTTCAGTTATTTATGGAGCCTAGCACAAAAATCTTACAAGAACTTTGCTATCTTAATACAAAATAAGGATGGCAAAGCTTACATTTTAACCAGGATAGTACACAGTTTCCGAACAGAGTGCTTTTCACACATAGACCATCCACACCAATTTAAAGAGAAAAAAAATAAGTTTGCTAATGTGGACTTTAATTTAAAATTCACTACTGGACGTTGAAATTAAAATCAAGTTTTTATTTAAATCTGTAAATATTTACCAATTTGCTTTGGATTCCTAGGTAATATTAATATCAAGTGATAAAAGACAGTTTAGTTTCCTAACTGATAGAACATCACAATGCTGAAAGGAAGATTTGTCTCCTTTCATCTACTACTCTGAGTACTGAATAATTGTTTTTGGAAAGTCATAAAATGGCTGGAAAAGGAAGGATTATTTCCTTGCATTACTCACTGGGCATGTGCTTTGGTGGTACTGAGAGTTTGTTTCCTTTTCTTCGTTACTGGGATTCCTCACACTAATGATAGATTAGTTAATGAAATAAACATCCTGATAACTTACTACTTTAATGACAATATTAAAGTAGAAATAAATAAGTAATCCTGTGTGCTAACACTGAGGATTCTCACAATAACCCTATAAAATGGAATTCTCCACTTGGATGGCATACTAACACATCCAAGTTCATACTTATAAACAGGATGGATGATCACCTGTAGAGCAGGGGCTGGCAGTGACTAGTTAGTGAATCCCAAAAGCTTCAACACTACAGACTAGTGGGAATAATCTCCTTTTGTCCTTGGGTGCAAATAGAGGGGCTAAACAGATGGAGGGACTTTGGATCCTGTTTTCATGCTTATGGGTCAGGTTAAAGCTGGTCTGGAAAGCTCTGTCTGCTTCATGGGACAAGTTGGAGGGGTTTGTCTTCAGACTGTGGATTCAGTTTAGATTATTTCTAAAGATGTTCGGGATTGAGACCCAGGTTGTAGGAGCAGAAGCCACCACCTGGGGTATGTTCTCATGGCAGATTGCCAGCACATAAGAGAACAAACCTCTGTCTACATCCACAGCATATCTCCTAAAGAAAGTGAAATGTGTGAATCAAGGTCAAGGTTGGCATAACACATTGTTCACCAGGAAAGACTCTGGCTAGAGTATGTGTTTTTAATTCTTTTACAATAAAATAAAGAATTAAACCCCAATTCAGACAATCCCATTCGCTGTTTGCTTTAATTACTGCCATATCCTTGGCTCTTTCTCAATCTTCTCATCTTGATTCTAAATGGATATATATATCTCACCTGTAGTCATTTGTTTTTTAATATCTGAGCTACTCCCCACTGTCTCCAGTTTCCAATTTTACTTTCCTTGAAATTTCCCTGATGCCTAATTCAATACCACTCACACAGAGAGCATTCAGTAAATGCTGATGACTGTCTGCCGTCTTTTAAAAGCACTTCTGGAGCGACACTAAAGGCACCTGGCAATACTGCACTGACTTGTTAGTAACCTGACTTAACCCAGATGGCTCAAAGACTGCAGCCACTATTACCTGAAGGAAAAGCCTCTGGTAATGTCTTCAGCCGGCTCTCTTTAAACTGATTCAGAAATGCCACAAGCAGAAGTTGGACACTGCTCCATACAGATACCCACTCACCTATATCTGACCCGTGGAGCTTAATTTCTTTCTTACTTTCTGAATGAGCACAGTGATGGCCTAGGTGCTGTTCTGTGAGTCTGTCTGAAGGAGCCTTTCTTTCATGAATCATGCCATGTAATATTGGTTATTAGATTGGTGGAAGGCTGCAGCCAGCAGCACTAGATAGTAGATAGCGTTATCTTTGCAGCTCAGTCACCTTGCCAAGTAGTTCAGCATGAACTCTTGACTTCCCAGATCAAATTTAAGCCTGATGCTCTAAATGACTTGGCCATCTACTGACAAATCCCATGGTGTGCTATTCTGCTCACCATGTGTGATGGTCTCCGAGCTCAGTGTTATTCTGCCTGACAGCTCATAGAATATTTACAGGTTGTTATTCGTGAGGAATTTTAGTTAGCCATAAAGATTTTCACAGCTATGGCAGACATTAGAGGTCTCATTCATCACTCTTGTGACCTTCCCCTCTGGAATGTAGCCCATCTGTCTCTGCTGTTGAAATCTTTATGGAAAATCGGCCCATCTTTGAAAGTTTAGTAAGTGATCCTAAACTTTTCATTGAATCTTTACTTTTGATATATGACACAGACATATAAAGCACTATGCTTATTTTAATTTAATGTTTTGAAAAGCATTAAATTTAACTCAGCCTTTCAGATAAGTGACAGAAAACTTATAGGAACTATATGTATCACATTCAATGAAAACAGAAGCCATAGAGAAAGCAATTGCAAGGGGAAATGATACATAGACATACTTGCAGCTTAATAACTACATGAAAACTTAAACAGTGTATTACAGTCTTGATGATGGCTTCAGAAAGTTAAAGTAGTGGAAATAAGGCTGTCATGTCATTGACTATTATAAAGAAGGTCCTCATCTGAAAATTCAGTAAAGGGTTGGCCTGAATGGGCAAGTTTGCAGAGCAGTAGAGAAGGAATAAACTGTTCTCTAATATTGTCCCTATTCATTTAACACTTTCCTCATTTCAAATGCAGTTTATCAAGTGCTTGATCAGGGCCTAGTCTATCTACTTCCCTTTGACATGCTCCCTTTTTCTGCTCATAGGATCAAACAGCTCTTCTCCTTCTAAAACTTCAGTCCATTGGAATCACAGTTGTTCACACTCCCAAACTAGGATTTCCTTGTGTTCAACCTACCTTGTTCAAGTATCTGTTTTGTGACGTGGTGGTGGTTCAATTTCCACCACAATGTAGAGATATAGTCCCCACATCTTCTCCAACGTTGGACAGTATACTCACCCTTTT
This sequence comes from Peromyscus eremicus, assembly GCF_949786415.1. Classification (NCBI taxonomy): domain Eukaryota; kingdom Metazoa; phylum Chordata; class Mammalia; order Rodentia; family Cricetidae; genus Peromyscus; species Peromyscus eremicus. The sequence continues at coordinate 41,438,327 of NC_081439.1, forward strand.
ATCTTTATTCTTTTTTAAGCTATATTGTGATAAAAAAAATATAGAAAACTATGTAAATTCAATGTATATAATGGAGTACATTTGAGTACATTCAACATTCTGTGATCCTTTCACTGCAAAAGATAAAGGTAATAAACATATATAACCTTCAGTATTCCTTACACCCCTTTTGTTTTTGTATGTATTAAAGACATTTAAGTTGAGATCTACCATCTCAAAATGTTAAGAACATTATACTATTAAATGTAAAAACTATTCTAAACAGTATGTCTCCATAGGCCATTCATATAAGACAACTGAATCACTGTACCCATTAAACAGCAATAGTCCATTTCCTCCTCCCTTATGCCTTGGCTACTACCACTCTGTTTTGTTTCTCTAAGATATATGTATCATGAGCAAACCATCCTGAAAACGCCTGATCTTGTCTATGGGGCTAACTACTGTCAAATATCTTATACAAGTGGAATAGTACAGTATTCGACCTTTTATTTGGGGACATGTCTTCAAATTCTACCTACACTGTCATAAATGATAAATTTTCATTCTTTTATGTTTGATTGTTTTATGAGGAAGGGTGCCACTATATAGCGCAGGCTGGCCTCAAACGCTTGAACTTCCTGCCTCAGCCTCCAAAGTGATGGGATTATAAGTGCACACTATTGAACCCAGTAATTTTCTTTGTTCCGGTTAGTTTTATTTTTGGGGGGGTTTGTTTGTTTGTTTGTTTGCTTTTTGTCAACTTGATAAAAGTTAGGGTCATCTGAGAAGAGGGAACCTCACTTGAGTAAATGCCTCCATATGATTGACCTGTAGGCACCTATTATTACGAAGAGGAGGTGCCTAGTCTCACAGCAACTTGATATACCATGGCTGGCTGATATGCATGGGAGGTCAGCCAGAGAATCAGAAGAGGAGGTATGGATGAGGTGGGGAAAAGCAGTGGTCGGTGGAGTGACTTGAAGGAGAGGAGGGACAGGAAATTTTGGTTGGGTTATAAAAATTAATTAATTAATTAATTTATTAATTAATTAATTAGAAAATTGACCTGTATGCAAGTCTGTGAGGGAATTTTCTTGAGTTATGATTGCTGTGAGAGGGAACAATCCATTCTGGGCAGTGCCATACCTGGGCAGGTGGTCCTGTGTTGTACAGGAAAGCAAGCTGAGCATGTCATAAGGAGCAAGCCAGTAAGCAGCATTCCTCCACGACCTACCTCTTCTTCAATTCCTGGTTCCAGATTCTTGCCTTTAAGTTTGATTTCCCTTCAGGATGAAGTGTGACCTAAGAGCTGTAAGCTAAAATAAATAGTTTCCTTCCCAAGTTGTCTTTGGTCATGGTGTTTCATCAAAGCAATAGAAATCAAACTAAGATTCCTTCTCATTTAAAGCTAAATATTCCATCATATGGCAATGTGATTTTCATGGCTTCAACCATTATTCTAGTACTTAAATTCATCTCTCACTTAAGTTTAGATGAAAAGATCAATCTTCTAAATATTTTAACATAATTGTATCATTTGTGAAAAATGTTTTTCTTGGGTTATTTTTCTGCCAATGAACCCTGTATTTAATTGTCTAGTAACTAATTCTTAAAATCATCTGTAATTTCTCACTACTTGTAGGAATCACTTATGAACTACCTCTCCACTCCACTCTTTTTTACCTTTGGTCTGTGTATAGGATGCCAACAAAAACAACAATCTGATTTTCTAATTAGGATGGATCTTTTTCACAAAAAGGGTCTGCATAAAATAGACTATGTCGCTCTGTTTTGCACTTATATGAGGTATTTCAGAATAGTCAGCTTTACAGAAGCAGAAAATAGAATGGAGTAGCCACAGTATGTGGATAGGAGGAAATTAAAAGAAACAGTTCAATGGGTAGAAAATTTCAGTAACTTGAGATGAATTGGTACAGGGATATTCTGTACAAGTGTCTATAGTTGCTATTGCAGTGTTGTATTTTATCTTCATCATTAATGCAGATGAAAGATCTGTTGAACAGATGCAATTGCTTTAAAAAAGACAGAGATGTAAGAAGAAGAGCCATAAGCTCAAGCAGCTGGGAAGGACTCAAACGCAGTTTTCTCTGCCTTACATTAGACTGCTTATGGCACATTGAGAACAGTTAGCAAGAGCTGGAGAGATGGCTCAGCGGTTAAAACCACCAGCTTCTCTTCTAGAGGACCAGAGTTCAATTCCCAACAAAGACATAGCATTTCACATTGTTCCAGAGGGCCAGTGGCCTCTTATGTCCTCTGTGAGTACCAGCCATGTATGTGGCACATACACACATACACACATACACACATACACACACACACACACACACACACACACATTTACTTCAACACACAAATATACATATGTATATATGTGTATATGTGTGTGTATATATATAATAGCAGGAATGCGATGGCTAAAAAATGCTACATTAGTGGCTGTGCCACAATTTTAGAAGAAATATAGCATATTTCAGCCATTGCATTCCTGCTATAAGCTGAATATGGTGCTGCAAGTCTCTAGTCTTGGAAGGTTCAGAGAGGAAGATGAGTGTAAATTTGAGGCCAGCTAGGGCTACATAGCAAGAACATGAGGTGAAAAAAAAGTCTGTTTTGACCCAGTAAACCTACCTTTAAACATTCACTTTAAAGAAATGTAAACCCATACTTACACAAAAACATGTCCACAGATATTGGTACAAGATTTGCTTGTGTTTGCCAAACACCAAAAGGAATCTAAATGTCAGGATTCAACAGTTAAATGGTATATCCATTATCCATACATAATAAAATGTTGTATAATAATTAAAAGGAACAATTCTTGATACATGTAGAGATACAGATGAATCTCAAATGCACAGTGACAGGGACAGAGCCTGCCAGTGAGATTTTTACTTCAACTCAAGCATTTTATTTCATTCAGATAGCTATAGTAATAGGTGGGTTTTTTGTTTGGTTGGTTGATTGGTTGTTTTGCAGGAAAAGTTTGTAATATAGTTGCCCCTTTTAGGGCTGAATACTCTGCATAAGATTTTTTTTTAATTTTTTTATTTTTATTTTGCAATACAATTCAGTTCTACATATCAGCCACGGATTCCCTTGTTCTCCCCCCTCCGGCCCCCCTCACCTTCCCCCCAGCCCACCCCCCATTCCCACCTCCTCCAGGGCAAAGCCTCCCCCGTGGACTGAGATCAACCTGGTAGACTCAGTCCAGGCAGGTCCAGTCCCCTCCTCGCAGGCCGAGGCAAGCGACCCTGCATAAGCCCCAGGTTTCAAACAGCCAAGATTTTTTTAAAATCACACTACTCAGAATAGTATGAAAATTTTTAATGTATAGATAATTTGTTTCTGGAATTTCACATTCAATATGTTTGGACCACAGTTATCCATATGTAGTTGAAACTTCAGAAAGCAAAACTGTAGATTAAGGGTATGTTGGGTGAGGGGACTAGTGTACTAAAGAGGAAGTTGAGAATAATAGAGGCAAGCATCTTTGTCACTGAGCTGGTATTCCAAATGCATGAACAGGAAGTGTTGGAGTCATGTAAGAAGAAGTTGGGGAAAGAGGTGAGGTGAAGCAGTGATGAAAAAAGCCTTGTATACCAAGGTAAAAAGGTTTTACTATTAGAAAGTATGTTTAGTTGAAGAAAACAGGGATCACTAATGAGTATTGAGATGAAAGACAAAAGAAAAAGAAACAACAAACCTAAGTCCCCTGACAAATAAAAGGAAAGCAAGAATGAGTGGTACTGGACAAACCATTATATATAGCAAAAAAGTTTTAAGCTATTTTAGGTCTCCCCTCCCCCATCCAATATGTGTTACCCATATACTCATGGGTGTAGGACCATTCAGTGGAACATGGTAAACCTATGGAGAGGCCACACCCTTTACCAAAACTGATTCTCCCTCCTGTATCTGTCATCAGCTGTCAATAGGTCCTCAATTAGGTGTGAGAGCTTGTGAGCTCTTCCTCTCCCTGATGAAATGTTGACCGGCTTGATCTTGCACAAGTCTTGTGCAGGCAACCACAGCTGTTGTGAGTTCATGAGTGTAGCCATTCTGTCATGTCCAGAAAACACTATTTTGCCAGACTTCTAATTCTAAATGTCTTTCCTCTCCATCTTCCTCTGTGGTTCCTGAGCCTAGAAGGGAGGAAGTGTGATACAGTTGTCCCTTTTAGGGCTGAGCACTATGCAAACATTTTCTGAACTTTAGCCCTTGTAAATCTCAATATTAACCATCATTCAATGCACAAAAAGCTTCCTCAATGAAGATGGGAACTGCACTAATGGATAAAGAAATACAAATTTAGAAAGTAGTTTGATATAAAGTCCACTTAGCAAAACAATAGTACTAGTTTTACTTCTAGGGCCTATGTGCTTCCCAGATATATTAGTTACTTTTCTAACACTGTAATAAAACACTATGCCCAAGCCAACTTAAAATAGAAAGCGTTAATTTGGTTTGAGATTCTATGATGGCAGAGTGAAGGCCTGGTGGTGGGAACAGCTGAGACCACACATCTCAAACCACGGGCAAGATATAGAGAACAAAATGTACATTGCACGTGACTTTTGAAACCTCAAAGCCCACCCCCAGTGACACACCTCCTCCAACAAGGCCATACCTCCTAATCCTTCCCAAAAAGTTCTACCAACTGGTAATCCAATTATTCAAACATATAAATCTATAGGGGTCATTCTCAAATGACCATACCAAACATGGATTCTTGGCCAGATTTATAATAACTGGCATGAGTTTCCTCTGGTGGAGCAGGCCTAAAATCCAATCAGTAAGTGATTGGCTACCTTTATAACATTCATGTCACTATTATACCTATGGACATATTTTGCACAGGGAGGAGCACATTAAATAGCATGCAATCCAGAGTACAGAAAAGGTACATGGAGTTAGCTTTATGAAAGCCATACCTACAAAACAGTTTGCTGAATATCCAATGAGCTAGTTTAAGTCATGTACCAAGCATATATGTGGTATTAAAATGTAATGGACTCTAGAGTAATTAGAAAATAAAAGTTTAGGGAGTATTGTGGAAAGAGAGTGGACAAAAGGTTAATAAACATCATTCATTTCATCGAAGTAAAATGTATCCATAAAAACACTACTAAAATTTGCATACTTCTGAAGACCTAAGTACCAGTGGCCCACTGATTGGCCCTGAAGTCTTTCTTTTTGCTTTTTTTTTTCTTTCTTTTGTATTTCTTTTTAGTGACACTGAGCAGTGAGCCCACCGTGTTGCATGTACTAGACAAGTATTCTGCCACTGAGTTATATCCCTGTCTCCCTAGTGCTTTTTTTTGTACATAGAAGTTGAGTTTGCTATTTTATCTCTCTATTTTTTTATGTTTCTCTTCTTTTCCCCACTTTATTTTGGTTTTCTTTTGACCCAACCATCTTATCTCAAGCTCCAAGTAAAGTTGAAAGGTTAATGAATGATTATATCTGAATTGGAATTCCAGAGAGTGCTCTTTTGGCAAGGTTTATAACATTAGCATTCTTTTTAACTCGCTGGTTAGGCCCCTCCATCAATTAAAATATAGCTTAACACTGACGTGCATCACTTGGCACATTCTGTTTATCATGCATCAAAAAATGGTTGAAATTAGAATTTCCTCTAAATAGTGTGGCTCATGTTTGTGATTTTTCAAACCACCTTGGGCACAATATTGAATCATGGTACCTCGAGGGAAGAAAACATTTGAAGGTAGAATTGCTCTTCTTTCTTGTTCTTAATAACATGCTGCATCTGTAACACAGGGTGAAATTCAGAGATTGGCTGTAGAATAAATAAATTCATGTGTAGTTTACTATTTAAATTCAGTAGACAATATCCCATGGTGCTGGTGCTGTATGATAATGAATGATTTTTCCACTAGAGAATGTAAATTACAAAGCCCCAATCGGAATTACATATAGTAGTTATAGAAACATCTGTATAAGAAAATGCCAAAAAACAGCCTGATGTCATATAAAAACTATTTGCTAATAAATCTGCTTCTGATGGGCTACTAAAAATGGACACATTAGACATAAAAGATGTGTGTGTGTGTGTGTGATTGTGTGTGTGTGTGTGTGTGTGTGTGTGTGTGTGTGTGTGTATTACGACAGCCAGATTTGCAAAGGATGACAGGCTCCGACTGGTGCCCTGAGATAGGAAACAGCTGGTGTTGGCATCAGCACTACTGTGGGAAATGAAATGATAATTCTGGGGGTACACATATGAGAGTTACCCCATATTTCATTGAGGTTTGAATAGATGCGAGGCCAGAGTCATCTGGTAGCTTTGAATGAAACTGCCACTATCCCTTGAACATTCTCTTCGGAAGAGTACCAAATCCAGTCCTATAGAACTGTCCTTCAACTGTGGTACTTCTACAGCAAGCACTTCAGTCCTTCAGATGTGCATCTAGTGTGTAATGGGGCAGGGAAGGAATAGGAGGAGGCTGGGGTTTGTTCTTATTTTTAATTGCGTAAAAGGCATTTTTTGAGGATAAAATTTCAGTGTTTCAATTACTGAAAAGTAGTTGCTTGGGTGAATTTATAAACTGTGAGTCAAAGAAAAACACATCCTTTATGGGAGAAAAATTCACTGAATCTCACCATTGGATCTATTTGATAGGTACACATAAAGACAAAACAGTTTTGCATTGCTTTGTTTTTTAAATTTATTTATTTATTTGTTTGTTTGTTTGTTTGTTTGTTTGTTTTGGTTTTTCGAGACAGGGTTTCTCTGTGTAGCTTTGTGCCTTTCCTGGATCTCGCTCTGTAGACCAGACTGGCCCTGAACTCACAGAGATCCGCCTGCCTCTGCCTCTGCCTCCTGAATGCTGGGATTAAAGGCGTGCACCACCACCGCTCAGCTGCTTTTTAAATTTTAAGAAGAAAAGATTAGCAATGAAGAACTGTAAGTACTAAAACTGAAGAAGTTCTTATTGGGGCTATAGTGATGGATTACTGGTTAAGAGCACAGATCTGAGTTCGATTTCCAGTACCCACATGTCAGCGCACATCTGTCTGTAAGTCCAGTTGCAGGGGATGCCCACCCCTATCGTTCATGGGCACCAAGCATACATATGGTACATAGACATGTATGCAAGCAAATTACCCAGACACATACAATTTTTAAAACTATTTTAAAGTTTTTATTTAACAGGAACTTGGATTTGTTTGTTTTTAAAATTCATCCAATTATTTAATAAACATATTCTGGTAATTCCTCTGGCACATAAATGGGACTTGCTCCTCTTGTTGAACAATGCAAAGTGAATCATAGACATTTTAGGTATATCTGGCTGTTAGCTCTGCTGAGTACCATGGATTCTCTTGCCCATTATACAGCTGAAAGTTCCTTCTTCATTTTGGCTTTTTGATACCAAGTCTCGCTATGTAGCCCAGGCTGGTCCCCAGCTCTACTTCTTTAGCTACAGCAAGTCACTTAGCCAAGTTGCAGAGCCTACAACCACCTCCAGCACACTTCCCTCTAAGAGATGCCTAAGAACAGTCTAGAAAAGTAAACTGGTTTTTCTGTTACAAGAGGGCATACCTCCTCCTTGGAATTAGAATTTCTGATCCATTGTAATGATAAATAACTAGGAAAAACAATGAAAGAAATCATAAAGCTTTGGTCCTTTGGAGACCTTTAAGGGAAGAATAATAGCCTTTCCTCTGTTAGTGTGGCCATTCATACCCTCACAGCCAGCAAGGGTGAGGCCACCAAATGCTCTCTGGAGTTCTGTTCTTCCTTATTTATACATGGCACAATTTTCAAGAAGAGACTTCACTAATCAGCCAGGAGATAGGATCACTGCCTCTCCATTATGCTTCCTACCAGAACAGGCTTTGGTTGGGAGAATCTCAGAACATCAGATATGATCAGGTAGGCTGGATAGTCTAGTCCATGTGTTGAAAGCAAATAGTATTTACAGTGTGAAGTAATCAGAGTCAAAAAGCTGTAACCTAGCGTAGAAAACAAGACAGCAAGCAGAGAGTTGGCAGAGAATGACAAAGGCCAGGGGAAAGACGAGATGGGAAGGCAAGGTGAGGAAATAAGAAAAGAATATAAAAGAACAGAGAGAAATGGAAGACTAGGTACTATTTCAAAGCAGTAGCTAAATGTCTTTTTTCTCCCTGTTAAGGATTTCTGTCTGCAAAAAAGATAAAAGCATAATTACCTGCTAAATACAAATCCATTTCTTATATCATTTAAATAACATATCTCCAAGGGACAAAGCCTGGTTAAAGGTTGGGTAATGCAATCCCTCTATTACTCTATATAAAACAAAGAAGCTGGAGTTTCATTACCCTTAAATTGTCTGGCATGGGGGAAGTTAACTTTTATTAGAAGCTGTTCTTTCATATTATACAGTGTAGTCAAGGATATATTAGCTTTGACGTTTTCTTCCATCTCAATACACTGTGAAGTGAATTTACTGTGAGATTAACTTAGAAGGGAGATTTTCAGTGAAGAAAATAACAGCATCAGCTGTGCTTCCAATTATTAGTGGAATGAAGCTTCAGAAACACACACACACAGAGAATTGCTAGAATATGCTTTTTATATTTCTATTTCTGATGGTGTTCCATATCCTTTGTTTTGTGACTTCTGTACTAAATATTGAACCCAGAATGTATGATTCTTGAAATTCCCATTTCTTCAAACTTTATTCAGGAGGAAGGCTGCACAGTTGAGGAGAAGTTAACAGTACCTTCTCAACAGGGTTATTTTGTTGTCAGGAAAGAAAAACTCAGACATCAGCAGTACATAAAAGATACCTTTAGTGAATCAGCTTTAGTAAAGAAGGGGGGAACCTACAACATTAAAAAAGCATTTAAAAAAAGTTGAAAAGCTGGTAATGATTGCACACACCTGTAACCCCAGCTACTCAGGAAGCTAAGGAAGGGGAATATTAAGTTCAAGGTCAGTGTGTCATACAGAATGAGGCCTGACCTTAAAATTGAAAAAAAAATGAAGAGTTTAAAGATAATTGGTTTGACTTATGTATAATAAAGTCATTAAATGAATTCCAAACACAGGCAGTACACATCTATGTGACCAGACTGTGCTATCATCAGGTGTCATTCAGTCACCTTTGGTTGTCTCTTCTAATAATATGGTGAACAACTGACATTTGAAAGTACCCAATTAAGCATGTAATTGGTAAATGGATTTGGATCCTCTTTAATTAAATGAAAATAAGCATACCAGATTAATAAGCATAGTATCTTTGTTTCAATAACTTAGAATGCAAATATATCACAGAGGGATGTTTTATTTGATAAACTAATAAAACCCAGTCAATCAAATAATAAAAAGCAACAACAGGAAGTATTATAAGGGAAGCACTCAGTGGAGTGAAGCCATCAGCCTGTTCATTCATTTTTTTTTTATTTCTAGTATAGGTTTAGCAGTAGAAATATCCTCCTGGCCCTTTGCATTAATCTTTGTGCCTGAATGAGTTCAATTTCACTTAGTTTAGGCCAGAAATTTCAGAACAGCAGTTTAATCCATCCTATCTTCATGAGCAACTGAGCAAACAGACCAATATCAATGTAAAGATGTAATTCTGCTGATATAATGCTGTCTCTACTGTTAGCCATGGATTTGACCTCCTTGCCTTTCTTTTTTATCCTTTTGCAGCTTCAGTCCAGGGTCCCTGGGAGAGAGCCATCTCACCAAACAAAGTGCCCTACTATATCAAGTAAGTCAAAAGAACCACTTCCTTAAAGGAGCATTTATTGTATCTGATCTGTATGTTCACAAACGAATTTCTTTTTAAAAGCGGTTGCCTTCTTCTACAATACCTATTTCTTTTTATTCCTAAGGAAGCGTGGATAATAAACTCATAATGAAATTAGCCCTGTAAATTCGCTGATGCAATAGGGAAACACTTTCAGGAACAACACATTTAATGAAGCATATAAGGTGTGTTTTTGAGGGTGAGCAGAATTTTCACAGTAGAACAAAAATATCCAGGTAATATCTTTGATGGTGGGAGTGATTATTTGACAGAAAAATATTATTTATGTAGAGGTTTTCTGCATTTCTTCTTCAGACAGAGGTGGAAGATTTATCAAGGGATATTTACACAAACTGTTTGAAGGAATTATATGTCATATAACCCATAGGCACACAGTCCAGAATTTGTGGAGCTGAGGTGTTCATTCTCAATATGTAGCTTTCAGCCTTTGCTACCTAATAATAGCATCAGAGTGGAACTCTTTTTCTGCGACCATTTGTGCCAGTCAAAGGAAAAGAGTCAAAGGATGGATGTTCTATGAAACTTAAATTATGATATATTGAGTTGACACAGAAAGGAAAGGAGAAAGAATATTGAGTTATTATGATGGTTTAACTCTCTCATCAATCGTGCAAGGGTCTAACTTAAATCTAACTTTGAAGTGGCTACCCCCATCAACAGTTAGGAGGAACTGGGTTCATGAAACAATCTTCAGTAGCAACTAAAGTCTTTGAACTTTCTTCTGGCTTGAGTCTGAATACAAATATTAAATGCTTTCCCGGTTCTTTCAGCCTGCCATCTTTTATCGAGGCTGTGTTTAGTCTTCTGCTACCCATCAATTCTTTATAATTCAGTTCCAAAACAATAACTGCAGTCCTAGATCTTCATTACTTCAGTTCTCAAGAAATGTGATTTCCTGTCTCTATTTTGTTAACTCAAAAGGATGACGATGAAGTGACTTGAGGGGCTCTCTAGAGCGAGACATATTCTTCAGGAATATGGCTTAACTTTTATCTTATTAGATTTCTCCCCAAAGAGGTATCTTCTAACTTTAAAAAACTTCTTTAATATGTTTTCATCCTACTTTACAATTTTCTTCCTTTACAAAACAGTTTTTTTTTATTTTTATATTGAATGTATTCATATCATGACTCTCAATTACATATTTGAAACATCAATGTAAGGTACATGTTTTATTAAATAATATATAGATTTAAATATGTGTGTATATTTTTGTGGAACGTTTACTACATCAATGTTGCTGTCAGTGCAGATTTCATTTCTGATTAAGATGTTCCAGACTTACTAGTTCACCAGCAAAGCTCTCACTTTTATCCATTTCCATTGTGAGCTGCAATAAAGGTTCTTCTACGTTTGTGCATGAAGGTTTAGAACCATCTAAAAATCGCTATTATGCAATGATTCTCTGAATTACTGTTTAGGGTTCATTAACAGTCTCACAGGGATTTCTAGCACTTTCCACCTTTTTCCTAAATATTTCTCTTCTCTCTCGTGCAGTGGTTCTCAACCTGTGGGTCACACCCCATTTGTGTTCACATATCAGATATCCTGCATATAAGATATTTATATTATAATTTATAACAGTAGCAAAATTACAGTTATGAAGTAGCAACAAAGGTAATTTTATGGGTGGTCACCACAACATGAGGAACTCTATTAAAGGGTCACAGCATGAGGAAGGTTGAGAATCACTGCTTTAATGTTAAATCTGATGAAAGACATCCCTGTAGCTTGCTATGGGACAGTGGAAGTTAATCCAGTCATCTAAAATCACAAATAGAAAATTTGAAAATGCTGTAATTGATCACTTCTCAGTCAGTAGATCTCTTTGCTGTTTCTCAGTGAAAGTATAGAGCAATTCTGTATCCTATTTACCCAGCACTCCTTTACACATTGAAGAACGGTTTTGGTAATGAAAACACAAATTCTAGCCCTGGCTGTTATTAGTTATGAAGTCATGGGCAAATAATTAACCTATATAAATCTTAACTTCTCATTTATAAAATACGGTGTTTACTTAAATGATATCTAAGGCTTTTTTCAGTTATCAGAATCAACGAATTTGGTCATTCAATGGCCATGTCTAAACGTTGAATCCTAAGATCTGAATTTTTTTTTCAAGAATTTTATCTTTATTTTGAAATTTGTCAGTTTAGTTAGTTTGGTTGGCTGGGGGTCTGGCTGGTTGGTTTGCTAGAGTACAAAAGATGGAACCCCAAGGTCTTACAAATACTAGACAAGCACACTAACACTAAACTGTATGGTCAGGTGCTAACATAAGCCCTTATTGCTTTAAACATGTATTTACATGCATGTATGTTTGTGAATTTTTTCTGCTCTTGAGCCTCAGACATCGTCTTTCAAACCCACTACAATGTCTCTAGATAATTTTCAAGAGCTCAGTTCTTCCTGGGTACATGGTAAAAGACCTAAAACAACAGAGAGGAAGAAATTAGTGCAAAGGTGATTATGCAGTCCTTAAATGCCTCTGAAGTTCCTAGAATAAGAAGTCACCTCATTTTTCATAGGCATCTCTGAAATGTTATGGAGAATAGTTCTCTACATAAATAAGTTACTTAAAATTAAGGATTACAAATAGAGGTCTAATATATCAAGCTAAAACATACAGAAAATAAATATTTATAAAATATACATTATAATAAATACTTCAATGGCATTTTCTTTTATTATTCATAACTATTGTCTAACATATAAGTAAAGCAAATTATTATTTTAAATTCATTTTATTGTTGGAGAACTTCATCCATGGTTGTGATGTGTTTTGATCAAATCCGCTCCCGAGTCTCTCCCCTTCAATTCCCCACCTGTCTTTCTATCACTTTTCCCTCCCAACTTCATGTGCTTTGTTTCTAAACCTCTGTAGCCTCTCTGGGATCACATCCTGGAAGAAAACTGACTTTCCTTTCCCATCAGCCATCAATTGCCAATAGAGTCTGGCTGGGACTTCATGACCCCGCCCCCTTCCATGCCAGGATTTTGGCCAATTTGATCTTGCACAGGTCATGTGCATGTAGTCACAGCTGCTATGACTTCATGACCCCGCCCCCTTCCATGCCAGGATTTTGGCCGATTTGATCTTGCACAGGTCATGTGCATGCAGTCACAGCTGCTATGACTTTATGTGCGCAATGGCCACATCATACCCAGCTAATATTGTTTCTTTGTGAATGTCCACTACTATGGCTCTTGGAAACTTTCAGCCCCCTCTTCTGCAATGATAACTCAGCCCTGGGTCGAGAGTGTTGCCTTTAGAGCTGAGCACCCCACAGCTAAAGCAAATTATTTTAAGTATAAGGTTCAGTGATGTTATGTTCTGGCAAAAAAAAAAAAAAATAGAAACATTCATAATCAGAGATGCTTTATTGGTCCAAAATAGCAAGATGACAATGAGTTGAAAATAAGTTGATAAGTAAAATATTCTGATTATTCTTCCCCATGCTTACCAAACCCTCCTTCTTCCCTACAAATTTCGTTTCTACATTCATGACTTTTGTTTCATGACCCAATGAGTTTAACCCACAGCCTTCTGTTTGACCCTGAGTTTGGAACTTTCTATTGATCGTGGTGGGCTTATCAGTTGGTACACAACTGAAGACAGTGACTCCCCCATCCCAGAATTTGTTAGTAGCCAGACTTTGTTCAGCTTTAGGGGATCCCATGAGGCCTTCTCTAGTCCATAGAAGACTGTTGGCAGGGCCAGTCCTATGCAGCTCAGGATCCAGTAAAGGCAGGCGCTATGAGTGCATCCCTTTCTTGTGCCTAGAAGACAGTGTTTCGCAGCCCTTCTCACTATCACAGATTCCCATTGGCAAAACCAAGTTATGTTCTTAGCTAAATGCTTAAAAGCTTTGTATTTTCAATGGCAGATTATTCAAATAACAAGAAGTTTAAATACCAATAGAAGTTTGCATACCAATAGCACAAGACCCATGGGATTATTGAATTGGGCATTCATTCTTGAGGTGTTAAGACATTAACAAGAGTTTTGTTGTGAAGTAGAAATCAGGCAGTGTTTATGCATGTCCTGACACCAGCTTTTCATATGAACCTCCATTTTGATACTTCAGACTACATGTTTGTCTAGTTTATTAGCCTATAGCATACATCATTGTTACAGATTTCATATTCTCTCTCCCTTGGGGCTCTCTTATTTCTGCCAGCACCTCAATCAGGTTATTTGATTACAGTTTTCATTGCCACTGAAAAAATAATCGCCAACATTGTTCAACCTGTTACAACTGCCTTTTCTACTCTCTGCCATTTTGTAGTTTTTTGGCCTACTGTCAAACTCATGAAAATTTCAGTATAATAGCCTTTAACCAGCTGCTGCATTCTGTTAGGATTTCTTTCACCTTTTTATGTTTCATACTCCCATATGGGTAAACCAAACAGAGCCAAGAACTAGGACTCTCTTGCTTACTTAATGAGATAGAAAATTATTCTTCTGTGTTCTGGACTGTCAGAAGAATTTAGGAATCCCAAACTTGCATTCAGGATGTTCCAACATAGATGCCATAATAAAAGCATAAAAATATCACATTGAATCAGACTGACATGGCAACTATCCCAGGCCTCTATCCCATATGGAGGCATGAGTGGTGTTGATTGTTTGTTTGTTTGTTTGTTTTGTCAGTTAACCTAGTAATTTTCATCTCAAAAATTAGGGTGCATCATGCCCAGTTGCTAATGATGTATTGGAAAATGACTGACAGCGAAGTTTACACAAAGCTCTGTAAAACTTTCGCCATGTGTTGCTTCAGTCTTATCTTAGAAATAACTCCTATGAGTATATTGAATTCTATATAAATCAAGGCATGTTTTACTTTCTCTTCAGTCTACATCCCTTGACCTCAACAAATGGCCCTAGTTAAATGGTTTGGAAATCAATGAAGACATTTATATTTACCCACTGTGGACTTTAATCTCACATCCCTTGACTAATGCTTTTTATTTCCATCTTCCTGCTTTGAGAAATGTTAATCCTTTTTAGTCTTTTAGTCTGTCCTTGAATGAAAGATCAGCTTTCCCCTTGATCATCTTGGCTGTTTTTCCCTGGATCTTTTCCAGCTCTGTAATATCTTCCCTGGGATAGCATGAGTAGAACAGCCCAGATATTGGTTATTAAATTTGTTAGGACCGTCTCTAGTCTCCACTCACTCATGAAGAATGTAAATGCTATTTACTGTCCCCCATTGGTACAGAAATGGAGCAACCAATTGAGGTCATAACCTGTTCTACATGGATTAGTTCTAGCTGAAGTCTGATTTTCTGCTACTTTTCTGTATTACCAGATGAACTGATTCACCGTATATTTCTGCCGGCTGTCCCTTAGGAAGGATTGGATTTTTAGACGAGCTAGTCCTTTCCCTCCTTAAAAGACGCTGTGGTTGTTAACTATTGGGAGGAATCTGCTAATAAAACCCAGTAGTGAGTCTGCTGACTCAATCAGCAATAACGCATTGCATTCGGTTCATTCCTGACTATCTCTGAGGTGCTTGATGGAGGAGTCAGAAATGGGGTTCTGGGGAAACTAAGTGTTAGTTATTTTTGTTTGTTGGTTTGCTGTTTATTTAACATAGAACGCTCACAAGGGAACTTATGTCCAAGTGACTTTCCATCTTTTCCTACTGGCCCGAGTGTGTGTATGTGTGTGTGTGTGTGTGTGTGTGTGTGTGTGTGTGAGAGAGAGAGAGAGAGAGAGAGACAGAGACAGAGACAGAGACAGAGACAGAGAGACAGAGACAGAGAGAGACAGAGAGACACAGAGAGAGAGAGACACAGAGAGAGACCTTGACCTACACTTTCACTACTTTCAATCCGGGCATGTTTCTACAGCCATTCAACATGTCTGAGTTACTCAAAACCTTCTAATTGGTTCTTGCTTAGCAAAGAAAAGTCACCTGGCTGAAGTCAACATTTATTTCACTCAACATCTCTCATTAGCACTGCTATGTCTGATAAAATTACTGGTTTGGGTTCTGACTATCCAGTGTTCTATGACCTGTTATTACCATAGCTTCAGAAGTATGAGCAGTTGATTCACTGCAGGGAATTGTGGCCAACTCTCTACACCTCTCTTTTGGTAGTGGTGTTCTTCTGTATCTTGTCAATCTACATTCTAGTTTAAGTTCATAGACCGTACTCTGATCTTAGTATTGATGTTCCTTAACTCCAGTAGTCTTTGGATCTTGACACTACCTTTCCCTCATACCATAGTACTTCTAATTTCAACACCAATTTTCAGGTTTCATTTCTAATTGTTGTCTTGCTACCCTAAGAATACTAGTATTCTAACATTTAGTTTGTATATTAGTTGAATCCTGGCAAAACTATTTATAGACTGTGAACACATCATGCAGTGTACAGTTTTGTGTTCTTTTTAGTCAGATTCTTTTGGGGTAGATTTTCCTTCAGAGCAACTTTTACCAGCTGACATTATGTAATGGAAATGTGAAGAAAATAGTGCATCAAAGGGGTTTAAAATCTAGTTCCAATCTCTACATGAACTAGCTCTTTGTGTATTTGTGAACACTTTGACTTTTTGGCCTCAGTTTCTCCTTCTGTCATCCAAAGACTCAGAGCCACATGATATTACAGGCGATTTCCGGTCCTGACATTCACTTATTCTCTGAATGTTAGCTTTGAAATAGAAATTGTTTGTGACAGTTTTCTACACAAGTGAAAATGAATCTTCATAACACTCTTGAGGATTCTTATTGTACCATCAATCTTATCAGGATGGAAAGGACAAATGTTATTAAATTCTTTACTTAACCATTTGGCACCAATGATGATATGAAATAAATGTAAAACAGAATCGACTGTCTAATTTGAGAGCACTGGTAAATATCTGTGAGTAATTAAAGTTTGGACATCACTGTCAAAACCCTGATGCTCTGACTTTTCAAAAGGCTTTAGTAAAGAAAGGTAACCCAGAGGTCAGTCTTCTCTGCTGTGCTTTCTCCTCCACAGTTTAATGGTTCCAAAGGTCACATTAGTGGAGTCTCATTAAGCTCTGAAAGTACGGTAAAGGAATAGTCAGTACTGCTTAATTGATGATATAATCATGAAAACAGCTCAGGTTAAGATATTAACTGAACGAAAGTTAATAAGATGCGAAAGTGCTATGTAGAGTATTCAGTCTGGCCTTCGGTTTTGCAGAGTTCACTGAGAGATGTAGACATTAGTCACTTTTGTGTCTCATAGGTCTATGGAAAATTCTTTGCATCCCTTTCTCATAGTTTTATAAGCTAAATTGTATAATCATAACTTAAATAAGAGACTCAACAAGATATATACTGTATCTATTTTTCTAGTGGATTATGTCACAGTACATGCTTGATAAATATTTCAAAAGTGAGTGAAATTAATGAATATATGACAGTAACTTTCTGTGCTTTTCAGCTTCCAGACTTTTTCTACCTCCTCACTTGTATGAATCATTTTCCCCCATGCTAGGCGTAGGACCCAGTGCCTAAGCAAGTGCTCTGTCACTGAGGAACACTTCTACCTTCTCTGTATCAGTTTAGATTGGTGGCTTGAATGCATCTCTCATACCCTCTGGACATAAAGTCTAATGTTTAAAACATACTGGGCTTAAAACTTTTTTGTTATTTTGTTATTATTTTATTTTATATGTATGAGAATTTTGTCTGTATGTATGTTTATGTACTGTTTGTGCCTCTTTCTGTCAAGGTCTTAAGAGGGTGAGCTACTATTTAAGTGCTAGAAGCCAAACCCGTCCTCTAGAAGAGTATCAATTGTACTTTGTACAACTGAGCCATGTCTCCATCTCCCTATGCTACAATTTTTGTTGAGTTTCTCTTGTCTCATGTTGCTTGATGCATAGGAAATGACACATAACAGATACATCTGATTCATACATATCGAAAGATGAATTCTTGCATGTATAAATTCTTCAATTCTATTCCTAGCACTACCCAAACTGGAATCCCATAGTCTGTCTTTCTTTATCTGCTAGTATGATTTGACATTTCACTTAGTCCATGTGAGCCTGGGTTTCCCCTTAAACACAAGGAAATAGCATGGAGCATGGAGCAAGGAGCAAAGTCCCACACCCTAGCTGAGGAGATGTTGACAACTGATATTGGCTCAGAGAGAAAAAGAGTCCATTTTCTTTAAGGGTGTGATATCTGGTGGGTCAACCATGCTCAGTGAAAGCCACACATCCAGGAGTATATGGGCAGAAGAAAGTATATTCTATGGGTTTTCAAAGAAGGAGGAGGAAGAACAAAGGAAGAATACATCAAGGAGGAGTGAGGAGAGAGGGTGAACACATTAAAACTCATTATGCATTCTACCATATTCTCAAAGTACTAATAAAATGAGAAAAAATAGGGATGTAGAAGTAATTACTGAGATCTCTCTGAGTCTTGGCTTTGTTTAAAAAAAATAGGGTCTTTTGTTTTTCCTAAATACTATTTATTAATCCTCTTCTCTTTCCTGGTGATCAATGCTACTTAACATTTATGATACAGCACATTTCACTGAGCATTGTGTGTAGGATCTACTTTGGGAGCTAGGAATTTGATAGCCATAGTCTTAAGAAAATGTCATACATTGTCAGGTTTTAGTTTATAGAAGGATGCTGAAAATCTATATATGTAGTTCTTCAAAGTGAATATATATAAATATATATACACGTGTGTATATCATATATATGCTATAATAACTACAGTTAAAACATATGTGTAGGCTTTTAAAAACCCTTAATTATAATATATATAGTTTAATATACATAGTACATCACACAAAACTTGTGAGTAGCTTTTCTCATCTCCTTTCAAACTAAGCCTAGTATTAGGATTTAGGGGAAATGCTCAGAGAGATGCACCCAGGGTGAGCTACATATTTGGAATTTTTCTAGGAACCAAATATAATCATGTTCAAATTAGTTTATTTTAATTTTAAGAGTTCCCATGCAGTTTGAGATATGTGCAAAGTCTCAAACATTCCTGAGCTTCTCCTAGGCATCTCTGATTGCCTCTTATCCTGTCCCCCTGGGAAGAAGCATCCTGTTCCCTTCACAAAGGGCAGCAGCCCAGACAACATTTTAAAATAACTTAATAACCCTGAACTGCCTCTCCCCTTCAGATAATTTTCTTATAGCATTAGGCCTTTGAACACTGACCTGGATACAGAAAATGTCCGTTTCTCAGCAGTAAAATTTCAAATCCTATTCACTCCACCTCTCCTTCCAGGAGATGGAGTGGGTGAAGTGGGGGTAGACAGAGCATGTATTTATTCTCCCCCCTCACTTCCTCATACCCTGCATATGTACATACCTTTCTTTTTAAAAAATATACTATTAGAGCATTGTATAAATCAGCACTATCGCATTGAAAATTTTAAAATCCTTGTACAAAAGACAAAAACATATCTGCTTTCCTTGTCAGCAGTCTGAAAGGCTCCTAACTACAGGTCAGCATCAGCAAATGATCACATCTTTTGTGATTTCATTAACTACTGGGTGAATGAAACTGAGAAGTGTCAGTCCTTTTTCTGAAACTTTCAAGTGTTTCTTCTGTTTTTCTTTCTCAGCTTCTCCACTTCCATTTTAGTCCCCAAAGCCACTGGATATCAGATAGTCAGCACAAAGTATAATTTTTTCATTTGTTCCTTTGTTGGTTTAGAATGAAGTTTTGTTTTCCCTTTTGGTCATTTTTTCTTCTTATAAAGCTTCCTGTAAACAGATATTTTTCATAGCCATGGTCCATATAATCTCCTATACAGAAAGAAAATCCAAGTTAATATGTTCTTCCTGTATGCTAAATGGTTGACTAGGGCCCTCATCTGTACAATGAAGCACGTAGTTGCCTATATTTTGAATCCTTATCACAACCTGTTGATATTTGATAATGAAGAAACAACTGGAGAAAAAATAATTTGATTACTTACCGGGCGATGGTGGCACATGCCTTTAATCCCAGCACTCAGGAGGCAGAGCCAGGTGGATCTCTGTAAGTTTGAGGCCAGCCTGGTCTACAGAGTGAGATCCAGGACAGGCACCAAAACTACACAGAGAAACCCTGTCTCAAAAAAAAAAGGTTAATAAATGGGTAGAGATCTGATATTTAAAATCATCACCACTATCATTGCATGCCTGTTCTTCCTGTACATTTCAGCTCTTAGTCCTATGTATGGAAAACTGGCTCTTAGGATAACCAAATGTGGCCAGTCTCCTACTGGGATGCACCACCTTAGACATCAACCCATAACCCTATTGGTCCTTCTTTGTAATGCTGGTAGTTTTTTCTTTGGCTTACCTACACAATCAGATTCTTCTGTCACCACCGTCTTGTGAAGATCACTGGATACTCTTTGTAGCTTTGGAGAATAAAGGATGGGGAAAAAAACATTGTCAGTCCTAATATAAGCATGTTGATGTGCACTTATGCTGAAAACACCAAAAGACTTTTGAGTTACATCCCACTACTTCTTTTCAGAGCTTTCCTGAGATTAGGGCTAAGACAAGTAACCTAACAGATATCCTAGAATGTATTTCATTTCATATTCTCAACTGTAAGTCTATCTGAACAACTCTACACTTGATCCTATCCTTAAAGTTGACACCATTCCCACTTTCCAGATAAAATAAAGTCAAGTCCTGGTCAAATTCCCATATAAGACAAATGCATATGGCCTGGCACCAACCATAGTCATAATGTCCCTAAGCATTGAGCTTTGTGTTACCCTATATGTTACTCATGGAGGAAAAATATTTCTTATACAATAACTCAAATTCATCAAGATATTTGGACAACTAATATGGTGTATTTGGGGGTACATGTGTCTTATACACATTTTATACACATATATAGAGGGTATTATACAAACTCATGCATGAAAAGAGGCCAAGAAAGGATGTCAGCTGCCTTGTCACTCTCCCCTTAATTTCTTGAGACAAACACCTTTTACCGAATCTGGAACTGACAGACAGCAAGTTCCAATGAGCCACCCATCTTTGCCCTTTCAGAGCACTGGAGTTATATGTGTGTGTAGCCATGTCCAGCTTTTTATATGGATACTGGGGATTTGAACTCAGATCCTTAGGGCTGCATAGCAAGTGACTATTACCCACTCAGCCATTTCTCCAGCCTAAGTAATATGTTTCTGAAGATAATGTGTTAGCCAAAAAGGTTAATAAAAATCTTTCTGAATATGTAATCACCGCATGCTAATCTAAAAGTATTCTATCACATATAAGAATAGATTCATTACATTTCCCCAACTCTTCTATTTATGCTTTAGGAAGTTTTCTGCCAATGGAAAAAAATAAAAAATGAATCAAATAATAGACTAGAGTGAACTATAGATGGATCAGGAGAAGCTGAGATGTGCAGGCACAGCAAAAGTCAATATGAAAATACCTTCATAGCTACAATTAAAAGATGAGAATTGTGAATATTTTATTCATGTGTACATATGTACATATAAATGGAAATGGGGGAGAGAGGGAGTTATGAATAGTCATTTTGTGGTTCATTTCCTGGGCAATGTCAGAGGAGTGAACGACCTTAGCAGACTAGCTTATAAACATGCTAATACTTCCCAGACCTGCTTGTTAATCTTGTTAGTAGCATTTAAGTGCCAGAAAGACACTTGAAAGTCTCTATAAAATGTTTTAGTAGGATATACTGGTCTGCCTGGGTTGTTTATTGTAAATAGGGTCT